>NC_092578.1:0-348000 GCF_037975245.1 Apostichopus japonicus
CTTGGGACGTGATGGGTCCGAACGTAACTTTTTTTTTTCGTCATTCTCACCCCCACGGGACCCCCCTGGGGGGGTTAAAAAAAAATATTTGGGGGGGTGCCAAATTTTTTTTTTTTTTTCACAACATGCGTCTGCACGAGTAGAGTGACCAGAAGCGAAAAATTTTTGAAAAAAGTTGACCGGAAGTGACCAAAAAATTATGTTATGTAATAGGTGCCTACGTCCCAAGAGGGCACTTTCACGTCCCGGGTGTCCATTTTTTGGGGTCGATCTCGGAAAGTTGGGCATCGGGAAGTCCAATATTTGGTCAAACGGTTGAACTGTTGTCACTGTACACCCACCCACACTTCCGGTCAGTTTGGGTCACATGACTTTTTATTACAGCCATAAAATGCAGTTGACTTAATATATTACCTCATTGTTTCATTTTTGAAAATGACTACCCCTAGGGTTATGGTCGAAAATCGTAAACTTTGACCTTTGACCTCCAAATTTCTTGTGGATGTTAAGGCTCAATAGGGCACTGACATATGCAAAGGGCAAGTATATGTCACTTCCGGTTAATGTGTTATAGGGGGTCAAAGGTCAAAAATGTCGTTCCTTCAAAAAAAGGTCAAAAATCGTGAGAGTGACCGATTTCCACGAAACTTGCAACGATGACCTGTGAGGTCATAAGGAATGGTTACCTGAAAAATTTCGGCCATGAGGTCATCAGGTCAAAGGTCAATCAGAGGTCAAAAATTTAGTTCATCATTTTTTATTAGTTTTTATTGGATATCATAAGTCGGACCACCGAAAATGGTCTAAAAGTTTTTTTTTGACCTAAGGTCATACCAATCCAAGATGGCTGCCACTCAAAGTTAACCCCAACCCCTAGCTTTGGCTAGGGTTAGCTTGGGGTTAGCATATTCGACTCCTGTGTGTACACGATATGGTTTTTCGGGACACAAATTGGTGTCGTGATGTAACTCGATGCGTACTATCACGTGATTATCTTAAACTTGTTTCAAGTCGTTTACTTTCTGAATGAGGGCGCTGTAAAGTTTTACCTAGGGGTCCGTTTCTGAGACGGGAGGAATAAGCTATCGACCTGTAACTCACACCGAAGACTTATCACTTGAGTCGGTACAAAATAAGTTCCGCTTTTGACCCTTTTTTATTCTGACCGGAAGTGACGTCACAAAACACAATATCATCGATTATTACAAAATTAGATATTTGATTACCTTTTGAATAGCAGCAAAAATATGTCGCGACATGTTCTATCGATTCTGTGAATTTAAAAAAATTTCATCAATGTTTGACAAAATGGCGGCCAAAATAAAATATTAATAAGATAATATTTAACAAAAGTATAAAAAAATAATCAAAGACCGGAATTAGATTAAACGACATTTATATAATCTCTAATTATTAGTTTTAACTAAATCTGAAATTTCGAGCAAATTGGGTGAATTTGAATTTTTCGCCGAAAATAGCGCCACCACCGGATGACGTCAGAAAATAAAAATCGCGCGAAATACATGAAAATATTGTTCCCGATAGTATCGGACATGCCGAATCCATTAGTGCTATTTTTGGAACGATCGAATGTTCCGTTCTTGAGATATGGGTACAGATGAGTCGAAAAGTGGGTCGATGTGACGTCACGCTACAGCAAAACCGGGCATCCGGTGGAAACGGGACATCCGGTAATTAAAGATCACAGATAGGGCTATCCATCGATTATAACTTTGCCTGATTTCCATTTGACCTAAGGTATTAAAAAAGCTGCTCGAATGTTGACGTCGGCGCTGGCGTCCTTGTTTAGGGTTATCATAGCTGCTACCGGTGAAAAACACCTATTTTGGGGGGGGACCTCAAAAACGTATAGACTATACCCCCTTCCCGAAAATTAATGCTACCGTATGAGTTGTCTACACGTAGCTACGACTCTCTTCTCCCACATAACCAAAATTCAGCTCCGTCACATACCCTCGGTGGAAAGGAAGGGGTACCGAAAAGAGGTACTTTTTTAACTTTTCAAGACAAAAACACCTATTTTTGGCGCAAGTAGAAATCATATATACAAAGAGCCTTTTCCGGTCAGATAATTACACGAAATTGACGTATGACAAAGACGAGGGTGTCTTCTACTACACGTCAAAATTTCATTTCCATGGGTACTTCAATGAGGACAGGAGGGGGGGTTGAAAAGAGGGGGTTTTCCAACTTTTGCACGTATGAAGAACACGTATTTCTATCGGGTCCTCTGGGACCCTATATCTCCCGAACGGAAGCAGGTATGGACCTGGGAGTTGCAGATTTGGACTCCTGGGCATCGATTACCCCCTGTGACGTCATTTTGACCAAATCCATTTTGGGGCAATTTCGGTAAAAACCGTAAGGGGTACCCCTTATGGTTTTTTTGGGTGGAAATAATTTTTGTCGCAAAGACGGGCAGTGTGTATCTTTTCTGATTGTTCTCGACACGCTGATCACGAATCTGAAGTTAATTTTGGAATTGGGTGTTGTGTGGGGGCATGGGGGGCCAAAAACCATTGGGAGGGGGGCACCACCCCAAGTGGGTGTCTCCATAAACGAACGAAATACACCTGTTCTGGTGCTTCTTGGGGTGCTGATGATGAATCTGAGATTATTTTGGCGGTTTGGAGACGTGGGGAGTGGTGGGGGAATTTAATGCCTTCCGGGCGTTCCATGGCGCACAATACCGAGACTCTTTTTGCTGAATTTTGGTACTTTTTCTCAAAATGCCCCCCTACCACCCCGGAAAAGAGACGCACCTACAAGTTTCATCATATTTTGGAAAGGGGACACCCTAGCGGTGGTACCCTTAATAGATGGCCGTAATCGGACCACCCCAGTAACCATGGTAACGCTCCAAAGTAGAAGGGTCGTGATTTTCCCGTACATAGTAACACTAATTATTATGACTTTTTCGGATTTTTTTCAAACTGACCCCCCTACCACCCCGGAGAAGAGACCCACCTACAGGTTTCATCCTATTTTAGAAAGGGGACACCCTAGCGGTGGTACCCCGAAAAGATGGCCGTAATCGGACCACCCCAGTAACCATGGTAACGCTCCAGAGTAGAAGAGTCGGGATTTTCCCGTACATAGTAACACTAATTATTATGGCCTTTTCGGTTTTTTTCCAAAATGACCCCCCTACCACCCCGGAGAAGAGACCCACCTACAAGTTTTATTCAAATGTGGGAAGGGGACACACTAGCGGTGACAACCTGAAAATATGGGGGAAATCGGACTGATTCCCATAACCATGGTAACGCTCAAAAGTATAAATGTCGGGATTTCGAAAAAACGTTTATAACTACTACCGGTGAAAAACACCTACTTTGGGGGAGAACCTCAAAAACGTATAGACTATACCCCCTTCCCGAAAATTAATGCTACCGTATGAGTTGTCTACACGTAGCTACGACTCTCTTCTCCCACATAACCAAAATTCAGCCCCGTCACATACCCTCGGTGGAAAGGAAGGGGTACCGAAAATAGGTATTTTTTTTAACTTTTCAAGACAAAAACACCTATTTTTGGCGCAGATAGAAATCATATATACAAAGAGCCTTTTCCGGTCATATAATTACACGAAATTGATGTATGACAATGACGAGGGTGTCTTCTACTACACGTCAAAATTTCATTTCGATGGGTACTTCAGAGAGGACAGGAGGGGGGTTGACAAGAGGGGGTTTTCCAACTTTTGCTCGTATGAAGAACACGTATTTCTATCGGGTCCTCTGGGACCCTATATCTCCCGAACGGAAGCAGGTATGGACCTGGGAGTTGCAGATTTGGACTCCTGGGCATCGATTACCCCCTGTGACGTCATTTTGACCAAATCCATTTTGGGGCAATTTCGGTAAAAACCGTAAGGGGTACCCCTTATGGTTTTTTTGGGTGAAAATAATTTTTGTCGCAAAGACGGGCAGTGTGTATCTTTTCTGATTGTTCTCGACACGCTGATCACGAATCTGAAGTTAATTTTGGAAGTGGGTGTTGTGTGGGGGCATGGGGGGCCAAAAACCATTGGGAGGGGGGCACGACCCCAAGTGGGTGTCTCCAAAAAAGAACGAAATACACCTGTTCTGGTGCTTCTTGGGGTGCTGATGATGAATCTGAGATTATTTTGGCGGTTCGTAGGCGTGGGGAGTGGTGGGGGAATTTAATACCTTCCGGGCGTCCCATGGCGCACGCTACCGAGAGTTTTTTGCTGACTGTTTGTACTTTTCCTCAAAATGACCCCCTACCACCCCGGAGAAGTGACAAACCTAAAAGTTTTATTCTAATTTTGGAAAGGGGACACCCTAGCGGTGGTACCCTTAAAAGATGGCCGTAATCGGACCACTCCAGTAACCATGGTAACGCTCCAAAGTAGAAGGGTCGTGATTTTCCCGTACATAGTAACACTAATTATTATGACTTTTTCGGATTTTTTTCAAACTGACCCCCCTACCACCCCGGAGAAGAGACCCACCTACAGGTTTCATCCTATTTTAGAAAGGGGACACCCTAGCGGTGGTACCCCGAAAAGATGGCCGTAATCGGACCACCCCAGTAACCATGGTAACGCTCCAGAGTAGAAGAGTCGGGATTTTCCCGTACATAGTAACACTAATTATTATGGCCTTTTCGGTTTTTTTCCAAAATGACCCCCCTACCACCCCGGAGAAGAGACCCACCTACAAGTTTTATTCAAATGTGGGAAGGGGACACACTAGCGGTGACAACCTGAAAATATGGGGGAAATCGGACTGATTCCCATAACCATGGTAACGCTCAAAAGTATAAATGTCGGGATTTCGAAAAAAACGTTTATAACTACTACCGGTAAAAAACACCTACTTTGGGGGAGAACCTCAAAAACGTATAGACTATACCCCCTTCCCGAAAATTAATGCTACCGTATGAGTTGTCTACACGTAGCTACGACTCTCTTCTCCCACATAACCAAAATTCAGCCCCGTCACATACCCTCGGTGGAAAGGAAGGGGTACCGAAAATAGGTATTTTTTTTAACTTTTCAAGACAAAAACACCTATTTTTGGCGCAGATAGAAATCATATATACAAAGAGCCTTTTCCGGTCATATAATTACACGAAATTGATGTATGACAATGACGAGGGTGTCTTCTACTACACGTCAAAATTTCATTTCGATGGGTACTTCAGAGAGGACAGGAGGGGGGGTTGACAAGAGGGGGTTTTCCAACTTTTGCTCGTATGAAGAACACGTATTTCTATCGGGTCCTCTGGGACCCTATATCTCCCGAACGGAAGCAGGTATGGACCTGGGAGTTGCAGATTTGGACTCCTGGGCATCGATTACCCCCTGTGACGTCATTTTGACCAAATCCATTTTGGGGCAATTTCGGTAAAAACCGTAAGGGGTACCCCTTATGGTTTTTTTGGGTGAAAATAATTTTTGTCGCAAAGACGGGCAGTGTGTATCTTTTCTGATTGTTCTCGACACGCTGATCACGAATCTGAAGTTAATTTTGGAAGTGGGTGTTGTGTGGGGGCATGGGGGGCCAAAAACCATTGGGAGGGGGGCACGACCCCAAGTGGGTGTCTCCAAAAAAGAACGAAATACACCTGTTCTGGTGCTTCTTGGGGTGCTGATGATGAATCTGAGATTATTTTGGCGGTTCGTAGGCGTGGGGAGTGGTGGGGGAATTTAATACCTTCCGGGCGTCCCATGGCGCACGCTACCGAGAGTTTTTTGCTGACTGTTTGTACTTTTCCTCAAAATGACCCCCTACCACCCCGGAGAAGTGACAAACCTAAAAGTTTTATTCTAATTTTGGAAAGGGGACACCCTAGCGGTGGTACCCTTAAAAGATGGCCGTAATCGGACCACTCCAGTAACCATGGTAACGCTCCAAAGTAGAAGGGTCGGGATTTTCCAGTACATATATAGTAACACTAATTATTATGACTTTTTTTCGGATTTTTTCAAAACTAACCCCCCTACCACCCCGGAGAAGAGACCCACCTACAAGTTTTATTCAAATGTGGGAAGGGGACACCCTAGCGGTGGTACCCCGAAAAGATGGCCGTAATCGGACCACCCCAGTAACCATGGTAACGCTCCAGAGTAGAAGAGTCGGGATTTTCCCGTACATAGTAACACTAATTATTATGACCTATTCGGATTTTTTCCTAACTGACCCCCCTATCACCCGGAGAAGAGACCCACTCACAAGTTTTATTCAAATGTGGGAAGGGGACACCCTAGCGGTGGTACCCCGAAAAGATGGTCAAAATCGGACCACCCCAGTAACCATGGTAACGCTCGAAAGTAGAAGGGTCGTGATTTTCCCGTACATAGTAACACTGATTATTTTGACTTTTTCGGATTTTTTCCAAAATGACCCCCCCACCACCCCGGAGGAGGGACGCACCTACAAGTTTATTTTATTTTGGAAAGGGGAAACCCTAGCGGTGATAACCTGAAAATATGGGGGAAATCGGACTGATTCCCATAACCATGGTAACGCTCAAAAGTATAAATGTCGGGATTTCGAAAAAACGTTTATAACTACTACCGGTGAAAAACACCTACTTTGGGGGGGACCTCAAAAACCTATAGACTATACCCCCTTCCCGAAAATTAATGCTACCGTATGAGTTGTCTACACGTAGCTACGACTCTCTTCTCCCACATAACCAAAATTCAGCCCCGTCACATACCCTCGGTGGAAAGGAAGGGGTACCGAAAATAGGTATTTTTTTTAACTTTTCAAGACAAAAACACCTATTTTTGGCGCAGATAGAAATCATATATACAAAGTGCCTTTTCCGGTCATATAATTACACGAAATTGATGTATGACAATGACGAGGGTGTCTTCTACTACACGTCAAAATTTCATTTCGATGGGTACTTCAGAGAGGACAGGAGGGGGGGTTGAAAAGAGGGGGTTTTCCAACTTTTGCACGTATGAAGAACACGTATTTCTATCGGGTCCTCTGGGACCCTATATCTCCCGAGCGGAAGCAGGTATGGACCTGGGAGTTGCAGATTTGGACTCCTGGGCATCGATTACCCCCTGTGACGTCATTTTGACCAAATCCATTTTGGGGCAATTTCGGTAAAAACCGTAAGGGGTACCCCTTATGATTTTTTTGGGTGAAAATAATTTTTGTCGCAATGACGGGCAATGTGTATCTTATCTAGTAGTTCTTGACACGCTGATCACGAATCTGAAGTTTAATTTTGCATAGCAGGTTTCTCCTGGGTATGTGGAGCCAAAAATCCCCGTGGGGGTGGGGATGGGGACGGGATTGTTACCAAAAAGCTCGAACCATACCTAGTCTGGTACTTCGTGAGGCTCTGATTCAGAATCTGAGGTCTATTTTGGCATATCAGGTGTGGTCCACCGATAACAAATGACACTTTTGACACTTGACAATTTGTTGTGGTTTAAATTATGTCCATACCAGGCTACCGTGCACGCCAGCAAGTCTGGATGATACAGAAAAAAACACTCGCAGTAAAACACATTACCGTTTCCTCAATCAGACAAGATATCGAGAAATTAGGTATGTACTAGTAGATTTCAGAATATAGATCCTTTATTAACGATTTTAATGCAGGTTTATCGTTACGTTCAGTTTTAGTTAAGAAAGAAGTGTTAGGTTTAGAGCCTAGTCGTCTCCTAACACGCGAGGTCATTAACCAGTAACGTGGTAAAATAACAACGCTAACACGTTCATGAAATCTACGGAGCAGTTTAAGAACCATTTGGATCACCGTTTCTTACATATTAGGGAAAAGTTACAGATTTGAATCGTTCCATTTTTTTTCTTTCTACACAGCATGTCAGATTCATCAGAGGAGGAGAATGGGGCTAGGGCAAACCTAGAAAAATGGAGACCCGCCCGAAAAGAATGCCATTTGTGTCATTCAATGTATGTCAAATTGCCTCGACATTTGAGGGAAAAGCACAAAATTAAGGACCCTCGCAGAGAGATGGCCGACTTTAAAAGAAGGGAGAAAGCGGGGCGAGCTTTTCTGAAGCAGACAAACCCCATCGAATGCCCGATATGTTTAGAGCTTTTCGGTGATCTGCGAAAGCACCTCTACAGGATGCATGACGAAAAAACCAAGAGGGAGAGGTCAAGGATGTGGAAGAAATGTAACGATCTTCCAATGACATCCTCATCTTCATCGGATGAAGAAGAACCGGCCCCCCAAAAAAGGAAGCGAAAGAGAGAGACGCCCGCAGTAATTGATGAATCCTCGTCATCATCAGCCTCCGAACACGACATCGAGGGGGAGAGAAGCAATGAGAAAAAAAAGGCTCCAACCCCTAAAATGGCAAAGAATAAGGAAAAGGTGCAGGAGGAGGAGGAAGAGGAAGAGTTTCGGGAAGAGGAAGAGACAGGGCAGGAACAGGAGTCGGAAAGTGATGAAGTGTTGGAGATGCAACAGGAGGAGGAGGAACGTCAGGAAGAGGTTGAGGAGGAGGAGGAGGAGGAGGAGGAGGAGCATGAGGAGGAGGAGGAAGAGCAGGAGGAGGAGGAGGACGAGGAGGACGAGGAGAACGAGGAGGAGGACGAGGAGCACGAGGAGGAGGACGAGTACGAGGAGGGAGAGACGGACAGGGTGATAAAGGACCAAACCTTCATCAAAAACCAGTGTAAAGCGTACAGGAAATGGCTCCAAAGCCGTGAAGGAGGGTCACTCGATCTGGAAAATTCCGCCGAACTGGTTCGTAAGATAACACGTATGGACCAGTACGGCGACGGCACCATCGAACAGTTCATTACAAGAGGTCAAATTAACCGCCTGTTCGCTGAAATGCCAAGCGATCGGGGGCAACAACCGGGGACCGTCGCCGCTTACATCTCGGCATATTTAAAATTTCTCAAGTGGCTGTTACTTGAGACGAAGATTGCGCCTGTACATTTCCAAGAGGCAAGTAATTGCCTCTCTGGGATAAAGACCTCAGTCTACAAACAGCGTAAGCAGAGAGAGGGGAGATTAGAGGCCGAGGCAGACGAGCTGCTCATAGACAGCCAAGATATCGACGTAAGTTATATAAGAGGGGAAAATATTAATGCGAGTTTTGGGTCTCTCGAAGTGGACAACTGAGTTCATAAAAATTCATTGTTCGTTATGTCATTTACTTCGATGTACTCGATCTCTAACAATCGATTTCAAATTAATTTTACTCATATTTCACCGTATCTATATTATTTCACAGACATTCAATCGCTCACAATACAAAAAAAATCTGAGGCAAAAATTGAGAAGGACCGACAGACAGGGCAAAATAGACCAGCAGACGCACGATGACATAAGAAACTACCTGATGCTTGAGGTGGTACTAGCAAACAGGCAAAGGGCATCGGCAGTAGCTAACATGACGGTGGAGAATCAGATCAGGGCTAGGAAGCAAAGAAACTCAGAAGGAGAGGATATGTGGACGATGCTGGTCTCCGACCACAAGACGGTGACTACCTACGGCGCCGCAACCCTAGCATTGAACACAGAGCTGTTTACCGACCTCACCTTTTACATCGAAGAGATAAGGTAAACTTCTCTCCTATTGTAATATGTCATCGGCACCCCATTAGCTAGCTTCGTAACAAAGTGATAACCCTGACTTTTTCTCACTTTACCAACAGAGGAAGAATGCCCCCAAATCAGTGGGAGACGGTCTTCGGGCCAATGTGGCTGGTCTACTGGTCAGGAGAGCCGATACAGTCCAAGAGAGTTACTCGTCTCATTAGCTCATCCTGGCTTAACGCCGGACTGAAGAGTCAAATTTCCACTACATTATTGCGGAAAACTATAGTGTCTAAGGTAAGAAAATACTTGTTAATGAAGATAGTGAACGATATATTGAGAGTAAGCGTGTTTGTCGTTTCTCTCTTAGCGTTAACATTCTAAACCGGTGTAAATTACTTCATATGTTTTTCATTTTTTTCAGTGCTTCGAAGAACAACCGTCAGCACTGAAAACTCTGGCCAGCCACATGACGCATACTGAAAAGGTACAGCAAAAATATTACCTGGTCAGTCAAAAAAGACAAAATGCTGTAGAAACTGCTGGGGTGATCAGGAGCGTCACTGAGAAGGTAAGAGTTGTAAAATAAGATTGAGTCTTGAATCATACAGGAAATAATCAAATGTATTAACGGTTTCTTTCTTTGTTATCATACAGAGCAAGACCCCTACAGTTGGACTTAAGCAACCGGAAAGGTATCTGAAGGGAGCAACTCTGGCAAAAACTGACAAGGTAAATAACCATTCATCAGAAACTGCAATAAGGAAGAGGGATCGGATGTCTTATGATCTTCTGTTTTATGAATATCTGTTTTTCTCTGTTCTTTGTCTTGCAGAACGAGGACAAAGAATCAACGACAAGCGACGGCACTGCGAGTACTTCGAGTCAAATGTGGTCGGGGATCCGACACCGAAAACGACAGAACCCGACAGAATGGACCGACAGCGACGACTTTCTTCTTCGACTGACTTTTGACGACTTTTTTGCAAACAAAACCACACCGACGACCGACCAAGTACAACAGAAATTGGACCGACACCAGACGACAAAGGCTGCTTTTCTAAAAAAATTAACCCTCGAACAAATAAGGCAGAAATTAACTTACAAAATTAATAAGTTAATTAAACGTACATGATTTGTTTTGAAATAGCATGGGAAGGGGAGGGGGTGAGGGAGTTACACTTTGTTATGTTTTTCAAGCTTTTGCATGTGGGGGGGGGAGGGGGAGTTAAAGGTTGAGAGGTTTTTAAGTTTATCGTATTATAATAAAGTAAGCAACCACAACATTCCTGTCTCTGTCTTCTTTCCCATTCTGTACAAGTGGACACTCGGGACCTCGGCATGTTCTTTTAAAAATCCAAAACCATATGCCCAGGAATGTTTGAAACATACTCATTTAAAATGATAGTTTTGAAAAGAGGATACCCAACAGGCGATGCCCTGAAGAGATTGGTCTGATCTGACAACCGCAGTTGCGATAGTAACGCTCCTAAGTTGAAAAGTCGGCTGTTAACCATATATGATAACACTATTACCGCTGAAAAACACCTATTTTTTAGGGGGCCTCCGAAACATATAGACTATACCCCCTTCCCTAGTATTAATGCTACCGTGTGAGTTGTCTGCAAGTAGCTATGACTCTTTTCTCCCCAATATCAAAAATTCAGCCCTGTCACATACCCTCAGTGGAAAGGAAGGGGTACCCAAAAGAGTAACTTTTTTAAACTTTTTAAGACAAAAACACCTATTTTGGACCAAATAAAAATCATATAGACGAAAAGCTTTTTCCGACCAGATAATTACACGAAATTGGTGTAGGAGAAAGACAAGGGTTTCATATACTCCACGTCAAACTGTAATGTCGATGGGTACTTCAGAGAAGACAGGAGGGGGGGGGGGGTCAAAAATAGCGGGAATTCCCGATTTTGCACGTATGAAGAACAGGTAGCCTACTTCTATCGGGTCCTCTGGGACCCTATATCTCCCGAACGGAAGCAGGTATGGACCTGGGAGTTGCAGATTTGGACTCCTGGGCATCGATTACCCCCTGTGACGTCATTTTGATCAAATCCATTTTTGGGCAATTTCGGTAAAAACCGTAAGGGGTACCCCCTTATGGTTTTTTTGGGTGAAAATAATTTTTGTTGCAAAGACGGGCAGTGTGTATCTTTTCTGGTTGTTCTCGACACGCTGAACACGATTTTGAAGTTAATTTTGGAATTAGGCGTTGTGTGGGGGCATGGGGGGCCAAAAACCATTGGGAGGGGGGCACGACCCCAAGTGGGTGTCTCCAAAAAAGAACGAAATACACCTGTTCTGGTGCTTCTTGTGGTGCTGATGATGAATCTGAGATTATTTTGGCGGTTCGTAGGCGTGGGGAGTGGTGGGGGAATTTAATACCTTCCGGGCGTCCCATGGCGCACGCTACCGAGAGTTTTTTGCTGACTGTTTGTACTTTTCCTCAAAATGACCCCCCTACCACCCCGGAGAAGTGACAAACCTAAAAGTTTTATTCTAATTTTGGAAAGGGGACACCCTAGCGGTGGTACCCTTAAAAGATGGCCGTAATCGGACCACTCCAGTAACCATGGTAACGCTCCAAAGTAGAAGGGTCGTGATTTTCCCGTACATAGTAACACTAATTATTATGACTTTTTCGGATTTTTTTCAATCTGACCCCCTACCACCCCGGAGAAGAGACCCACCTACAGGTTTCATCCTATTTTAGAAAGGGGACACCCTAGCGGTGGTACCCCGAAAAGATGGCCGTAATCGGACCACCCCAGTAACCATGGTAACGCTCCAGAGTAGAAGAGTCGGGATTTTCCCGTACATAGTAACACTAATTATTATGGCCTTTTCGGTTTTTTTCCAAAATGACCCCCCTACCACCCCGGAGAAGAGACCCACCTACAAGTTTTATTCAAATGTGGGAAGGGGACACACTAGCGGTGACAACCTGAAAATATGGGGGAAATCGGACTGATTCACATAACCATGGTAACGCTCAAAAGTATAAATGTCGGGATTTCGAAAAAAACGTTTATAACTACTACCGGTGAAAAACACCTACTTTGGGGGAGAACCTCAAAAACGTATAGACTATACCCCCTTCCCGAAAATTAATGCTACCGTATGAGTTGTCTACACGTAGCTACGACTCTTGTCTCCCACATAGCCAAAATTCAGCTAGGTCACATACCCTCGGTGGAAAGGAAGGGGTACCGAAAAGAGGTACTTTTTTAACTTTTCAAGACAAAAACACCTATTTTTGGCGCAAGTAGAAATCATATAGACAAAGAGCCTTTTCCGGTCAGATAATTACACGAAATTGACGTATGACAAAAACGAGGGTGTCTTCTACTACACGTCAAAATTTCATTTCAATGGGTACTTCAATGAGGACAGGAGGGGGGTTGAAAAGAGGGGGTTTTCCAACTTTTGCACGTATGAAGAACACGTATTTCTATCGGGTCCTCTGGGACCCTATATCTCCCGAACGGAAGCAGGTATGGACCTGGGAGTTGCAGATTTGGACTCCTGGGCATCGATTACCCCCTGTGACGTCATTTTGATCAAATCCATTTTTGGGCAATTTCGGTAAAAACCGTAAGGGGTACCCCTTATGGTTTTTTGGGGTGAAAATAATTTTTGTCGCAAAGACGGGCAGTGTGTATCTTTTCTGGTTGTTCTCGACACGCTGAACACGATTTTGAAGTTAATTTTGGAATTAGGCGTTGTGTGGGGGCATGGGGGGCCAAAAACCATTGGGAGGGGGGCACGACCCCAAGTGGGTGTCTCCAAAAAAGAACGAAATACACCTGTTCTGGTGCTTCTTGGGGTGCTGATGATGAATCTGAGATTATTTTGGCGGTTCGTAGGCGTGGGGAGTGGTGGGGGAATTTAATACCTTCCGGGCGTCCCATGGCGCACGCTACCGAGAGTTTTTTGCTGACTGTTTGTACTTTTCCTCAAAATGACCCCCCTACCACCCCGGAGAAGTGACAAACCTAAAAGTTTTATTCTAATTTTGGAAAGGGGACACCCTAGCGGTGGTACCCTTAAAAGATGGCCGTAATCGGACCACTCCAGTAACCATGGTAACGCTCCAAAGTAGAAGGGTCGTGATTTTCCCGTACATAGTAACACTAATTATTATGACTTTTTCGGATTTTTTTCAATCTGACCCCCTACCACCCCGGAGAAGAGACCCACCTACAGGTTTCATCCTATTTTAGAAAGGGGACACCCTAGCGGTGGTACCCCGAAAAGATGGCCGTAATCGGACCACCCCAGTAACCATGGTAACGCTCCAGAGTAGAAGAGTCGGGATTTTCCCGTACATAGTAACACTAATTATTATGGCCTTTTCGGTTTTTTTCCAAAATGACCCCCCTACCACCCCGGAGAAGAGACCCACCTACAAGTTTTATTCAAATGTGGGAAGGGGACACACTAGCGGTGGTACCCCGAAAAGATGGTCAAAATCGGACCACCCCAGTAACCATGGTAACGCTCGAAAGTAGAAGGGTCGTGATTTTCCCGTACATAGTAACACTGATTATTTTGACTTTTTCGGATTTTTTCCAAAATGACCCCCCCACCACCCCGGAGGAGGGACGCACCTACAAGTTTATTTTATTTTGGAAAGGGGAAACCCTAGTGGTGATAACCTGAAAATATGGGGGAAATCGGACTGATTCCCATAACCATGGTAACGCTCAAAAGTATAAATGTCGGGATTTCGAAAAAACACCTACTTTGGGGGGGACCTCAAAAACGTATAGACTATACCCCCTTCCCGAAAATTAATGCTACCGTATGAGTTGTCTACACGTAGCTACGACTCTCTTCTCCCACATAACCAAAATTCAGCCCCGTCACATACCCTCGGTGGAAAGGAAGGGGTACCGAAGAGAGGTACTTTTTTTAACTTTTCAAGACAAAAACACCTATTTTGGGCGCAGATAGAAATCATATATACAAAGAGCCTTTTCCGGTCATATAATTACACGAAATTGATGTATGACAATGACGAGGGTGTCTTCTACTACACGTCAAAATTTCATTTCGATGGGTACTTCAGAGAGGACAGGAGGGGGGGTTGAAAAGAGGGGGTTTTCCAACTTTTGCACTTATGAAGAACACGTATTTCTATCGGGTCCTCTGGGACCCTATATCTCCCGAACGGAAGCAGGTATGGACCTGGGAGTTGCAGATTTGGACTCCTGGGCATCGATTACCCCCTCAGACGTCATTTTGACCAAATCCATTTTGGGGCAATTTCGGTAAAAACCGTAAGGGGTACCCCTTATGGTTTTTTGGGGTGAAAATAATTTTTGTCGCAAAGACGGGCAGTGTGTATCTTTTCTGATTGTTCTCGACACGCTGATCACGAATCTGAAGTTAATTTTGGAATTGGGTGTTGTGTGGGGGCATGGGGGGCCAAAAACCATTGGGAGGGGGGCACCACCCCAAGTGGGTGTCTCCATAAACGAACGAAATACACCTGTTCTGGTGCTTCTTGGGGTGCTGATGATGAATCTGAGATTATTTTGGCGGTTTGGAGACGTGGGGAGTGGTGGGGGAATTTAATGCCTTCCGGGCGTTCCATGGCGCACGCTACCGAGACTCTTTTTGCTGAATGTTGGTACTTTTTCTCAAAATGCCCCCCTACCACCCCGGAAAAGAGACGCACCTAGGAGTTTCATCATATTTTGGAAAGGGGACACCCTAGCGGTGGTACCCTCAAAACAGGGCCGTAATCGGACCACCCCAGTAACCATGGTAACGCTCAAGAGTAGAAGGGACGGGATTTTCCCGTACATAGTAACACTAAGTAACACTAATTATTATGACCTCTTCGGATTTTTTCCAAAATGACCCCTCACCACCCCGGAGAAGAGACGCGCACCTACAAGTTTCATCCTATTTTGGAAAGGGGACACCCTAGCGGTGGTACCCTGAAAGGATGGCCGTAGTCGGACCACCACAGTAACCATGGTAACGCTCCAAAGTAGAAGGGTCGGGATTTTCAAAAACGTATATAGCAAATTATTATGCCTTTTCAGATTTTGTTTCGAAATGACCCCCTATCACCCAGGAATGAGAAGCACCTACAAGTTTAATCCTATTTTGGAAAGGGGACACCCTAGCGGTGGTACCCTGAAAGGATGGCCGTAATCGGACCACCACAGTAACCATGGTAACGCTCCAAAGTAGAAGGGTCGGGATTTTCCCGTACGTAGTAATACTAATTATTATGACCGTTTTAGACTTTTTTTCAAAATTACCCCCCTACCACCCCGGGAAAGAGACGCACCTACAAGTTTTATCCTATTTCGGACAGGTGACACCCTAGCGGTGGTACCCTGAAAAGATGGGGGAAATCGGACTGACCCAGTAACCATGGTAACGCTCCAAAGTATAAAAGTCGGTATTTTCCCGTACATAGAGTAATTTAGTGTTAGGCAGATCGGTTAATGAATTTTAATTAATTAACCGAATATGCAAATGAGCTGAAATTTTTATGACGTCATCAATAGGATGTAACGGAAGGGTAAAAAAAGTTTGAAGATGCCCCCCCAAGTTTTGCACTGGGGGTGGGGTCCCCAACCCCAAAAATTCACCCCCCTCAAATTTTTACCAAAATGACGCCAATTTGTCGAAGGGGTGCAGGGGTATCTAAAAGTATGAATTACGACACCCCCACCCCCGGGGAAGTATTTTTTTTATAATATTTTGTCACGTCCCGACTGTCCATTTTCTTCACGTCCCGATTGGGCACTTTCACGTCCCGATTGGGCACTTTCACGTCCCGACAGGGCATTCTCACGTCCCGATAGGGCATTCTCACGTCCCGATAGGGCATTTTGACGTCCCGATAGGGCATTTTGTACTTAGAAATTTTTTCACGTCCCGACTGGGCATTTTCACGTCCCGACTGGGCATTTTGACGTCCCGACTGGGCATTCTGACGTCCCGACTGGGCATTCTGACGTCCCAAGTGGGCATTGGTCTGAACCCTAACCCTAACCCTAACCCTAACCCTAACCCTAACCCTAACCCTAACCCTAACCCTAATTAGGACCAATGCCCACTTGGGACGTCAAAATGCCCTCTTGGGACGTGATGGTCCCGAACGTAACTTTTTTTTTTCGTCATTCTCACCCCCCCGGGACCCCCCTGGGGGGGTCAAAAAAAAATATTTGGGGGGGTGCCAAAAAATTTTTTTTATTTCACAACATGCGTCTGCACGAGTAGAGTGACCGGAAGCGAAAAATTTTTGAAAAAAGTTGACCGGAAGTGACCAAAAAATTATGTTATGTAATAGGTGCCTACGTCCCAAGTGGGCACTTTCACGTCCCGGGTGTCCATTTTTTGGGGTCGATCTCGGAAAGTTGGGCATCGGGAAGTCCAATATTTGGTCAAAGGGTTGAACTGTTGTCACTGTACACCCACCCACACTTCCGGTCAGTTTGGGTCACATGACTTTTTATTACAGCCATAAAATGCAGTTGACTTAATATATTACCTTACTGTTTCATTTTTGAAAATGACTACCCCTAGGGTTATGGTCGAAAATCGTAAACTTTGACCTTTGACCTCCAAATTTCTTGTGGATGTTAAGGCTCAATAGGGCACTGACATATGCAAAGGGCAAGTATATGTCACTTCCGGTTAATGTGTTATAGGGGGTCAAAGGTCAAAAATGTCGTTCCTTCAAAAAAAGGTCAAAAATCGTGAGAGTGACCGATTTCCACGAAACTTGCAACGATGACCTGTGAGGTCATAAGGAATGGTCACCTGAAAAATTTCGGCCATGAGGTCATCGGGTCAAAGGTCAATCAGAGGTCAAAAATTTAGTTCATCATTTTTTATTAGTTTTTATTGGATATCATAAGTCGGACCACCGAAAATGGTCAAAAAGTTTTTTTTTGACCTAAGGTCATACCAATCCAAGATGGCTGCCACTCAAAGTTAACCCCAACCCCTAGCTTTGGCTAGGGTTAGCTTGGGGTTAGCATATTCGACTCCTGTGTGTACACGATATGGTTTTTCGGGACACAAATTGGTGTCGTGATGTAACTCGATGCGTACTATCACGTGATTATCTTAAACTTGTTTCAAGTCGTTTACTTTCTGAATGAGGGCGCTTTAAAGTTTTACCTAGGGGTCCGTTTCCGAGACGGGAGGAATCAGCTATCGACCTGTAACTCACACCGAAGACTTATCACTTTAGTCTGTACAAAATAAGTTCCGCTTTTGACCCTTTTTTATTCTGACCGGAAGTGACGTTACAAAACACATTATCATCGATTATTACAAAATTAGATATTTGATTACCTTTTAAATAGCAGCAAAAATATGTCGCGACATGTTCTATCGATTCTGTGAATTTAAAAAGTTTTCATCAATGTTTGACAAAATGGCGGCCAAAATAAAATATTAATAAGATAATATTTAACAAAAGTATAAAAAAATAATCAAAGACCGGAATTAGATTAAACGACGTTTATATAATCTCTAATTATTAGTTTTAACTAAATCTGAAATTTCGAGCAAATTGGGTGAATTTGAATTTTTCGCAGAAAATAGCGCCACCACCGGATGACGTCAGAAAATAAAAATCGCGCGAAATACATGAAAATATTGTTCCCGATAGTATCGGACATGCCGAATCCATTAGTGCTATTTTTGGAACGATCGAATGTTCCGTTCTTGAGATATGGGTACAGATGAGTCGAAAAGTGGGTCGATGTGACGTCACGCTACAGCAAAACCGGGCATCCGGTGGAAACGGGACATCCGGTAATTAAAGATCACAGATAGGGCTATCCATCGATTATAACTTTGCCTGATTTCCATTTGACCTAAGGTATTAAAAAAGCTGCTCGAATGTTGACGTCGGCGCTGGCGTCCTTGTTCAGGGTTATCATAGCTGCTACCGGTGAAAAACACCTATTTTTGGGGGGACCTCAAAAACGTATAGACTATACCCCCTTCCCGAAAATTAATGCTACCGTATGAGTTGTCTACACGTAGCTACGACTCTTGTCTCCCACATAGCCAAAATTCAGCCCCGTCACATACCCTCGGTGGAAAGGAAGGGGTACCGAAAAGAGGTACTTTTTTTAACTTTTCAAGACAAAAACACCTATTTTTGGCGCAAGTAGAAATCATATAGACAAAGAGCTTTTCCGGTCAGATAATTACACGAAAGTGACGTATGACAAAGACGAGGGTGTCTTCTACTACACGTCAAAATTTCATTTCCATGGGTACTTCAATGAGGACAGGAGGGGGGGTTGAAAAGAGGGGGTTTTCCAACTTTTGCACGTATGAAGAACACGTATTTCTATCGGGTCCTCTGGGACCCTATATCTCCCGAACGGAAGCAGGTATGGACATGGGAGTTGCAGATTTGGACTCCTGGGCATCGATTACCCCCTGTGACGTCATTTTGACCAAATCCATTTTGGGGCAATTTCGGTAAAAACCGTAAGGGGTACCCCTTATGGTTTTTTTGGGTGAAAATAATTTTTGTCGCAAAGACGGGCAGTGTGTATCTTTTCTGATTGTTCTCGACACGCTGATCACGAATCTGAAGTTAATTTTGGAATTGGGTGTTGTGTGGGGGCATGGGGGGCCAAAAACCATTGGGAGGGGGGCACCACCCCAAGTGGGTGTCTCCATAAACGAACGAAATACACCTGTTCTGGTGCTTCTTGGGGTGCTGATGATGAATCTGAGATTATTTTGGCGGTTTGGAGACGTGGGGAGTGGTGGGGGAATTTAATGCCTTCCGGGCGTTCCATGGCGCACAATACTGAGACTTCTTTTGCTGAATGTTGGTACTTTTTCTCAAAATGCCCCCCTACCACCCCGGAAAAGAGACGCACCTACAAGTTTCATCATATTTTGGAAAGGGGACACCCTAGCGGTGGTACCCTTAATAGATGGCCGTAATCGGACCACCCCAGTAACCATGGTAACGCTCCAAAGTAGAAGGGTCGGGATTTTCCAGTACATAGTAACACTAATTATTATGACTTTTTTTCGGATTTTTTCAAAACTAACCCCCCTACCACCCCGGAGAAGAGACCCACCTACAAGTTTTATTCAAATGTGGTAAGGGGACACCCTAGCGGTGGTACCCCGAAAAGATGGCCGTAATAGGACCACCCCAGTAACCATGGTAACGCTCCAGAGTAGAAGAGTCGGGATTTTCCCGTACATAGTAACACTAATTATTTTGACTTTTTCGGATTTTTTCCAAACTGACCCCCCTATCACCCGGGGAAGAGACCCACTCACAAGTTTTATTCAAATGTGGGAAGGGGACACCCTAGCGGTGGTACCCCGAAAAGATGGTCAAAATCGGACCACCCCAGTAACCATGGTAACGCTCCAGAGTAGAAGAGTCGGGATTTTCCCGTACATAGTAACACTAATTATTATGGCCTTTTCGGTTTTTTTCCAAAATGACCCCCCTACCACCCCGGAGAAGAGACCCACCTACAAGTTTTATTCAAATGTGGGAAGGGGACACACTAGCGGTGACAACCTGAAAATATGGGGGAAATCGGACTGATTCCCATAACCATGGTAACGCTCAAAAGTATAAATGTCGGGATTTCGAAAAAACGTTTATAACTACTACCGGTGAAAAACACCTACTTTGGGGGAGAACCTCAAAAACGTATAGACTATACCCCCTTCCCGAAAATTAATGCTACCGTATGAGTTGTCTACACGTAGCTACGACTCTTGTCTCCCACATAGCCAAAATTCAGCTCCGTCACATACCCTCGGTGGAAAGGAAGGGGTACCGAAAAGAGGTACTTTTTTAACTTTTCAAGACAAAAACACCTATTTTTGGCGCAGATAGAAATCATATATACAAAGAGCCTTTTCCGGTCAGATAATTACACGAAATTGACGTATGACAAAGACGAGGGTGTCTTCTACTACACGTCAAAATTTCATTTCCATGGGTACTTCAATGAGGACAGGAGGGGGGGTTGAAAAGAGGGGGTTTTCCAACTTTTGCACGTATGAAGAACACGTATTTCTATCGGGTCCTCTGGGACCCTATATCTCCCGAACGGAAGCAGGTATGGACCTGGGAGTTGCAGATTTGGACTCCTGGGCATCGATTATCCCCTGTGACGTCATTTTGACCAAATCCATTTTGGGGCAATTTCGGTAAAAACCGTAAGGGGTACCCCTTATGGTTTTTTTGGGTGGAAATAATTTTTGTTGCAAAGACGGGCAGTGTGTATCTTTTCTGATTGTTCTCGACACGCTGATCACGAATCTGAAGTTAATTTTGGAATTGGGTGTTGTGTGGGGGCATGGGGGGCCAAAAACCATTGGGAGGGGGGCACCACCCCAAGTGGGTGTCTCCATAAACGAACGAAATACACCTGTTCTGGTGCTTCTTGGGGTGCTGATGATGAATCTGAGATTATTTTGGCGGTTTGGAGACGTGGGGAGTGGTGGGGGAATTTAATGCCTTCCGGGCGTCCCATGGCGCACGCTACCGAGAGTTTTTTGCTGACTGTTTGTACTTTACCTCAAAATGACCCCCCTACCACCCCGGAGAAGTGACAAACCTAAAAGTTTTATTCTAATTTTGGAAAGGGGACACCCTAGCGGTGGTACCCTTAAAAGATGGCCGTAATCGGACCACTCCAGTAACCATGGTAACGCTCCAAAGTAGAAGGGTCGTGATTTTCCCGTACATAGTAACACTAATTATTATGACTTTTTCGGATTTTTTTCAAACTGACCCCCCTACCACCCCGGAGAAGAGACCCACCTACAGGTTTCATCCTATTTTAGAAAGGGGACACCCTAGCGGTGGTACCCCGAAAAGATGGCCGTAATCGGACCACCCCAGTAACCATGGTAACGCTCCAGAGTAGAAGAGTCGGGATTTTCCCGTACATAGTAACACTAATTATTATGGCCTTTTCGGTTTTTTTCCAAAATGACCCCCCTACCACCCCGGAGAAGAGACCCACCTACAAGTTTTATTCAAATGTGGGAAGGGGACACACTAGCGGTGACAACCTGAAAATATGGGGGAAATCGGACTGATTCCCATAACCATGGTAACGCTCAAAAGTATAAATGTCGGGATTTCGAAAAAACGTTTATAACTACTACCGGTGAAAAACACCTACTTTGGGGGGACCTCAAAAACGTATAGACTATACCCCCTTCCCGAAAATTAATGCTACCGTATGAGTTGTCTACACGTAGCTACGACTCTCTTCTCCCACATAACCAAAATTCAGCCCCGTCACATACCCTCGGTGGAAAGGAAGGGGTACCGAAAATAGGTATTTTTTTTAACTTTTCAAGACAAAAACACCTATTTTTGGCGCAGATAGAAATCATATATACAAAGAGCCTTTTCCGGTCATATAATTACACGAAATTGATGTATGACAATGACGAGGGTGTCTTCTACTACACGTCAAAATTTCATTTCCATGGGTACTTCAATGAGGACAGGAGGGGGGGGTTGAAAAGAGGGGGTTTTCCAACTTTTGCACGTATGAAGAACACGTATTTCTATCGGGTCCTCTGGGACCCTATATCTCCCGAACGGAAGCAGGTATGGACCTGGGAGTTGCAGATTTGGACTCCTGGGCATCGATTATCCCCTGTGACGTCATTTTGACCAAATCCATTTTGGGGCAATTTCGGTAAAAACCGTAAGGGGTACCCCTTATGGTTTTTTTGGGTGGAAATAATTTTTGTTGCAAAGACGGGCAGTGTGTATCTTTTCTGATTGTTCTCGACACGCTGATCACGAATCTGAAGTTAATTTTGGAATTGGGTGTTGTGTGGGGGCATGGGGGGCCAAAAACCATTGGGAGGGGGGCACCACCCCAAGTGGGTGTCTCCATAAACGAACGAAATACACCTGTTCTGGTGCTTCTTGGGGTGCTGATGATGAATCTGAGATTATTTTGGCGGTTTGGAGACGTGGGGAGTGGTGGGGGAATTTAATGCCTTCCGGGCGTCCCATGGCGCACGCTACCGAGAGTTTTTTGCTGACTGTTTGTACTTTTCCTCAAAATGACCCCCCTACCACCCCGGAGAAGTGACAAACCTAAAAGTTTTATTCTAATTTTGGAAAGGGGACACCCTAGCGGTGGTACCCTTAAAAGATGGCCGTAATCGGACCACTCCAGTAACCATGGTAACGCTCCAAAGTAGAAGGGTCGTGATTTTCCCGTACATAGTAACACTAATTATTATGACTTTTTCGGATTTTTTTCAAACTGACCCCCCTACCACCCCGGAGAAGAGACCCACCTACAGGTTTCATCCTATTTTAGAAAGGGGACACCCTAGCGGTGGTACCCCGAAAAGATGGCCGTAATCGGACCACCCCAGTAACCATGGTAACGCTCCAGAGTAGAAGAGTCGGGATTTTCCCGTACATAGTAACACTAATTATTATGGCCTTTTCGGTTTTTTTCCAAAATGACCCCCCTACCACCCCGGAGAAGAGACCCACCTACAAGTTTTATTCAAATGTGGGAAGGGGACACACTAGCGGTGACAACCTGAAAATATGGGGGAAATCGGACTGATTCCCATAACCATGGTAACGCTCAAAAGTATAAATGTCGGGATTTCGAAAAAACGTTTATAACTACTACCGGTGAAAAACACCTACTTTGGGGGGACCTCAAAAACGTATAGACTATACCCCCTTCCCGAAAATTAATGCTACCGTATGAGTTGTCTACACGTAGCTACGACTCTCTTCTCCCACATAACCAAAATTCAGCCCCGTCACATACCCTCGGTGGAAAGGAAGGGGTACCGAAAATAGGTATTTTTTTTAACTTTTCAAGACAAAAACACCTATTTTTGGCGCAGATAGAAATCATATATACAAAGAGCCTTTTCCGGTCATATAATTACACGAAATTGATGTATGACAATGACGAGGGTGTCTTCTACTACACGTCAAAATTTCATTTCCATGGGTACTTCAGAGAGGACAGGAGGGGGGGTTGACAAGAGGGGGTTTTCCAACTTTTGCACGTATGAAGAACACGTATTTCTATCGGGTCCTCTGGGACCCTATATCTCCCGAACGGAAGCAGGTATGGACCTGGGAGTTGCAGATTTGGACTCCTGGGCATCGATTACCCCCTGTGACGTCATTTTGACCAAATCCATTTTGGGGCAATTTCGGTAAAAACCGTAAGGGGTACCCCTTATGGTTTTTTTGGGTGAAAATAATTTTTGTCGCAAAGACGGGCAGTGTGTATCTTTTCTGATTGTTCTCGACACGCTGATCACGAATCTGAAGTTAATTTTGGAATTGGGTGTTGTGTGGGGGCATGGGGGGCCAAAAACCATTGGGAGGGGGGCACCACCCCAAGTGGGTGTCTCCAAAAAAGAACGAAATACACCTGTTCTGGTGCTTCTTGGGGTGCTGATGATGAATCTGAGATTATTTTGGCGGTTCGTAGGCGTGGGGAGTGGTGGGGGAATTTAATACCTTCCGGGCGTCCCATGGCGCACGCTACCGAGAGTTTTTTGCTGACTGTTTGTACTTTTCCTCAAAATGAACCCCCTACCACCCCGGAGAAGTGACAAACCTAAAAGTTTTATTCTAATTTTGGAAAGGGGACACCCTAGCGGTGGTACCCTTAAAAGATGGCCGTAATCGGACCACTCCAGTAACCATGGTAACGCTCCAGAGTAGAAGAGTCGGGATTTTCCCGTACATAGTAACACTAATTATTATGACTTTTTCGGATTTTTTTCAAACTGACCCCCCTACCACCCCGGAGAAGAGACCCACCTACAGGTTTCATCTTATTTTAGAAAGGGGACACCCTAGCGGTGGTACCCCGAAAAGATGGCCGTAATCGGACCACCCCAGTAACCATGGTAACGCTCCAGAGTAGAAGAGTCGGGATTTTCCCGTACATAGTAACACTAATTATTATGGCCTTTTCGGTTTTTTTCCAAAATGACCCCCCTACCACCCCGGAGAAGAGACCCACCTACAAGTTTTATTCAAATGTGGGAAGGGGACACACTAGCGGTGACAACCTGAAAATATGGGGGAAATCGGACTGATTCCCATAACCATGGTAACGCTCAAAAGTATAAATGTCGGGATTTCGAAAAAACGTTTATAACTACTACCGGTGAAAAACACCTACTTTGGGGGAGAACCTCAAAAACGTATAGACTATACCCCCTTCCCGAAAATTAATGCTACCGTATGAGTTGTCTACACGTAGCTACGACTCTTGTCTCCCACATAGCCAAAATTCAGCCCCGTCACATACCCTCGGTGGAAAGGAAGGGGTACCGAAAAGAGGTACTTTTTTAACTTTTCAAGACAAAAACACCTATTTTTGGCGCAGATAGAAATCATATATACAAAGAGCCTTTTCCGGTCATATAATTACACGAAATTGATGTATGACAATGACGAGGGTGTCTTCTACTACACGTCAAAATTTCATTTCCATGGGTACTTCAGAGAGGACAGGAGGGGGGGTTGACAAGAGGGGGTTTTCCAACTTTTGCACGTATGAAGAACACGTATTTCTATCGGGTCCTCTGGGACCCTATATCTCCCGAACGGAAGCAGGTATGGACCTGCGAGTTGCAGATTTGGACTCCTGGGCATCGATTACCCCCTGTGACGTCATTTTGACCAAATCCATTTTGGGGCAATTTCGGTAAAAACCGTAAGGGGTACCCCTTATGGTTTTTTTGGGTGAAAATAATTTTTGTCGCAAAGACGGGCAGTGTGTATCTTTTCTGATTGTTCTCGACACGCTGATCACGAATCTGAAGTTAATTTTGGAATTGGGTGTTGTGTGGGGGCATGGGGGGCCAAAAACCATTGGGAGGGGGGCACCACCCCAAGTGGGTGTCTCCAAAAAAGAACGAAATACACCTGTTCTGGTGCTTCTTGGGGTGCTGATGATGAATCTGAGATTATTTTGGCGGTTCGTAGGCGTGGGGAGTGGTGGGGGAATTTAATACCTTCCGGGCGTCCCATGGCGCACGCTACCGAGAGTTTTTTGCTGACTGTTTGTACTTTTCCTCAAAATGAACCCCCTACCACCCCGGAGAAGTGACAAACCTAAAAGTTTTATTCTAATTTTGGAAAGGGGACACCCTAGCGGTGGTACCCTTAAAAGATGGCCGTAATCGGACCACTCCAGTAACCATGGTAACGCTCCAAAGTAGAAGGGTCGTGATTTTCCCGTACATAGTAACACTAATTATTATGACTTTTTCGGATTTTTTTCAAACTGACCCCCCTACCACCCCGGAGAAGAGACCCACCTACAGGTTTCATCTTATTTTAGAAAGGGGACACCCTAGCGGTGGTACCCCGAAAAGATGGCCGTAATCGGACCACCCCAGTAACCATGGTAACGCTCCAGAGTAGAAGAGTCGGGATTTTCCCGTACATAGTAACACTAATTATTATGGCCTTTTCGGTTTTTTTCCAAAATGACCCCCCTACCACCCCGGAGAAGAGACCCACCTACAAGTTTTATTCAAATGTGGGAAGGGGACACACTAGCGGTGACAACCTGAAAATATGGGGGAAATCGGACTGATTCCCATAACCATGGTAACGCTCAAAAGTATAAATGTCGGGATTTCGAAAAAACGTTTATAACTACTACCGGTGAAAAACACCTACTTTGGGGGAGAACCTCAAAAACGTATAGACTATACCCCCTTCCCGAAAATTAATGCTACCGTATGAGTTGTCTACACGTAGCTACGACTCTTGTCTCCCACATAGCCAAAATTCAGCTCCGTCACATACCCTCGGTGGAAAGGAAGGGGTACCGAAAAGAGGTACTTTTTTAACTTTTCAAGACAAAAACACCTATTTTTGGCGCAGATAGAAATCATATATACAAAGAGCCTTTTCCGGTCATATAATTACACGAAATTGATGTATGACAATGACGAGGGTGTCTTCTACTACACGTCAAAATTTCATTTCCATGGGTACTTCAGAGAGGACAGGAGGGGGGGTTGACAAGAGGGGGTTTTCCAACTTTTGCACGTATGAAGAACACGTATTTCTATCGGGTCCTCTGGGACCCTATATCTCCCGAACGGAAGCAGGTATGGACCTGCGAGTTGCAGATTTGGACTCCTGGGCATCGATTACCCCCTGTGACGTCATTTTGACCAAATCCATTTTGGGGCAATTTCGGTAAAAACCGTAAGGGGTACCCCTTATGGTTTTTTTGGGTGAAAATAATTTTTGTCGCAAAGACGGGCAGTGTGTATCTTTTCTGATTGTTCTCGACACGCTGATCACGAATCTGAAGTTAATTTTGGAATTGGGTGTTGTGTGGGGGCATGGGGGGCCAAAAACCATTGGGAGGGGGGCACCACCCCAAGTGGGTGTCTCCAAAAAAGAACGAAATACACCTGTTCTGGTGCTTCTTGGGGTGCTGATGATGAATCTGAGATTATTTTGGCGGTTCGTAGGCGTGGGGAGTGGTGGGGGAATTTAATACCTTCCGGGCGTCCCATGGCGCACGCTACCGAGAGTTTTTTGCTGACTGTTTGTACTTTTCCTCAAAATGAACCCCCTACCACCCCGGAGAAGTGACAAACCTAAAAGTTTTATTCTAATTTTGGAAAGGGGACACCCTAGCGGTGGTACCCTTAAAAGATGGCCGTAATCGGACCACTCCAGTAACCATGGTAACGCTCCAAAGTAGAAGGGTCGTGATTTTCCCGTACATAGTAACACTAATTATTATGACTTTTTCGGATTTTTTTCAAACTGACCCCCCTACCACCCCGGAGAAGAGACCCACCTACAGGTTTCATCTTATTTTAGAAAGGGGACACCCTAGCGGTGGTACCCCGAAAAGATGGCCGTAATCGGACCACCCCAGTAACCATGGTAACGCTCCAGAGTAGAAGAGTCGGGATTTTCCCGTACATAGTAACACTAATTATTATGGCCTTTTCGGTTTTTTTCCAAAATGACCCCCCTACCACCCCGGAGAAGAGACCCACCTACAAGTTTTATTCAAATGTGGGAAGGGGACACACTAGCGGTGACAACCTGAAAATATGGGGGAAATCGGACTGATTCCCATAACCATGGTAACGCTCAAAAGTATAAATGTCGGGATTTCGAAAAAACGTTTATAACTACTACCGGTGAAAAACACCTACTTTGGGGGAGAACCTCAAAAACGTATAGACTATACCCCCTTCCCGAAAATTAATGCTACCGTATGAGTTGTCTACACGTAGCTACGACTCTTGTCTCCCACATAGCCAAAATTCAGCCCCGTCACATACCCTCGGTGGAAAGGAAGGGGTACCGAAAAGAGGTACTTTTTTAACTTTTCAAGACAAAAACACCTATTTTTGGCGCAGATAGAAATCATATATACAAAGAGCCTTTTCCGGTCATATAATTACACGAAATTGATGTATGACAATGACGAGGGTGTCTTCTACTACACGTCAAAATTTCATTTCCATGGGTACTTCAGAGAGGACAGGAGGGGGGGTTGACAAGAGGGGGTTTTCCAACTTTTGCACGTATGAAGAACACGTATTTCTATCGGGTCCTCTGGGACCCTATATCTCCCGAACGGAAGCAGGTATGGACCTGCGAGTTGCAGATTTGGACTCCTGGGCATCGATTACCCCCTGTGACGTCATTTTGACCAAATCCATTTTGGGGCAATTTCGGTAAAAACCGTAAGGGGTACCCCTTATGGTTTTTTTGGGTGAAAATAATTTTTGTCGCAAAGACGGGCAGTGTGTATCTTTTCTGATTGTTCTCGACACGCTGATCACGAATCTGAAGTTAATTTTGGAATTGGGTGTTGTGTGGGGGCATGGGGGGCCAAAAACCATTGGGAGGGGGGCACCACCCCAAGTGGGTGTCTCCAAAAAAGAACGAAATACACCTGTTCTGGTGCTTCTTGGGGTGCTGATGATGAATCTGAGATTATTTTGGCGGTTCGTAGGCGTGGGGAGTGGTGGGGGAATTTAATACCTTCCGGGCGTCCCATGGCGCACGCTACCGAGAGTTTTTTGCTGACTGTTTGTACTTTTCCTCAAAATGAACCCCCTACCACCCCGGAGAAGTGACAAACCTAAAAGTTTTATTCTAATTTTGGAAAGGGGACACCCTAGCGGTGGTACCCTTAAAAGATGGCCGTAATCGGACCACTCCAGTAACCATGGTAACGCTCCAAAGTAGAAGGGTCGTGATTTTCCCGTACATAGTAACACTAATTATTATGACTTTTTCGGATTTTTTTCAAACTGACCCCCCTACCACCCCGGAGAAGAGACCCACCTACAGGTTTCATCTTATTTTAGAAAGGGGACACCCTAGCGGTGGTACCCCGAAAAGATGGCCGTAATCGGACCACCCCAGTAACCATGGTAACGCTCCAGAGTAGAAGAGTCGGGATTTTCCCGTACATAGTAACACTAATTATTATGGCCTTTTCGGTTTTTTTCCAAAATGACCCCCCTACCACCCCGGAGAAGAGACCCACCTACAAGTTTTATTCAAATGTGGGAAGGGGACACACTAGCGGTGACAACCTGAAAATATGGGGGAAATCGGACTGATTCCCATAACCATGGTAACGCTCAAAAGTATAAATGTCGGGATTTCGAAAAAACGTTTATAACTACTACCGGTGAAAAACACCTACTTTGGGGGAGAACCTCAAAAACGTATAGACTATACCCCCTTCCCGAAAATTAATGCTACCGTATGAGTTGTCTACACGTAGCTACGACTCTTGTCTCCCACATAGCCAAAATTCAGCTCCGTCACATACCCTCGGTGGAAAGGAAGGGGTACCGAAAAGAGGTACTTTTTTAACTTTTCAAGACAAAAACACCTATTTTTGGCGCAGATAGAAATCATATATACAAAGAGCCTTTTCCGGTCATATAATTACACGAAATTGATGTATGACAATGACGAGGGTGTCTTCTACTACACGTCAAAATTTCATGTCCATGGGTACTTCAGAGAGGACAGGAGGGGGGGTTGACAAGAGGGGGTTTTCCAACTTTTGCACGTATGAAGAACACGTATTTCTATCGGGTCCTCTGGGACCCTATATCTCCCGAACGGAAGCAGGTATGGACCTGGGAGTTGCAGATTTGGACTCCTGGGCATCGATTACCCCCTGTGACGTCATTTTGACCAAATCCATTTTGGGGCAATTTCGGTAAAAACCGTAAGGGGTACCCCTTATGGTTTTTTTGGGTGAAAATAATTTTTGTCGCAAAGACGGGCAGTGTGTATCTTTTCTGATTGTTCTCGACACGCTGATCACGAATCTGAAGTTAATTTTGGAATTGGGTGTTGTGTGGGGGCATGGGGGGCCAAAAACCATTGGGAGGGGGCACCACCCCAAGTGGGTGTCTCCAAAAAAGAACGAAATACACCTGTTCTGGTGCTTCTTGGGGTGCTGATGATGAATCTGAGATTATTTTGGCGGTTCGTAGGCGTGGGGAGTGGTGGGGGAATTTAATACCTTCCGGGCGTCCCATGGCGCACGCTACCGAGAGTTTTTTGCTGACTGTTTGTACTTTTCCTCAAAATGAACCCCCTACCACCCCGGAGAAGTGACAAACCTAAAAGTTTTATTCTAATTTTGGAAAGGGGACACCCTAGCGGTGGTACCCTTAAAAGATGGCCGTAATCGGACCACTCCAGTAACCATGGTAACGCTCCAAAGTAGAAGGGTCGTGATTTTCCCGTACATAGTAACACTAATTATTATGACTTTTTCGGATTTTTTTCCAAAATGACCCCCACCACCCCGGAGAAGAGACGCGCACCTACAAGTTTCATCCTATTTCGGCAAGGGGACACCCTAGCGGTGGTACCCCGAAAAGATGGCCCTAGTCGGACCACCACAGTAACCATGGTAACGCTCCAAAGTAGAAGGGTCGGGATTTTCAAAAACGTATATAGCAAATTATTATGCCTTTTCAGATTTTGTTTCAAAATGACCCCCTATCACCCAGGAATGAGAAGCACCTACAAGTTTAATCCTATTTTGGAAAGGGGACACCCTAGCGGTGGTACCCTGAAAGGATGGCCGTAGTCGGACCACCACAGTAACCATGGTAACGCTCCAAAGTAGAAGGGTCGGGATTTTCAAAAACGTATATAGCAAATTATTATGCCTTTTCAGATTTTGTTTCAAAATGAACCCCCTACCACCCCGGAGAAGTGACAAACCTAAAAGTTTAATCCTATTTTGGAAAGGGGACACCCTAGCGGTGGTACCCTGAAAGGATGGCCGTAATCGGACCACTCCAGTAACCATGGTAACGCTCCAAAGTAGAAGGGTCGTGATTTTCCCGTACATAGTAACACTAATTATTATGACTTTTTCGGATTTTTTTCAAACTGACCCCCCTACCACCCCGGAGAAGAGACCCACCTACAGGTTTCATCTTATTTTAGAAAGGGGACACCCTAGCGGTGGTACCCCGAAAAGATGGCCGTAATCGGACCACCCCAGTAACCATGGTAACGCTCCAGAGTAGAAGAGTCGGGATTTTCCCGTACATAGTAACACTAATTATTATGGCCTTTTCGGTTTTTTTCCAAAATGACCCCCCTACCACCCCGGAGAAGAGACCCACCTACAAGTTTTATTCAAATGTGGGAAGGGGACACACTAGCGGTGACAACCTGAAAATATGGGGGAAATCGGACTGATTCCCATAACCATGGTAACGCTCAAAAGTATAAATGTCGGGATTTCGAAAAAACGTTTATAACTACTACCGGTGAAAAACACCTACTTTGGGGGAGAACCTCAAAAACGTATAGACTATACCCCCTTCCCGAAAATTAATGCTACCGTATGAGTTGTCTACACGTAGCTACGACTCTTGTCTCCCACATAGCCAAAATTCAGCCCCGTCACATACCCTCGGTGGAAAGGAAGGGGTACCGAAAAGAGGTACTTTTTTAACTTTTCAAGACAAAAACACCTATTTTTGGCGCAGATAGAAATCATATATACAAAGAGCCTTTTCCGGTCATATAATTACACGAAATTGATGTATGACAATGACGAGGGTGTCTTCTACTACACGTCAAAATTTCATTTCCATGGGTACTTCAGAGAGGACAGGAGGGGGGGTTGACAAGAGGGGGTTTTCCAACTTTTGCACGTATGAAGAACACGTATTTCTATCGGGTCCTCTGGGACCCTATATCTCCCGAACGGAAGCAGGTATGGACCTGCGAGTTGCAGATTTGGACTCCTGGGCATCGATTACCCCCTGTGACGTCATTTTGACCAAATCCATTTTGGGGCAATTTCGGTAAAAACCGTAAGGGGTACCCCTTATGGTTTTTTTGGGTGAAAATAATTTTTGTCGCAAAGACGGGCAGTGTGTATCTTTTCTGATTGTTCTCGACACGCTGATCACGAATCTGAAGTTAATTTTGGAATTGGGTGTTGTGTGGGGGCATGGGGGGCCAAAAACCATTGGGAGGGGGGCACCACCCCAAGTGGGTGTCTCCAAAAAAGAACGAAATACACCTGTTCTGGTGCTTCTTGGGGTGCTGATGATGAATCTGAGATTATTTTGGCGGTTCGTAGGCGTGGGGAGTGGTGGGGGAATTTAATACCTTCCGGGCGTCCCATGGCGCACGCTACCGAGAGTTTTTTGCTGACTGTTTGTACTTTTCCTCAAAATGAACCCCCTACCACCCCGGAGAAGTGACAAACCTAAAAGTTTTATTCTAATTTTGGAAAGGGGACACCCTAGCGGTGGTACCCTTAAAAGATGGCCGTAATCGGACCACTCCAGTAACCATGGTAACGCTCCAGAGTAGAAGAGTCGGGATTTTCCCGTACATAGTAACACTAATTATTATGACTTTTTCGGATTTTTTTCAAACTGACCCCCCTACCACCCCGGAGAAGAGACCCACCTACAGGTTTCATCTTATTTTAGAAAGGGGACACCCTAGCGGTGGTACCCCGAAAAGATGGCCCTAGTCGGACCACCACAGTAACCATGGTAACGCTCCAAAGTAGAAGGGTCGGGATTTTCAAAAACGTATATAGCAAATTATTATGCCTTTTCAGATTTTGTTTCAAAATGACCCCCTATCACCCAGGAATGAGAAGCACCTACAAGTTTAATCCTATTTTGGAAAGGGGACACCCTAGCGGTGGTACCCTGAAAGGATGGCCGTAATCGGACCACCACAGTAACCATGGTAACGCTCCAAAGTAGAAGGGTCGGGATTTTCCCGTACGTAGTAATACTAATTATTATGACCGTTTTAGACTTTTTTTCAAAATTACCCCCCTACCACCCCGGGAAAGAGACGCACCTACAAGTTTCATCCTATTTCGGACAGGTGACACCCTAGCGGTGGTACCCTGAAAAGATGGGGGAAATCGGACTGACCCAGTAACCATGGTAACGCTCCAAAGTATAAAAGTAGGTATTTTCCCGTATATAGAGTAATTTAGTGTTAGGCAGATCGGTTAATGAATTTTAATTAATTAACCGAATATGCAAATGAGCTGAAATTTTTATGACGTCATCAATAGGATGTAACGGAAGGGTAAAAAAAGTTTGAAGATGCCCCCCCAAGTTTTGCACTGGGGGTGGGGTCCCCCACCCCAAAAATTCACCCCCCTCAAATTTTTACCAAAATGACGCCAATTTGTCGAAGGGGTGCAGGGGTATCTAAAAGTATGAATTACGACACCCCCACCCCCGGGGAAGTATTTTTTTGATAATATTTTGTCACGTCCCGACTGTCCATTTTCTTCACGTCCCGATTGGGCACTTTCACGTCCCGATTGGGCACTTTCACGTCCCGACAGGGCATTCTCACGTCCCGATAGGGCATTCTCACGTCCCGATAGGGCATTTTCACGTCCCGATAGGGCATTTTGTACTTAGAAATTTTTTCACGTCCCGACTGGGCATTTTCACGTCCCGAGTGGGCATTTTGACGTCCCGACTGGGCATTCTGACGTCCCGACTGGGCATTCTGACGTCCCGACTGGGCATTGGTCTGAACCCTAACCCTAACCCTAACCCTAACCCTAACCCTAACCCTAACCCTAACCCTAACCCTAACCCTAACCCTAACCCTAACCCTAACCCTAACCCTAACCCTAACCCCTAACCCTAACCCTAACCCTAACCCTAACCCTAACCCTAACCCTAACCCTAACCCTAACCCTAACCCTAACCCTAACCCTAACCCTAACCCTAACCCTAACCCCCTAACCCTAACCCCCTAACCCTAACCCTAACCCTAACCCTAACCCCCTAACCCTAACCCTAACCCTAACCCTAACCCTAACCCTAACCCTAACCCCCTAACCCTAACCCCCTAACCCTAACCCTAACCCTAACCCCCTAACCCTAACCCCCTAACCCTAACCCTAACCCTAACCCCCTAACCCTAACCCCCTAACCCTAACCCCCTAACCCTAACCCTAACCCTAACCCCCTAACCCTAACCCTAACCCTAAACCCTAACCCTAACCCTAACCCTAACCCTAACCCTAACCCTAACCCTAACCCTAACCCTAACCCTAACCCTAACCCTAACCCTAACCCTAACCCTAACCCTAACCCCCTAACCCTAACCCCCTAACCCTAACCCTAACCCTAACCCTAACCCTAATTAGGACCAATGCCCTCTTGGGACGTCAAAATGCCCACTTGGGACGTGATGGGTCCGAACGTAACTTTTTTTTTTCGTCATTCTCACCCCCACGGGACCCCCCTGGGGGGGTTAAAAAAAAATATTTGGGGGGGTGCCAAAATTTTTTTTTTTTTTCACAACATGCGTCTGCACGAGTAGAGTGACCAGAAGCGAAAAATTTTTGAAAAAAGTTGACCGGAAGTGACCAAAAAATTATGTTATGTAATAGGTGCCTACGTCCCAAGAGGGCACTTTCACGTCCCGGGTGTCCATTTTTTGGGGTCGATCTCGGAAAGTTGGGCATCGGGAAGTCCAATATTTGGTCAAAGGGTTGAACTGTTGTCACTGTACACCCACCCACACTTCCGGTCAGTTTGGGTCACATGACTTTTTATTACAGCCATAAAATGCAGTTGACTTAATATATTACCTCAATGTTTCATTTTTGAAAATGACTACCCCTAGGGTTATGGTCGAAAATCGTAAACTTTGACCTTTGACCTCCAAATTTCTTGTGGATGTTAAGGCTCAATAGGGCACTGACATATGCAAAGGGCAAGTATATGTCACTTCCGGTTAATGTGTTATAGGGGGTCAAAGGTCAAAAATGTCGTTCCTTCAAAAAAAGGTCAAAAATCGTGAGAGTGACCGATTTCCACGAAACTTGCAACGATGACCTGTGAGGTCATAAGGAATGGTCACCTGAAAAATTTCGGCCATGAGGTCATCGGGTCAAAGGTCAATCAGAGGTCAAAAATTTAGTTCATCATTTTTTATTAGTTTTTATTGGATATCATAAGTCGGACCACCGAAAATGGTCTAAAAGTTTTTTTTTGACCTAAGGTCATACCAATCCAAGATGGCTGCCACTCAAAGTTAACCCCAACCCCTAGCTTTGGCTAGGGTTAGCTTGGGGTTAGCATATTCGACTCCTGTGTGTACACGATATGGTTTTTCGGGACACAAATTGGTGTCGTGATGTAACTCGATGCGTACTATCACGTGATTATCTTAAACTTGTTTCAAGTCGTTTACTTTCTGAATGAGGGCGCTGTAAAGTTTTACCTAGGGGTCCGTTTCTGAGACGGGAGGAATAAGCTATCGACCTGTAACTCACACCGAAGACTTATCACTTGAGCCTGTAAAAAATAAGTTCCGCTTTTGACCCTTTTTTATTCTGACCGGAAGTGACGTCACAAAACACAATATCATCGATTATTACAAAATTCGATATTTGATTACCTTTTGAATAGCAGCAAAAATATGTCGCGACATGTTCTATCGATTCTGTGAATTTAAAAAAATTTCATCAATGTTTGACAAAATGGCGGCCAAAATAAAATATTAATAAGATAATATTTAACAAAAGTATAAAAAAATAATCAAAGACCGGAATTAGATTAAACGACATTTATATAATCTCTAATTATTAGTTTTAACTAAATCTGAAATTTCGAGCAAATTGGGTGAATTTGAATTTTTCGCCGAAAATAGCGCCACCACCGGATGACGTCAGAAAATAAAAATCGCGCGAAATACATGAAAATATTGTTCCAGATAGTATCGGACATGCCGAATCCATTAGTGCTATTTTTGGAACGATCGAATGTTCCGTTCTTGAGATATGGGTACAGATGAGTCAAAAAGTGGGTCGATGTGACGTCACGCTACAGCAAAACCGGGCATCCGGTGGAAACGGGACATCCGGTAATTAAAGATCACAGATAGGGCTATCCATCGATTATAACTTTGCCTGATTTCCATTTGACCTAGGGTATTAAAAAAGCTGCTCGAATGTTGACCTCGGCGCTGGCGTCCTTGTTTAGGGTTATCATAGCTGCTACCGGTGAAAAACACCTATTTTGGGGGGGACCTCAAAAACGTATAGACTATACCCCCTTCCCGAAAATTAATGCTACCGTATGAGTTGTCTACACGTAGCTACGACTCTTGTCTCCCACATAACCAAAATTCAGCTCCGTCACATACCCTCGGTGGAAAGGAAGGGGTACCGAAAAGAGGTACTTTTTTAACTTTTCAAGACAAAAACACCTATTTTTGGCGCAGATAGAAATCATATATACAAAGAGCCTTTTCCGGTCATATAATTACACGAAATTGATGTATGACAATGACGAGGGTGTCTTCTACTACACGTCAAAATTTCATTTCGATGGGTACTTCAGAGAGGACAGGAGGGGGGGTTGACAAGAGGGGGTTTTCCAACTTTTGCACGTATGAAGAACACGTATTTCTATCGGGTCCTCTGGGACCCTATATCTCCCGAACGGAAGCAGGTATGGACCTGGGAGTTGCAGATTTGGACTCCTGGGCATCGATTACCCCCTGTGACGTCATTTTGACCAAATCCATTTTGGGGCAATTTCGGTAAAAACCGTAAGGGGTACCCCTTATGGTTTTTTTGGGTGAAAATAATTTTTGTCGCAAAGACGGGCAGTGTGTATCTTTTCTGATTGTTCTCGACACGCTGATCACGAATCTGAAGTTAATTTTGGAAGTGGGTGTTGTGTGGGGGCATGGGGGGCTAAAAACCATTGGGAGGGGGGCACGACCCCAAGTGGGTGTCTCCAAAAAAGAACGAAATACACCTGTTCTGGTGCTTCTTGGGGTGCTGATGATGAATCTGAGATTATTTTGGCGGTTCGTAGGCGTGGGGAGTGGTGGGGGAATTTAATACCTTCCGGGCGTCCCATGGCGCACGCTACCGAGAGTTTTTTGCTGACTGTTTGTACTTTTCCTCAAAATGACCCCCTACCACCCCGGAGAAGTGACAAACCTAAAAGTTTTATTCTAATTTTGGAAAGGGGACACCCTAGCGGTGGTACCCTTAAAAGATGGCCGTAATCGGACCACTCCAGTAACCATGGTAACGCTCCAAAGTAGAAGGGTCGTGATTTTCCCGTACATAGTAACACTAATTATTATGACTTTTTCGGATTTTTTTCAAAACTGACCCCCCTACCACCCCGGAGAAGAGACCCACCTACAGGTTTCATCCTATTTTAGAAAGGGGACACCCTAGCGGTGGTACCCCGAAAAGATGGCCGTAATCGGACCACCCCAGTAACCATGGTAACGCTCCAGAGTAGAAGAGTCGGGATTTTCCCGTACATAGTAACACTAATTATTATGGCCTTTTCGGTTTTTTTCCAAAATGACCCCCCTACCACCCCGGAGAAGAGACCCACCTACAAGTTTTATTCAAATGTGGGAAGGGGACACACTAGCGGTGACAACCTGAAAATATGGGGGAAATCGGACTGATTCCCATAACCATGGTAACGCTCAAAAGTATAAATGTCGGGATTTCGAAAAAACGTTTATAACTACTACCGGTGAAAAACACCTACTTTGGGGGAGAACCTCAAAAACGTATAGACTATACCCCCTTCCCGAAAATTAATGCTACCGTATGAGTTGTCTACACGTAGCTACGACTCTTGTCTCCCACATAGCCAAAATTCAGCTCCGTCACATACCCTCGGTGGAAAGGAAGGGGTACCGAAAAGAGGTACTTTTTTAACTTTTCAAGACAAAAACACCTATTTTTGGCGCAGATAGAAATCATATATACAAAGAGCCTTTTCCGGTCATATAATTACACGAAATTGATGTATGACAATGACGAGGGTGTCTTCTACTACACGTCAAAATTTCATTTCGATGGGTACTTCAGAGAGGACAGGAGGGGGGGTTGACAAGAGGGGGTTTTCCAACTTTTGCACGTATGAAGAACACGTATTTCTATCGGGTCCTCTGGGACCCTATATCTCCCGAACGGAAGCAGGTATGGACCTGGGAGTTGCAGATTTGGACTCCTGGGCATCGATTACCCCCTGTGACGTCATTTTGACCAAATCCATTTTGGGGCAATTTCGGTAAAAACCGTAAGGGGTACCCCTTATGGTTTTTTTGGGTGAAAATAATTTTTGTCGCAAAGACGGGCAGTGTGTATCTTTTCTGATTGTTCTCGACACGCTGATCACGAATCTGAAGTTAATTTTGGAATTGGGTGTTGTGTGGGGGCATGGGGGGCCAAAAACCATTGGGAGGGGGGCACGACCCCAAGTGGGTGTCTCCAAAAAAGAACGAAATACACCTGTTCTGGTGCTTCTTGGGGTGCTGATGATGAATCTGAGATTATTTTGGCGGTTTGGAGACGTGGGGAGTGGTGGGGGAATTTAATGCCTTCCGGGCGTTCCATGGCGCACAATACCGAGACTCTTTTTGCTGAATGTTGGTACTTTTTCTCAAAATGCCCCCCTACCACCCCGGAAAAGAGACGCACCTACAAGTTTCATCATATTTTGGAAAGGGGACACCCTAGCGGTGGTACCCTTAATAGATGGCCGTAATCGGACCACCCCAGTAACCATGGTAACGCTCCAAAGTAGAAGGGTCGGGATTTTCCAGTACATAGTAACACTAATTATTATGACTTTTTTTCGGATTTTTTCAAAACTAACCCCCCTACCACCCCGGAGAAGAGACCCACCTACAAGTTTTATTCAAATGTGGTAAGGGGACACCCTAGCGTTGGTACCCCGAAAAGATGGCCGTAATCGGACCACCCCAGTAACCATGGTAACGCTCCAGAGTAGAAGAGTCGGGATTTTCCCGTACATAGTAACACTAATTATTATGACCTATTCGGATTTTTTCCAAACTGACCCCCCTATCACCCGGAGAAGAGACCCACTCACAAGTTTTATTCAAATGTGGGAAGGGGACACCCTAGCGGTGGTACCCCGAAAAGATGGTCAAAATCGGACCACCCCAGTAACCATGGTAACGCTCCAGAGTAGAAGAGTCGGGATTTTCCCGTACATAGTAACACTAATTATTATGACCTATTCGGATATTTTCCAAACTGACCCCCCTACCACCCGGAGAAGAGACCCACTCACAAGTTTTATTCAAATGTGGGAAGGGGACACCCTAGCGGTGGTACCCTTAAAAGATGGCCGTAATCGGACCACTCCAGTAACCATGGTAACGCTCCAAAGTAGAAGGGTCGTGATTTTCCCGTACATAGTAACACTAATTATTATGACTTTTTCGGATTTTTTTCAAACTGACCCCCCTACCACCCCGGAGAAGAGACCCACCTACAGGTTTCATCCTATTTTAGAAAGGGGACACCCTAGCGGTGGTACCCCGAAAAGATGGCCGTAATCGGACTACCCCAGTAACCATGGTAACGCTCCAGAGTAGAAGAGTCGGGATTTTCCCGTACATAGTAACACTAATTATTATGGCCTTTTCGGTTTTTTTCCAAAATGACCCCCCTACCACCCCGGAGAAGAGACCCACCTACAAGTTTTATTCAAATGTGGGAAGGGGACACACTAGCGGTGACAACCTGAAAATATGGGGGAAATCGGACTGATTCCCATAACCATGGTAACGCTCAAAAGTATAAATGTCGGGATTTCGAAAAAACGTTTATAACTACTACCGGTGAAAAACACCTACTTTGGGGGGGGGGACCTCAAAAACGTATAGACTATACCCCCTTCCCGAAAATTAATGCTACCGTATGAGTTGTCTACACGTAGCTACGACTCTTGTCTCCCACATAGCTAAAATTCAGCTCCGTCACATACCCTCGGTGGAAAGGAAGGGGTACCGAAAAGAGGTACTTTTTTAACTTTTCAAGACAAAAACACCTATTTTTGGCGCAGATAGAAATCATATATACAAAGAGCCTTTTCCGGTCATATAATTACACGAAATTGATGTATGACAATGACGAGGGTGTCTTCTACTACACGTCAAAATTTCATTTCGATGGGTACTTCAGAGAGGACAGGAGGGGGGGTTGACAAGAGGGGGTTTTCCAACTTTTGCACGTATGAAGAACACGTATTTCTATCGGGTCCTCTGGGACCCTATATCTCCCGAACGGAAGCAGGTATGGACCTGGGAGTTGCAGATTTGGACTCCTGGGCATCGATTACCCCCTGTGACGTCATTTTGACCAAATCCATTTTGGGGCAATTTCGGTAAAAACCGTAAGGGGTACCCCTTATGGTTTTTTTGGGTGAAAATAATTTTTGTCGCAAAGACGGGCAGTGTGTATCTTTTCTGATTGTTCTCGACACGCTGATCACGAATCTGAAGTTAATTTTGGAATTGGGTGTTGTGTGGGGGCATGGGGGGCCAAAAACCATTGGGAGGGGGGCACGACCCCAAGTGGGTGTCTCCAAAAAAGAACGAAATACACCTGTTCTGGTGCTTCTTGGGGTGCTGATGATGAATCTGAGATTATTTTGGCGGTTCGTAGGCGTGGGGAGTGGTGGGGGAATTTAATGCCTTCCGGGCGTCCCATGGCGCACGCTACCGAGAGTTTTTTGCTGACTGTTTGTACTTTTCCTCAAAATGACCCCCCTACCACCCCGGAGAAGTGACAAACCTAAAAGTTTTATTCTAATTTTGGAAAGGGGACACCCTAGCGGTGGTACCCTTAAAAGATGGCCGTAATCGGACCACTCCAGTAACCATGGTAACGCTCCAAAGTAGAACGGTCGTGATTTTCCCGTACATAGTAACACTAATTATTATGACTTTTTCGGATTTTTTTCAAACTGACCCCCCTACCACCCCGGAGAAGAGACCCACCTACAGGTTTCATCCTATTTTAGAAAGGGGACACCCTAGCGGTGGTACCCCGAAAAGATGGCCGTAATCGGACCACCCCAGTAACCATGGTAACGCTCCAGAGTAGAAGAGTCGGGATTTTCCCGTACATAGTAACACTAATTATTATGGCCTTTTCGGTTTTTTTCCAAAATGACCCCCCTACCACCCCGGAGAAGAGACCCACCTACAAGTTTTATTCAAATGTGGGAAGGGGACACACTAGCGGTGACAACCTGAAAATATGGGGGAAATCGGACTGATTCCCATAACCATGGTAACGCTCAAAAGTATAAATGTCGGGATTTCGAAAAAACGTTTATAACTACTACCGGTGAAAAACACCTACTTTGGGGGGGGGGACCTCAAAAACGTATAGACTATACTCCCTTCCCGAAAATTAATGCTACCGTATGAGTTGTCTACACGTAGCTACGACTCTTGTCTCCCACATAGCTAAAATTCAGCTCCGTCACATACCCTCGGTGGAAAGGAAGGGGTACCGAAAAGAGGTACTTTTTTAACTTTTCAAGACAAAAACACCTATTTTTGGCGCAGATAGAAATCATATATACAAAGAGCCTTTTCCGGTCATATAATTACACGAAATTGATGTATGACAATGACGAGGGTGTCTTCTACTACACGTCAAAATTTCATTTCGATGGGTACTTCAGAGAGGACAGGAGGGGGGGTTGACAAGAGGGGGTTTTCCAACTTTTGCACGTATGAAGAACACGTATTTCTATCGGGTCCTCTGGGACCCTATATCTCCCGAACGGAAGCAGGTATGGACCTGGGAGTTGCAGATTTGGACTCCTGGGCATCGATTACCCCCTGTGACGTCATTTTGACCAAATCCATTTTGGGGCAATTTCGGTAAAAACCGTAAGGGGTACCCCTTATGGTTTTTTTGGGTGAAAATAATTTTTGTCGCAAAGACGGGCAGTGTGTATCTTTTCTGATTGTTCTCGACACGCTGATCACGAATCTGAAGTTAATTTTGGAATTGGGTGTTGTGTGGGGGCATGGGGGGCCAAAAACCATTGGGAGGGGGGCACGACCCCAAGTGGGTGTCTCCAAAAAAGAACGAAATACACCTGTTCTGGTGCTTCTTGGGGTGCTGATGATGAATCTGAGATTATTTTGGCGGTTCGTAGGCGTGGGGAGTGGTGGGGGAATTTAATACCTTCCGGGCGTCCCATGGCGCACGCTACCGAGAGTTTTTTGCTGACTGTTTGTACTTTTCCTCAAAATGACCCCCCTACCACCCCGGAGAAGTGACAAACCTAAAAGTTTTATTCTAATTTTGGAAAGGGGACACCCTAGCGGTGGTACCCTTAAAAGATGGCCGTAATCGGACCACTCCAGTAACCATGGTAACGCTCCAAAGTAGAACGGTCGTGATTTTCCCGTACATAGTAACACTAATTATTATGACCTATTCGGATTTTTTCCAAACTGACCCCCCTATCACCCGGAGAAGAGACCCACTCACAAGTTTTATTCAAATGTGGGAAGGGGACACCCTAGCGGTGGTACCCCGAAAAGATGGTCAAAATCGGACCACCCCAGTAACCATGGTAACGCTCCAGAGTAGAAGAGTCGGGATTTTCCCGTACATAGTAACACTAATTATTATGACCTATTCGGATTTTTTCCAAACTGACCCCCCTATCACCCGGAGAAGAGACCCACTCACAAGTTTTATTCAAATGTGGGAAGGGGACACCCTAGCGGTGGTACCCTTAAAAGATGGCCGTTATCGGACCACTCCAGTAACCATGGTAACGCTCCAAAGTAGAAGGGTCGTGATTTTCCCGTACATAGTAACACTAATTATTATGACTTTTTCGGATTTTTTTCAAACTGACCCCCCTACCACCCCGGAGAAGAGACCCACCTACAGGTTTCATCCTATTTTAGAAAGGGGACACCCTAGCGGTGGTACCCCGAAAAGATGGCCGTAATCGGACCACCCCAGTAACCATGGTAACGCTCCAGAGTAGAAGAGTCGGGATTTTCCCGTACATAGTAACACTAATTATTATGGCCTTTTCGGTTTTTTTCCAAAATGACCCCCCTACCACCCCGGAGAAGAGACCCACCTACAAGTTTTATTCAAATGTGGGAAGGGGACACCCTAGCGTTGGTACCCCGAAAAGATGGCCGTAATCGGACCACCCCAGTAACCATGGTAACGCTCCAGAGTAGAAGAGTCGGGATTTTCCCGTACATAGTAACACTAATTATTATGACCTATTCGGATTTTTTCCAAACTGACCCCCCTATCACCCGGAGAAGAGACCCACTCACAAGTTTTATTCAAATGTGGGAAGGGGACACCCTAGCGGTGGTACCCCGAAAAGATGGTCAAAATCGGACCACCCCAGTAACCATGGTAACGCTCCAGAGTAGAAGAGTCGGGATTTTCCCGTACATAGTAACACTAATTATTATGGCCTTTTCGGTTTTTTTCCAAAATGACCCCCCTACCACCCCGGAGAAGAGACCCACCTACAAGTTTTATTCAAATGTGGGAAGGGGACACACTAGCGGTGACAACCTGAAAATATGGGGGAAATCGGACTGATTCACATAACCATGGTAACGCTCAAAAGTATAAATGTCGGGATTTCGAAAAAACGTTTATAACTACTACCGGTGAAAAACACCTACTTTGGGGGAGAACCTCAAAAACGTATAGACTATACCCCCTTCCCGAAAATTAATGCTACCGTATGAGTTGTCTACACGTAGCTACGACTCTTGTCTCCCACATAGCCAAAATTCAGCTCCGTCACATACCCTCGGTGGAAAGGAAGGGGTACCGAAAAGAGGTACTTTTTTAACTTTTCAAGACAAAAACACCTATTTTTGGCGCAAGTAGAAATCATATAGACAAAGAGCCTTTTCCGGTCATATAATTACACGAAATTGACGTATGACAAAGACGAGGGTGTCTTCTACTACACGTCAAAATTTCATTTCGATGGGTACTTCAATGAGGACAGGAGGGGGGTTGAAAAGAGGGGGTTTTCCAACTTTTGCACGTATGAAGAACACGTATTTCTATCGGGTCCTCTGGGACCCTATATCTCCCGAACGGAAGCAGGTATGGACCTGGGAGTTGCAGATTTGGACTCCTGGGCATCGATTACCCCCTGTGACGTCATTTTGATCAAATCTATTTTTGGGCAATTTCGGTAAAAACCGTAAGGGGTACCCCTTATGGTTTTTTTGGGTGAAAATAATTTTTGTCGCAAAGACGGGCAGTGTGTATCTTTTCTGGTTGTTCTCGACACGCTGAACACGATTTTGAAGTTAATTTTGGAATTAGGCGTTGTGTGGGGGCATGGGGGGCCAAAAACCATTGGGAGGGGGGCACGACCCCAAGTGGGTGTCTCCAAAAAAGAACGAAATACACCTGTTTTGGTGCTTCTTGGGGTGTTGATGATGAATCTGAGATTATTTTGGCGGTTCGTAGGCGTGGGGAGTGGTGGGGGAATTTAATACCTTCCGGGCGTCCCATGGCGCACGCTACCGAGAGTTTTTTGCTGACTGTTTGTACTTTTCCTCAAAATGACCCCCCTACCACCCCGGAGAAGTGACAAACCTAAAAGTTTTATTCTAATTTTGGAAAGGGGACACCCTAGCGGTGGTACCCTTAAAAGATGGCCGTAATCGGACCACTCCAGTAACCATGGTAACGCTCCAAAGTAGAAGGGTCGTGATTTTCCCGTACATAGTAACACTAATTATTATGACTTTTTCGGATTTTTTTCAAACTGACCCCCCTACCACCCCGGAGAAGAGACCCACCTACAGGTTTCATCCTATTTTAGAAAGGGGACACCCTAGCGGTGGTACCCCGAAAAGATGGCCGTAATCGGACCACCCCAGTAACCATGGTAACGCTCCAGAGTAGAAGAGTCGGGATTTTCCCGTACATAGTAACACTAATTATTATGGCCTTTTCGGTTTTTTTCCAAAATGACCCCCCTACCACCCCGGAGAAGAGACCCACCTACAAGTTTTATTCAAATGTGGGAAGGGGACACACTAGCGGTGACAACCTGAAAATATGGGGGAAATCGGACTGATTCCCATAACCATGGTAACGCTCAAAAGTATAAATGTCGGGATTTCGAAAAAACGTTTATAACTACTACCGGTGAAAAACACCTACTTTGGGGGGGGACCTCAAAAACGTATAGACTATACCCCCTTCCCGAAAATTAATGCTACCGTATGAGTTGTCTACACGTAGCTACGACTCTTGTCTCCCACATAGCTAAAATTCAGCTCCGTCACATACCCTCGGTGGAAAGGAAGGGGTACCGAAAAGAGGTACTTTTTTAACTTTTCAAGACAAAAACACCTATTTTTGGCGCAGATAGAAATCATATATACAAAGAGCCTTTTCCGGTCATATAATTACACGAAATTGATGTATGACAATGACGAGGGTGTCTTCTACTACACGTCAAAATTTCATTTCGATGGGTACTTCAGAGAGGACAGGAGGGGGGGTTGACAAGAGGGGGTTTTCCAACTTTTGCACGTATGAAGAACACGTATTTCTATCGGGTCCTCTGGGACCCTATATCTCCCGAACGGAAGCAGGTATGGACCTGGGAGTTGCAGATTTGGACTCCTGGGCATCGATTACCCCCTGTGACGTCATTTTGATCAAATCCATTTTTGGGCAATTTCGGTAAAAACCGTAAGGGGTACCCCTTATGGTTTTTTTGGGTGAAAATAATTTTTGTCGCAAAGACGGGCAGTGTGTATCTTTTCTGGTTGTTCTCGACACGCTGATTACGAATCTGAAGTTAATATTGGAAATGGGTGTTGTGTGGGGGCATGGGGGGCCAAAAACCATTGGGAGGGGGGCACGAGCCCAAGTGGGTGTCTCCAAAAACGAACGAAATACACCTGTTCCTGATGCTTCTTGGGGCGCTGATGATGAATCTGAGATTATTTTGGTCGTTTGAAGCGTGGGGAGTAATGGGGGAATTTAATACCTTCCGGGCGTTCCATGGCGCACGCTACGGAGAGTTTTTTGCTGACTGTTTGTACTTTTTCTCAAAATGACCCCCCTACCACCCCGGAGAAGTGACACACCTGCGAGTTTCATTCTATTTTGGAAAGGGGACACCCTAGCGGTGGTACCCTCAAAAGAGGGCCGTAATCGGACCACCCCAGTAGCCATGGTAACGCTCAAGAGTAGAAGGGACGGGATTTTCCCGTACATAGTAACACTAAGTAACACTAATTATTATGACCTCTTCGGATTTTTTCCAAAATGACCCCCCACCACCCCGGAGAAGAGACGCGCACCTACAAGTTTCATCCTATTTCGGCAAGGGGACACCCTAGCGGTGGTACCCCGAAAAGATGGCCGTAGTCGGACCACCACAGTAACCATGGTAACGCTCCAAAGTAGAAGGGTCGGGATTTTCAAAAACGTATATAGCAAATTATTATGCCTTTTCAGATTTTGTTTCAAAATGACCCCCTATCACCCAGGAATGAGAAGCACCTACAAGTTTAATCCTATTTTGGAAAGGGGACACCCTAGCGGTGGTACCCTGAAAGGATGGCCGTAATCGGACCACCACAGTAACCATGGTAACGCTCCAAAGTAGAAGGGTCGGGATTTTCCCGTACGTAGTAATACTAATTATTATGACCGTTTTAGACTTTTTTTCAAAATTACCCCCCTACCACCCCGGGAAAGAGACGCACCTACAAGGTTCATCCTATTTTGGACAGGTGACACCCTAGCGGTGGTACCCTGAAAAGATGGGGGAAATCGGACTGACCCAGTAACCATGGTAACGCGCCAAAGTATAAAAGTAGGTATTTTCCCGTATATAGAGTAATTTAGTGTTAGGCAGATCGGTTAATGAATTTTAATTAATTAACCGAATATGCAAATGAGCTGAAATTTTTATGACGTCATCAATAGGATGTAACGGAAGGGTAAAAAAAGTTTGAAGATGCCCCCCCAAGTTTTGCACTGGGGGTGGGGTCCCCCACCCCAAAAATTCACCCCCCTCAAATTTTTACCAAAATGACGCCAATTTGTCGAAGGGGTGCAGGGGTATCTAAAAGTATGAATTACGACACCCCCACCCCCGGGGAAGTATTTTTTTTATAATATTTTGTCACGTCCCGACTGTCCATTTTCTTCACGTCCCGATTGGGCACTTTCACGTCCCGATTGGGCACTTTCACGTCCCGACAGGGCATTCTCACGTCCCGATAGGGCATTCTCACGTCCCGATAGGGCATTTTCACGTCCCGATAGGGCATTTTGTACTTAGAAATTTTTTCACGTCCCGACTGGGCATTTTCACGTCCCGACTGGGCATTTTCACGTCCCGAGTGGGCATTCTGACGTCCCGACTGGGCATTCTGACGTCCCGACTGGGCATTGGTCTGAACCCTAACCCCAACCCCAACCCCAACCCCAACCCCAACCCCAACCCCAACCCCAACCCCAACCCCAACCCCAACCCCAACCCCAACCCCAACCCCAACCCCAACCCCAACCCCAACCCCAACCCCAACCCCAACCCCAACCCCAACCCCAACCCCAACCCCACCCCCACCCCAACCCCAACCCCAACCCCTAACCCTAACCCTAACCCTAACCCCTAACCCTAACCCTAACCCTAACCCTAACCCTAACCCTAACCCTAACCCTAATTAGGACCAATACCCTAACCCTAATTAGGACCAATGCCCTCTTGGGACGTCAAAATGCCCACTTGGGACGTGATGGGTCCGAACGTAACTTTTTTTTTTCGTCATTCTCACCCCCACGGGAGCCCCCTGGGGGGGTTAAAAAAAAATATTTGGGGGGGTGCCAATTTTTTTTTTTTTTTTCACAACATGCGTCTGCACGAGTAGAGTGACCAGAAGCGAAAAAATTTTGAAAAAAGTTGACCGGAAGTGACCAAAAAAATATGTTATGTAATAGGTGCCTACGTCCCAAGAGGGCACTTTCACGTCCCGGGTGTCCATTTTTTGGGGTCGATCTCGGAAAGTTGGGCATCGGGAAGTCCAATATTTGGTCAAAGGGTTGAACTGTTGTCACTGTACACCCACCCACACTTCCGGTCAGTTTGGGTCACATGACTTTTTATTACAGCCATAAAATGCAGTTGACTTAATATATTACCTCATTGTTTCATTTTTGAAAATGACTACCCCTAGGGTTATGGTCGAAAATCGTAAACTTTGACCTTTGACCTCCAAATTTCTTGTGGATGTTAAGGCTCAATAGGGCACTGACATATGCAAAGGGCAAGTATATGTCACTTCCGGTTAATGTGTTATAGGGGGTCAAAGGTCAAAAATGTCGTTCCTTCAAAAAAAGGTCAAAAATCGTGAGAGTGACCGATTTCCACGAAACTTGCAACGATGACCTGTGAGGTCATAAGGAATGGTCACCTGAAAAATTTCGGCCATGAGGTCATCGGGTCAAAGGTCAATCAGAGGTCAAAAATTTAGTTCATCATTTTTTATTAGTTTTTATTGGATATCATAAGTCGGACCACCGAAAATGGTCAAAAAGTTTTTTTTTGACCTAAGGTCATACCAATCCAAGATGGCTGCCACTCAAAGTTAACCCCAACCCCTAGCTTTGGCTAGGGTTAGCTTGGGGTTAGCATATTCGACTCCTGTGTGTACACGATATGGTTTTTCGGGACACAAATTGGTGTCGTGATGTAACTCGATGCGTACTATCACGTGATTATCTTAAACTTGTTTCAAGTCGTTTACTTTCTGAATGAGGGCGCTTTAAAGTTTTACCTAGGGGTCCGTTTCCGAGACGGGAGGAATCAGCTATCGACCTGTAACTCACACCGAAGACTTATCACTTTAGTCTGTACAAAATAAGTTCCGCTTTTGACCCTTTTTTATTCTGACCGGAAGTGACGTCACAAAACACATTATCATCGATTATTACAAAATTAGATATTTGATTACCTTTTGAATAGCAGCAAAAATATGTCGCGACATGTTCTATCGATTCTGTGAATTTAAAAAATTTTCATCAATGTTTGACAAAATGGCGGCCAAAATAAAATATTAATAAGATAATATTTAACAAAAGTATAAAAAAATAATCAAAGACCGGAATTAGATTAAACGACGTTTATATAATCTCTAATTATTAGTTTTAACTAAATCTGAAATTTCGAGCAAATTGGGTGAATTTGAATTTTTCGCCGAAAATAGCGCCACCACCGGATGACGTCAGAAAATAAAAATCGCGCGAAATACATGAAAATATTGTTCCCGATAGTATCGGACATGCCGAATCCATTAGTGCTATTTTTGGAACGATCGAATGTTCCGTTCTTGAGATATGGGTACAGATGAGTCGAAAAGTGGGTCGATGTGACGTCACGCTACAGCAAAACCGGGCATCCGGTGGAAACGGGACATCCGGTAATTAAAGATCACAGATAGGGCTATCCATCGATTATAACTTTGCCTGATTTCCATTTGACCTAAGGTATTAAAAAAGCTGCTCGAATGTTGACGTCGGCGCTGGCGTCCTTGTTCAGGGTTATCATAGCTGCTACCGGTGAAAAACACCTATTTTGGGGGGGACCTCAAAAACGTATAGACTATACCCCCTTCCCGAAAATTAATGCTACCGTATGAGTTGTCTACACGTAGCTACGACTCTTGTCTCCCACATAACCAAAATTCAGCTCCGTCACATACCCTCGGTGGAAAGGAAGGGGTACCGAAAAGAGGTACTTTTTTAACTTTTCAAGACAAAAACACCTATTTTTGGCGCAAGTAGAAATCATATAGACAAAGAGCCTTTTCCGGTCAGATAATTACACGAAATTGACGTATGACAAAGACGAGGGTGTCTTCTACTACACGTCAAAATTTCATTTCCATGGGTACTTCAATGAGGACAGGAGGGGGGGGGGGGTTGAAAAGAGGGGGTTTTCCAACTTTTGCACGTATGAAGAACACGTATTTCTATCGGGTCCTCTGGGACCCTATATCTCCCGAACGGAAGCAGGTATGGACCTGGGAGTTGCAGATTTGGACTCCTGGGCATCGATTACCCCCTGTGACGTCATTTTGACCAAATCCATTTTCGGGCAATTTCGGTAAAAACCGTAAGGGGTACCCCTTATGGTTTTTTGGGGTGAAAATAATTTTTGTCGCAAAGACGGGCAGTGTGTATCTTTTCTGATTGCTCTCGACACGCTGATCACGAATCTGAAGTTAATTTTGGAAGTGGGTGTTGTGTGGGGGCATGGGGGGCCAAAAACCATTGGGAGGGGGGCACGACCCCAAGTAGGTGTCTCCAAAAAAGAACGAAATACACCTGTTTTGGTGCTTCTTGGGGTGCTGATGATGAATCTGAGATTATTTTGGCGGTTCGTAGGCGTGGGGAGTGGTGGGGGAATTTAATACCTTCCGGGCGTCCCATGGCGCACGCTACCGAGAGTTTTTTGCTGACTGTTTGTACTTTTCCTCAAAATGACCCCCTACCACCCCGGAGAAGTGACAAACCTAAAAGTTTTATTCTAATTTTGGAAAGGGGACACCCTAGCGGTGGTACCCTTAAAAGATGGCCGTAATCGGACCACTCCAGTAACCATGGTAACGCTCCAAAGTAGAAGGGTCGTGATTTTCCCGTACATAGTAACACTAATTATTATGACTTTTTCGGATTTTTTTCAAACTGACCCCCCTACCACCCCGGAGAAGAGACCCACCTACAGGTTTCATCCTATTTTAGAAAGGGGACACCCTAACGGTGGTACCCCGAAAAGATGGCCGTAATCGGACCACCCCAGTAACCATGGTAACGCTCCAGAGTAGAAGGGTCGTGATTTTCCCGTACATAGTAACACTAATTATTATGACTTTTTCGGATTTTTTTCAAACTGACCCCCCTACCACCCCGGAGAAGAGACCCACCTACAGGTTTCATCCTATTTTAGAAAGGGGACACCCTAGCGGTGATAACCTGAAAATATGGGGGAAATCGGACTGATTCCCATAACCATGGTAACGCTCAAAAGTATAAATGTCGGGATTTCGAAAAAATGTTTATAACTACTACCGGTGAAAAACACCTACTTTGGGGGAGAACCTCAAAAACGTATAGACTATACCCCCTTCCCGAAAATTAATGCTACCGTATGAGTTGTCTACACGTAGCTACGACTCTTGTCTCCCACATAGCCAAAATTCAGCCCCGTCACATACCCTCGGTGGAAAGGAAGGGGTACCGAAAAGAGGTACTTTTTTAACTTTTCAAGACAAAAACACCTATTTTTGGCGCAGATAGAAATCATATATACAAAGAGCCTTTTCCGGTCATATAATTACACGAAATTGATGTATGACAATGACGAGGGTGTCTTCTACTACACGTCAAAATTTCATTTCGATGGGTACTTCAGAGAGGACAGGAGGGGGGGTTGACAAGAGGGGGTTTTCCAACTTTTGCACTTATGAAGAACACGTATTTCTATCGGGTCCTCTGGGACCCTATATCTCCCGAACGGAAGCAGGTATGGACCTGGGAGTTGCAGATTTGGACTCCTGGGCATCGATTACCCCCTGTGACGTCATTTTGACCAAATCCATTTTGGGGCAATTTCGGTAAAAACCGTAAGGGGTACCCCTTATGGTTTTTTTGGGTGAAAATAATTTTTGTCGCAAAGACGGGCAGTGTGTATCTTTTCTGATTGTTCTCGACACGCTGATCACGAATCTGAAGTTAATTTTGGAAGTGGGTGTTGTGTGGGGGCATGGGGGGCCAAAAACCATTGGGAGGGGGGCACGACCCCAAGTGGGTGTCTCCAAAAAAGAACGAAATACACCTGTTCTGGTGCTTCTTGGGGTGCTGATGATGAATCTGAGATTATTTTGGCGGTTCGTAGGCGTGGGGAGTGGTGGGGGAATTTAATACCTTCCGGGCGTCCCATGGCGCACGCTACCGAGAGTTTTTTGCTGACTGTTTGTACTTTTCCTCAAAATGACCCCCTACCACCCCGGAGAAGTGACAAACCTAAAAGTTTTATTCTAATTTTGGAAAGGGGACACCCTAGCGGTGGTACCCTTAAAAGATGGCCGTAATCGGACCACTCCAGTAACCATGGTAACGCTCCAAAGTAGAAGGGTCGTGATTTTCCCGTACATAGTAACACTATAATTATTATGACTTTTTCGGATTTTTTTCAAACTGACCCCCCTACCACCTCGGAGAAGAGACCCACCTACAGGTTTCATCCTATTTTAGAAAGGGGACACCCTAGCGGTGGTACCCCGAAAAGATGGCCGTAATCGGACCACCCCAGTAACCATGGTAACGCTCCAGAGTAGAAGAGTCGGGATTTTCCCGTACATAGTAACACTAATTATTATGGCCTTTTCGGTTTTTTTCCAAAATGACCCCCCTACCACCCCGGAGAAGAGACCCACCTACAAGTTTTATTCAAATGTGGGAAGGGGACACACTAGCGGTGACAACCTGAAAATATGGGGGAAATCGGACTGATTCCCATAACCATGGTAACGCTCAAAAGTATAAATGTCGGGATTTCGAAAAAATGTTTATAACTACTACCGGTGAAAAACACCTACTTTGGGGGAGAACCTCAAAAACGTATAGACTATACCCCCTTCCCGAAAATTAATGCTACCGTATGAGTTGTCTACACGTAGCTACGACTCTCTTCTCCCACATAACCAAAATTCAGCCCCGTCACATACCCTCGGTGGAAAGGAAGGGGTACCGAAGAGAGGTACTTTTTTTAACTTTTCAAGACAAAAACACCTATTTTGGGCGCAGATAGAAATCATATATACAAAGAGCCTTTTCCGGTCATATAATTACACGAAATTGATGTATGACAAAGACGAGGGTGTCTTCTACTACACGTCAAAATTTCATTTCGATGGGTACTTCAGAGAGGACAGGAGGGGGGGTTGAAAAGAGGGGGTTTTCCAACTTTTGCACTTATGAAGAACACGTATTTCTATCGGGTCCTCTGGGACCCTATATCTCCCGAACGGAAGCAGGTATGGACCTGGGAGTTGCAGATTTGGACTCCTGGGCATCGATTACCCCCTCAGACGTCATTTTGACCAAATCCATTTTGGGGCAATTTCGGTAAAAACCGTAAGGGGTACCCCTTATGGTTTTTTGGGGTGAAAATAATTTTTGTCGCAAAGACGGGCAGTGTGTATCTTTTCTGATTGTTCTCGACACGCTGATCACGAATCTGAAGTTAATTTTGGAATTGGGTGTTGTGTGGGGCCATGGGGGGCCAAAAACCATTGGGAGGGGGGCACGACCCCAAGTGGGTGTCTCCAAAAAAGAACGAAATACACCTGTTCTGGTGCTTCTTGGGGTGCTGATGATGAATCTGAGATTATTTTGGCGGTTCGTAGGCGTGGGGAGTGGTGGGGGAATTTAATACCTTCCGGGCGTCCCATGGCGCACGCTACCGAGAGTTTTTTTGCTGACTGTTTGTACTTTTCCTCAAAATGACCCCCCTACCACCCCGGAGAAGTGACAAACCTAAAAGTTTTATTCTAATTTTGGAAAGGGGACACCCTAGCGGTGGTACCCTTAAAAGATGGCCGTAATCGGACCACTCCAGTAACCATGGTAACGCTCCAAAGTAGAAGGGTCGTGATTTTCCCGTACATAGTAACACTAATTATTATGACTTTTTCGGATTTTTTTCAAACTGACCCCCCTACCACCCCGGAGAAGAGACCCACCTACAGGTTTCATCCTATTTTAGAAAGGGGACACCCTAGCGGTGGTACCCCGAAAAGATGGCCGTAGTCGGACCACCCCAGTAACCATGGTAACGCTCCAGAGTAGAAGAGTCGGGATTTTCCCGTACATAGTAACACTAATTATTATGACCTATTCGGATTTTTTCCAAACTGACCCCCCTATCACCCGGAGAAGAGACCCACTCACAAGTTTTATTCAAATGTGGGAAGGGGACACCCTAGCGGTGGTACCCCGAAAAGATGGTCAAAATCGGACCACCCCAGTAACCATGGTAACGCTCGAAAGTAGAAGGGTCGTGATTTTCCCGTACATAGTTACACTGATTATTTTGACTTTTTCGGATTTTTTCCAAAATGACCCCCCACCACCCCGGAGGAGGGACGCACCTACAAGTTTATTTTATTTTGGAAAGGGGAAACCCTAGCGGTGATAACCTGAAAATATGGGGGAAATCGGACTGATTCCCATAACCATGGTAACGCTCAAAAGTATAAATGTCGGGATTTCGAAAAAACGTTTATAACTACTACCGGTGAAAAACACCTACTTTGGGGGGGACCTCAAAAACGTATAGACTATACCCCCTTCCCGAAAATTAATGCTACCGTATGAGTTGTCTACACGTAGCTGCGACTCTTGTCTCCCACATAACCAAAATTCAGCCCCGTCACATACCCTCGGTGGAAAGGAAGGGGTACCGAAAATAGGTTTTTTTTTTAACTTTTCAAGACAAAAACACCTATTTTTGGCGCAGATAGAAATCATATATACAAAGAGCCTTTTCCGGTCATATAATTACACGAAATTGATGTATGACAATGACGAGGGTGTCTTCTACTACACGTCAAAATTTCATTTTGATGGGTACTTCAGAGAGGACAGGAGGGGGGGTTGACAAGAGGGGGTTTTCCAACTTTTGCACGTATGAAGAACACGTATTTCTATCGGGTCCTCTGGGACCCTATATCTCCCGAACGGAAGCAGGTATGGACCTGGGAGTTGCAGATTTGGACTCCTGGGCATCGATTACCCCCTGTGACGTCATTTTGACCAAATCCATTTTCGGGCAATTTCGGTAAAAACCGTAAGGGGTACCCCTTATGGTTTTTTGGGGTGAAAATAATTTTTGTCGCAAAGACGGGCAGTGTGTATCTTTTCTGATTGTTCTCGACACGCTGATCACGAATCTGAAGTTAATTTTGGAATTGGGTGTTGTGTGGGGGCATGGGGGGCCAAAAACCATTGGGAGGGGGGCACGACCCCAAGTGGGTGTCTCCAAAAAAGAACGAAATACACCTGTTCTGGTGCTTCTTGGGGTGCTGATGATGAATCTGAGATTATTTTGGCGGTTCGTAGGCGTGGGGAGTGGTGGGGGAATTTAATACCTTCCGGGCGTCCCATGGCGCACGCTACCGAGAGTTTTTTGCTGACTGTTTGTACTTTTCCTCAAAATGACCCCCCTACCACCCCGGAGAAGTGACAAACCTAAAAGTTTTATTCTAATTTTGGAAAGGGGACACCCTAGCGGTGGTACCCTTAAAAGATGGCCGTAATCGGACCACTCCAGTAACCATGGTAACGCTCCAAAGTAGAAGGGTCGTGATTTTCCCGTACATAGTAACACTAATTATTATGACTTTTTCGGATTTTTTTCAAACTGACCCCCCTACCACCCCGGAGAAGAGACCCACCTACAGGTTTCATCCTATTTTAGAAAGGGGACACCCTAGCGGTGGTACCCCGAAAAGATGGCCGTAGTCGGACCACCCCAGTAACCATGGTAACGCTCCAGAGTAGAAGAGTCGGGATTTTCCCGTACATAGTAACACTAATTATTATGACCTATTCGGATTTTTTCCAAACTGACCCCCCTATCACCCGGAGAAGAGACCCACTCACAAGTTTTATTCAAATGTGGGAAGGGGACACCCTAGCGGTGGTACCCCGAAAAGATGGTCAAAATCGGACCACCCCAGTAACCATGGTAACGCTCGAAAGTAGAAGGGTCGTGATTTTCCCGTACATAGTTACACTGATTATTTTGACTTTTTCGGATTTTTTCCAAAATGACCCCCCCACCACCCCGGAGGAGGGACGCACCTACAAGTTTATTTTATTTTGGAAAGGGGAAACCCTAGCGGTGATAACCTGAAAATATGGGGGAAATCGGACTGATTCCCATAACCATGGTAACGCTCAAAAGTATAAATGTCGGGATTTCGAAAAAACACCTACTTTGGGGGGGACCTCAAAAACGTATAGACTATACCCCCTTCCCGAAAATTAATGCTACCGTATGAGTTGTCTACACGTAGCTACGACTCTTGTCTCCCACATAACCAAAATTCAGCCCCGTCACATACCCTCGGTGGAAAGGAAGGGGTACCGAAAATAGGTTTTTTTTTAACTTTTCAAGACAAAAACACCTATTTTGGGCGCAGATAGAAATCATATATACAAAGAGCCTTTTCCGGTCATATAATTACACGAAATTGATGTATGACAAAGACGAGGGTGTCTTCTACTACACGTCAAAATTTCATTTCGATGGGTACTTCAGAGAGGACAGGAGGGGGGGTTGAAAAGAGGGGGTTTTCCAACTTTTGCACTTATGAAGAACACGTATTTCTATCGGGTCCTCTGGGACCCTATATCTCCCGAACGGAAGCAGGTATGGACCTGGGAGTTGCAGATTTGGACTCCTGGGCATCGATTACCCCCTGTGACGTCATTTTGACCAAATCCATTTTCGGGCAATTTCGGTAAAAACCGTAAGGGGTACCCCTTATGGTTTTTTGGGGTGAAAATAATTTTTGTCGCAAAGACGGGCAGTGTGTATCTTTTCTGATTGTTCTCGACACGCTGATCACGAATCTGAAGTTAATTTTGGAATTGGGTGTTGTGTGGGGGCATGGGGGGCCAAAAACCATTGGGAGGGGGGCACCACCCCAAGTGGGTGTCTCCATAAACGAACGAAATACACCTGTTCTGGTGCTTCTTGGGGTGCTGATGATGAATCTGAGATTATTTTGGCGGTTTGGAGACGTGGGGAGTGGTGGGGGAATTTAATGCCTTCCGGGCGTTCCATGGCGCACAATACCGAGACTCTTTTTGCTGAATGTTGGTACTTTTTCTCAAAATGCCCCCCTACCACCCCGGAAAAGAGACGCACCTGGGAGTTTCATCATATTTTGGAAAGGGGACACCCTAGCGGTGATACCCTCAAAAGAGGGCCGTAATCGGACCACCCCAGTAACCATGGTAACGCTCAAGAGTAGAAGGGACGGGATTTTCCCGTACATAGTAACACTAAGTAACACTAATTATTATGACCTCTTCGGATTTTTTCCAAAATGACCCCCCACCACCCCGGAGAAGAGACGCGCACCTACAAGTTTCATCCTATTTCGGCAAGGGGACACCCTAGCGGTGGTACCCCGAAAAGATGGCCGTAGTCGGACCACCACAGTAACCATGGTAACGCTCCAAAGTAGAAGGGTCGGGATTTTCAAAAACGTATATAGCAAATTATTATGCCTTTTCAGATTTTGTTTCAAAATGACCCCCTATCACCCAGGAATGAGAAGCACCTACAAGTTTAATCCTATTTTGGAAAGGGGACACCCTAGCGGTGGTACCCTGAAAGGATGGCCGTAGTCGGACCACCACAGTAACCATGGTAACGCTCCAAAGTAGAAGGGTCGGGATTTTCAAAAACGTATATAGCAAATTATTATGCCTTTTCAGATTTTGTTTCGAAATGACCCCCTATCACCCAGGAATGAGAAGCACCTACAAGTTTAATCCTATTTTGGAAAGGGGACACCCTAGCGGTGGTACCCTGAAAGGATGGCCGTAATCGGACCACCACAGTAACCATGGTAACGCTCCAAAGTAGAAGGGTCGGGATTTTCCCGTACGTAGTAATACTAATTATTATGACCGTTTTAGACTTTTTTTCAAAATTACCCCCCTACCACCCCGGGAAAGAGACGCACCTACAAGTTTCATCCTATTTCGGACAGGTGACACCCTAGCGGTGGTACCCTGAAAAGATGGGGGAAATCGGACTGACCCAGTAACCATGGTAACGCTCCAAAGTATAAAAGTCGGTATTTTCCCGTACATAGAGTAATTTAGTGTTAGGCAGATCGGTTAATGAATTTTAATTAATTAACCGAATATGCAAATGAGCTGAAATTTTTATGACGTCATCAATAGGATGTAACGGAAGGGTAAAAAAAGTTTGAAGATGCCCCCCCAAGTTTTGCACTGGGGGTGGGGTCCCCAACCCCAAAAATTCACCCCCCTCAAATTTTTACCAAAATGACGCCAATTTGTCGAAGGGGTGCAGGGGTATCTAAAAGTATGAATTACGACACCCCCACCCCCGGGGAAGTATTTTTTTTATAATATTTTGTCACGTCCCGACTGTCCATTTTCTTCACGTCCCGATTGGGCACTTTCACGTCCCGATTGGGCACTTTCACGTCCCGACAGGGCATTCTCACGTCCCGATAGGGCATTCTCACGTCCCGATAGGGCATTTTGACGTCCCGATAGGGCATTTTGTACTTAGAAATTTTTTCACGTCCCGACTGGGCATTTTCACGTCCCGACTGGGCATTTTGACGTCCCGACTGGGCATTCTGACGTCCCGACTGGGCATTTTGACGTCCCAAGTGGGCATTGGTCTGAACCCTAACCCTAACCCTAACCCTAACCCTAATCCCTAATCCCTAACCCTAACCCTAACCCTAACCCTAACCCTAACCCTAACCCTAAACACCCTAACCCTAAACACCCTAACCCTAAACACCCTAACCCTAAACACCCTAACCCTAAACACCGTAACCCTAAACCCCCTAACCCTAACCCTAACCCCTAACCCTAAACACCCTAACCCTAAACACCCTAACCCTAAACCCCCTAACCCTAACCCTAACCCCAAACCCTAACCCTAACCCCTAACCCTAACCCATAACCCATAACCCTAACCCCTAACCCTAACCCTAACCCTCTAACCCTAACCCTCTAACACCCTAACCCTCTAACCCCCTAACCCCCTAACCCCCTAACCCCTAACCCTAGCCCTCTAACCCTCTAACCCCGACCCCGACCCTAACCCTAACAACACTATTCCTAACCCTAACAACAACCCTAATCCCCCTAACAACCCTAATCCCCCTAACAACCATAATCCCCCTAACAACCATAATCCCCCTAACAACCCTATTCCCCCTTACAACCCTAAGAACCCCTAAGAACCCCTAAGAACTCCTAAGAACCCCTAAGAACCCCTTAGAACCCATAATAACCCCTAATAACCACTAATAACCACTAATAACCCCTAATAACCACTAATAACCCCTAATAACCCCTAATATTCCCTAATAACCCCTAATACCACCTAATACCCCCTAATAACCAATAGTAACCCTGAATAACCAATAATAACCCACAATAACCACCTAATAACCCCCTAATAAAACCCTAATAACCCCCTAATAACCACTTAATAACCCCCTAATAACCCCCTAATAACCACCTAATAACCACCTAATAACCCCCTAATAACCCCCAATAACCACCTAATAACCACCTAATAACCCTAACCCCCTAACCCCCTAATAACCCCCTAACCCTAACATCTAACCCCCTAACCCCCTAACCACAACCACTAAACAAAACCACAACCCTAACCACAACCCCTAACCACAACCCCTAACCACAACACCAACCCCAACCCCAACCCATAACCCCTAACTCCTAAATCTAACCCCTCACCCAGACCCCCAACCCATACCCCATCACAATCAATATCTTGGTGGATTCAATGCTATTGATGTTCAACTTGAGTACACACTACTGAGTATATATACGACAACCATTACCGTCAGGGAGAGAAGAGAGTGGTAGGAGAAAGCATCGATATCATGGAATAAAGATGCCCTTCATCAGGGTTGTAAGTCAACCACGTGTTAATAATACTTTAATTATAAATTTCAAAGTGTGAAGGAAATTAACACAAGGTAGAGTTATACAGACCCCACAGGGGATATAACCTTTTTTCACATGTCTCTTCTACATACAATTGTCTGAAAGGCCCAGGATAATCTAAAACTTTTGATTTTTATCATAGAAAATTCAATTGATTCTCTAAAAGATAAACACAGACAAATATTATCATGACACGTAGGTGTGCTTATGGGCAATGTGAATAGCTGCCAATGGATATGTCTCCATATAACTTCGAAAAACATAATATGAACAAACCGTTTTATAACACATTTAGGACAATGTTCAATTAATCTGCTTTCACACCTTGTGATATTGCTATTACCCATATCCATTTGTTACCATACAGCAGGCTAAAATTATTTCAATTATTAGAAAATCACATTGGTATGAGGGGAACATACAGGTGGGGTGAGTGAATCAGTCGGGCATATTTTTGTGCCTGTGTTTTTGGTAATTTGCACACTTTTCTAATGTCTGTTTTGATATCTGAAACTTGCTATCTTTTTCACTGTTGAATATATTTAATAACATAAATTGCTGTCTTTGTCCGTTTTTAGATTTTGGAACCCCCCAAATCTAGTAAATTAACTTGTCATCAGTGTAGAAGCCCCTTGTTTAAATAGCCATATTTTGGTGAATAGCTCGGGCCTGCGTTAAACTCAATCTAGTGACCCAATCACATTCTTCTCAAGCAGCGGTAAATATCATTAACTCTTCATAGGGTGAAATTCACTCTAGACTGATTCTGACTCTTTCTACAGTGATAAAGCCAACTCTTTTCAAGGGAAAAGCGCCATCTTTTAATGAGTGAACATTCTTAGTCTTTTAAAAGAGTTAATTTCACTCGTCACAGACCCCTACTACACTCTCAGAAAAAGTGAACATTTACTTCATTCGGGTGAAAATTCACCATTTTCTATTTATAGTGTACAGAGAATAAAGTCAGAGAATCGGAACATATAAACGACAATATATGAGATATTAAACGCATCCAGCCAATTTAATGCATCAAACGATGTAAATATAGGTAGAAATATTAACACAATCTGGCAATATAATCAGATGGCATTTTTCTTGAACTATTGAACTGTACAATTTACCTTGTATCGTCCAGGTCCCTCAGACTCTCTTCAATGACGGCTTTCTGTTCATCATCACTTGCATATGAATCATCGTCTGGAGCAAGGATATCAGTATAATCGGACATTATCTGGAATTAAATGAACGAAGAACAAACTGGACAATTTTAGTAACTATTCAATTGTAGAAAAAAGGTTTTTGCTTTCACAACAGTTAACTGGGATTCCAAAATTACTGATGTATGTATGTATAGGTATATATATTAGATCCTCCAGCAAGCAGGAACTTGCGAAGAAGCCTCATTGGCTTATCAAAGCCGCAGACTGACCGAAGTCAGTCTCTTACATTCATATTTAACGGCCAGGATTATGAATTGTTAATTGTCAACAACTCTGTAACTGGACGACATACATTAATCTGGGAGTGACTCGAACCGGGGACCGTATGATTGAAAGGCGACGGCGTTAACCACTGAGCTAACACTCCACAAGTGTGATGAAATGTGATTTAAAATAAGTTTTTAACAGTTGTGTCTTGGTAAATTGGTGAAATGGCATAATTTCTCTTTCCTTTGCAGGGTTTTCGTTAGTAGCCGGGACCCGGGTCAAATGACCCGCTTACTGCACGTACATGACCCGGCTACTTTGCGACGCTCAGTAAAAAAAAAAAAATTAGAAAAATAAATAAATAAATAAATGAAAAGAAAAAACAAAAAAAATGACACAAAAAATCGAGAGGAATAAATAACCACAACCAGGTCAGGTGTGATTGAAACTGTCACAACAGTTAACTGTTGGTAAAACTAAAAGAAGTTGAACATTAGTAGTATGGTCGAGGAGATGAGGCCGAGGGGTGGGTGAGAGTAGAGGTAGGCGAGGTTGCTCAACAGAGATAAAAGCTGAATAAAAAACAGAAGGTTCTATCACAGACTTAGTTGGGTACTTCTTGGGAGTAAAATCCTACTCACTTTGTAGGTACCGTAGACCTATTGTCATTTTGTTATTTAATGCAGCAAGTGCGTCACACCCTTGCTAAGTTTGGTTCAGTGGCATAGCTACCTCCCTAGGCACCATGACCAGAGTGTTAATAAAAAAAGTCAGGAGAAAAAAGGAAAATAGGACAGAAGAAAGGGGTGATTGGGAGGGGGGCAATATCATTGACCAAACAACTGTATATTGCACCATTTTGCATCTAGAGACTTTTTAAATTGCAATTTTCCGGCAAAGGAAAGTTAGACCCCTCCCCCAGTCCGCGTACAGACAGTCCCGCCTACTTTTCAACTTGACCCACCTACTTCATTTCTTAACAAAAACCTTGCTTTGTCATATCACCATATGTTAGTTCATTTGTAACTGATGATCCAATCAACCTACTTTGGACTTATTAAAATAACATAGAGCTGTAGAATAAGTTATTAGTATTCAAAGTCGCAGCAGATTTCTAAAAATCTGTGAAGAGGAGATGACCGTTGATCAGTATTAAAAGAAGTGTGTTATAACACCATCACACATGTTAGACCAGTGGTGGTACTATGGAGAAACTATTATTTTAGGAATTCATTACTCAAAGACAGGGAAGATCTTGGGATTTTCATTGCTAGATATTGCTGGATATCCATACAGTACAGTGCCCTTGGGATCACTGCGATTTTTTCGGGGCATGGTCTTGGGAAATTGCAAAGTCGGGAGTGGTCACACTACTGTACATGTAGGTCAGTGCACGACCTCTAGACGTCACTAATACACAACCCTATTACTTGTTATCGATGAAGTGGTGTGTTGCCGGATTTTGTCAAGGTATTGGTACTACGGGCAAAGGTAATTAAGTTTCATAACTCATCGGGAAGCGATTAGAGGGGTGGGGCGTAGGGTTGTGGGCGCGCGTTTTCATGCAAATGGGAACAATATCAAAAAGTGATGGGTGCGTCCTTTTCTAATTTTTCTCTTTCTTCTTTTTCTTTTCCCTTCCTTTCTTCCTCCTCTTTCCCTCCCCCCTCCCGCCCTCTTTCTATTTTCCCTTTTTTCTTCTCTTTTATTTCTCTCCTCGTTTTCTTAACCAGGGGGCGCCCACAACCCCAACCACCACTAGATATGCGTCAGTGCTATCAACACAAATCCCCGGGCGTCTAGAATGTGTGATCATCGTCAGGTGTGTATCACGATTCCCATCGAAACGAAACAGATACTCCACATGATCTTGGACAAAAGGCTGAGTTCATAGTACGTACAGGCTTAACAAGTTAGGTTCTAGGCCTAACTGTAATTAATAACACATTGATTAAAGTGTAATTAAAGGCCTAAGGTTAACTTACGCCTACATGTGTTGTGCAGCGTGCTAGGCAAAGTTTTTCACTTTCAGCTATTGTTTTCTGGAAGAAACGTAAATAACATTTTTCGTTCTGGTTTAATGAGCGGAATTCTCTGATGACAACGTTGGCAACACTCACCTAGCTCGTTCCGAGATTAGAACACTGGTTCAAACCCATCAACAATTGCATATAGAATGAAAGAAAGTATAGTAACGAGCCGTATAATTAGAGACAATTTCCAATGGGGGTCCGAAATCTGATTGGTCGACAGGTGATACGCTCTCACACGGCCCCATATGAAAGTTATAAATCTTAAATTGTGACCGAATCTGATTGGTCGACAGGTGATACGCTCTCACACGACCCCATATGAAAGTTATAAATCAAAAACTTCTTGCAATGTGCAGACGACACTGCCATATATATACGCAAACACATATTTAGTATAAAACGTGCTTAGGCCATAGGCTAAAATTGGTTTTGTATTGTTTTAAAGTAAATAGAACTAGCCTATGTCTTGCTGTGCGGCCTGATGTTGCCGCCGAAATAAAAATGGAGTTCGTTTCTTTGCCTATCCAAAGTGCAAAGACGAAAGATCTGGGAGACAACAGTTCTACTGTATGGCGGTCTAGAGGGAATAGTATTAGTAACAAGCTGTGTGAGGTGATGATAGGCTCAGCGACGTCGCTAGAGGTAGGGGGGGGGGGGGCTCACCCAAACTTGGTTAAACTGACGAGAGTTGGAAAATTTTACTGCGACAGTATAAGAATTTCCGACTATCGCACTCTAATTTATCTAGGCCTATTCATATATTCCTGTGACTGAGAATGACATCAAAATTGACAAATTTCGGTAAAAATTGACCAAATTTAATCAGTCATATTTATCACGTTTTCTTCGCCACTTCAGTTCAATTTCAATTCATTTCTTTATTCCAGTATAAATTATAAAATTTATAAATAGGACACATACAAAATGATACATAAAAGACGTAAACATGTAGGCCTACAAACATTAAAGCATGAACAAAAATAAATAAAATGGAGGATTACAAGTTTTAAAGATTTAAAGGATTATAACAGAGATTATAAGAACTAATTTTGAATATAAATGGCTGCTCTGTAGATAAATGAGTTCTTAAAAAGCATAATTCTAAAAGTTGACAAGATAGTAGGATTACGTAGATTGTACTTGTTGGTTCTATTGCACAGAGAGATCAACAGTGAAGTGGGTGATCTTTAGAACTTTATGTGTGTTCTTAGCTTGTCTTATGAATTCATTTTTAGCAGCAGTGTTTACTTTACCAACCAGGCTTTCATAGTCGAGATTAAATATATTTGAGCAGTATTTCAAGAAACTTCTGATTCTTTTCATGTCCTTTTCAAGTAGAAGATGATACAAAACAGGAACTGCATACACAATTAATGGCAGAATTGATGAGTTGAAAACCTTATATCTTACATTACAATGACAATAAGGAGTAATGTATGCCAACGTTGATACAATAATACACCTTAGACATCGTTTTATATATATATATGTTTAGTAAAGGTTAACTTGGCGTCAATATCAACTTCAAAGTACATAGTATGAGATACCCGCTCAACAATGGAGCCTTGAACATAACTTTTCTGATCCCGGGTATGAATGAGACCTTGATGTTTAATGTTAAGGTTTTCAAAAATTATTTCTTTAGATTTCTTAGGATTAAGCAAGAGGTTCTTCTGCTCACACAAATTGACCATATTATCAATACATGATTTGAGGTCAGTTTGATTATCAAGGTATGTCTGCTTTGAAATGTTACGGGATATAGCTGTATCATCAGCGTACTTAATTACATTAAACCACGGAGAAGAAAGTATATTATCTGTGTATATTGTAAACAGTTACGCAGATAGAGGGGGAATCCCACTGTAATATTTGATTCCTCTGAATTACCTTTCTGTAGCTTGACTTGTCGGGACCAGCCTTGTAAAAAATTAACCAACCAATCTATAAGCCATGGTTCATCGATAAAACTACACAAACCTTGGATTAAGTGAGTTGGTAAAACCGTATTAAAAGCACTTGAAAAATCTATAATAAAAAAAACTTAAGTGAATGTTTTTGTCCAGAAACAACACAATGTACGAGCTTGAGTATAGCATCTGTGCAGGACACGTCTTTTTTGGTACGCAAACTGATTTTTATCACCGTGTGATACGGCCTGCGTCAAGTATGGAAATAATAATTTTTGCATACAGTTGAAACCAATGCTGGACATGTCAATTGGTCTAAAATCGTTTACAGATGTTGGAATAGAGATTTTAGGCACAGGTGATGTTTTAGCATCCTTCCATAGGGACGGAATTGAATTCTCATTTAAATTACATTATATAGATTAGTGAATATGCCAGTGAATTATTCAGAGCAATACTTGTACACCCACCGTCAGGGAATTTGATCAAAACCAGGCGCAATACCTATTAACAAGTCCAAATTGTCTTTTTACATCTTTCTCTTGCATTACTGGTGGTTCATGAGTTGATAGGTCTGGAAGTATAAGGGAAATATCTTTGCTCGAAGCATCATTAAAACGTCCAACGTGTGGACTTAATTTTTGGCCAAACTCATCATTTACCAAGTTTCTATGCTGGTCATCTGGTTTCCGTATTGATTTGAGTAGATCACAGAGAGACTGTTTGTCTGTTGTTACCTTTTGGAAGTATTCAGTCCTCCTCTTTAACACATATTTATTTCTTTGCCTCTGTAGCCTGTTCCGTAGAGCAGCTTCACCATCATCAATTGCTTCCTTTTCTCTTTCTCCAACTGCTTGATCTTATCATCGGCTGGCAATCTCTTTCCTTTGGTCTTGGTATCTATTGAACTTCTCGAAAACGTTCTGTGTATCGTGGCATAATTAGAACACTGAAATGATCTGACGTAGCTATAGGATGCATTTTCTTGGCAGTGAAGAAACTACAACCTTTAACATACACAGCATCAAAAAGGGTGTTAGATCTTGGGAAGGTGACAAACGTCAGAAATTGTATCTCGCGATCCTAATACTCCACCATACAAAACTTTGTATGATTTTCAATACTCTACAAAAATGTATTATAGAACCACTGTACAAATAAGTTCAGGAGATATATTGTGTCTATGGTATACAATTAAAACGCTCAATACTAATCGACGGAAGCTTAAAAGTTACATCAACATAAGAAAAAGTTAGACCCATAAGTTGACATTTTCCAGTAAATTGTTTAGATCAAATCTTATCAAAAATCAGACAAATGTTGGATTGCACAGTTGCTTTAACTGAGTAATTGAACAATATTCTGCGAAATGTTTAATTGACAAATTATCATATCTTGTCAATTGGACATTAGGCTGCAAAATGTAAAATTGTTCAATTGATTCCAACTGAACATTGGGAATGAAGTGAACAATTGAACATTTTGCAGATAAATGTTATTAAAAAAATATTAAAGGATTAGTTCAGGTGTCTCAAATGTTAATCTTATATGAAAGAGGACAATAAAAAAAACACAATAGTGAAGAAATTATTCAAATATCTTCTTCCGTTTAGGAGATATTCAAGTTTAAAGTTCTATCTGATTGTGTAGAAACTGCTAGAAACTAAAGAGTGATTGATTCAAGCATTAGCAGACAATTACAGCATTAACGAATGATGTACTGTATAATGTGATGCCATCTTGATACATGCTATGTCAGAAACAAGAAAAAAGGGTGTTTTTTACTACTTCAGTACTAACTGATTAAAAAATTGTAGAGTTAATCCGGTGAAATCTAGATAAATTTGAGTAATTGGATGTTCCCAGTAAAATTCATACAAAAAATATGTGATATAAAATGTTGGACTGGTCAAAAGTTGTCAACAGATGAATGCATGTATGTCAAATGACACATAAGTTAAGAAGCATTCTGCAAGTACACTAACTTAAAACGCTTCAATCATTCTGTTGAAACTAGTGCTAATTTACAATATCTTGGATTCACTAAAAGGATGTCCAAAAGAAATGGTGATATCCAAAACATTCTTTTCAGATTATTTTGCTATAAAATGTTGAAAAGATGAGGGGAAAATTGAGAGCAGTGTGAATGCTTGTAAAAAAGGAAAGTGTCATAATAGATGCAGTGCTCATCTAGTGTGTCTTATTTAAGCAATATTAAAAAAGATTTTTTTTCGGACGACACTGGTGTTTCAGACATCACAAACATGGACGGAAATTTTGAAATGCATTAAATCAAAACGAATGAGTGGAAATGTGTCATGTACATACTGTACTAGTTGAGGTAGTACTTATGCCATGTATACTCATAGTAACAAACAGTTATGTGGGTTTTAACATACTTCATATTTAAGTTGCTCCATGATGTTAGTTTACCTGTTTGTGGTCCGATGAGTTGAGAGTGTCATGTCAGGCCATAGTCTGATGTATTTGTATGACATTTAAACTGTTAAGTTTCATTTTAATTAAAGGAGTTGCTCAGCGGTTATCATCATTCAAGCATTACCTGAAAGCAGTATGCAGTACTGATACAAATTTGTGTATTGAGAATTTCTATGAACTCATGCAAGTGAAGTGAAGGGATAACTGACTTGTATTTAAGATAATTTTGGTGATGAATAATTATTAAAGTGAAGGCAGAGTTACATATTAAGTTTGTATTCATGTTTCTATTCAACATAACTGGACATTCGTATTAAAGGTGTATGATCAAGTCGGGTATAGGTTCATGTTTTCTTCACTTGTAACTATTAGCATGTGAGTGAATTGATGGGGGTCCGCTGTATTATTTTAATTATTTTATTATGTTTACTTGGAAATATCATAATTGCTGTGTACAGTAAACTTAGTTCAAATGAATTTCCAGGGTTACCATGGTGGGTTCTAATGCAAAATGGTGTTTTGGGATAATAGTCCAATTGAAGATTGATTGCTATTTATTAATTATTTAATTAAAAAGTGTGCAAGGAAGCGTATTGTAAATTGTTTTTATTCATGTTTAATTTTATCTTGTTTAGGGGCTGCTCCATTACTGTTTTCTTTGCTGCCAGTTCATCTTGGTTCGGGCGTGTCGGTTTTTGGAATTTATTGCAACTAAACAACTTTGACGGTCTTCTGTTGTCATAAGCTTGGCTTGTCCAACTCAAGATTGCTCCTCCAGGCCCTCATATAATAATTTACTACAATTGGTGTCAGAAGTGGGGTCTCCATCAGCCGCCCAGTGGGAAAAGAGGAGGAAGTGTCATTAGCAGTCAGAGAACCAGTTGAGCAGCCTCGGACCACTGTGTTGAGTTGGTTCTAACAGCGTGGCATGTACAAGTAAGAGGTTTCAATTTATATTTAAGCCAACCCTGATATTTCTGAGTGGTTAGAGGTCAATCATAAATTGGGTTGTTTTAATTGTTACAAGTCTAAAAGTTAAGTTAAGGGGTCTGCCAGTTTTATTTAATTAGTAGACTGTATTAGTCAAGGAGATTTCAGTTTGGGCTGAGAGCGTTGTATGTTAAGTTTTCCTGTATTTACAAATTGGCTCATCCATAGTACTTTGCAGCTTGGATAAAATACAATAGCTCATCCCTAGTACATTGCAGCATTGATGCATACAATAGCTTATTCCTAGTACTTTGCAGCATTGATGCATTCAATAGCTCATCCATAGTACTTTGCAGCGTGGATAGAATACAATAGCTTATCCCTAGTACATTGCAGCATTCATGTATTCTATAGCTCATTCCTAGTACATTGCAGCATTGATGCATACAATAGCTCATCCATAGTACTTTGCAGCGTGGATAGAATACAATAGCTTATCCCTAGTACTTTGCAGCATTGATGCATACAATTGCTTATTCCTAGTACTTTGCAGCATTGATGCATTCAATAGCTCATCCATAGTACTTTGCAGCGTGGATAGAATACAATAGCTTATCCATAGTACATTGCAGCATTGATGTATTCAATAGCTCATCCCTAGTACATTTCAGCATTGATGCATACAATAGCTCATCCATAGTACTTTGCAGCGTGGATAGAATACAATAGCTTATCCCTAGTACTTTGCAGCATTGATGCATTCAATAGCTCATTCCTAGTACATTGCAGCATTGATGCATACAATAGCTCATCCATAGTACTTTGCAGCGTGGATAGAATACAATAGCTCATCCATAGTACTTTGCAGTGTGGATAGAATACAATAGCTTATCCCTAGTACATTGCAGCATTGATGCATTCAATAGCTCATTCCTAGTACATTGCAGCATTGATGCATACAATAGCTCATCCATAGTACTTTGCAGCATTGATGCATTCAATAGCTCATCCCTAGTACTTTGCAGCATTGATGCATTCAATAGCTCATTCCTAGTACTTTGCAGTGTGGATAGAATACAATAGCTTATCCCTAGTACATTGCAGCATTGATGCATTCAATAACTCATTCCTAGTACTTTGCAGCATTGATGCATACAATAGCTTATCCCTAGTACTTTGCAGCGTGGATAGAATACAATAGCTCATTCCTAGTACATTGCAGCATTGATGCATACAATAGCTCATCCCTAGTTCATTGCAGCATTGATGCATTCAGTAGCTCATATCTAGTGCATTGCAGCATTGATGTATTCAATAGCTCATTCCTAGTACCTTGCAGCATTCAATAGCTCATCCCTAGTACTTTGCAGTTTGGATAGAATACAATAGCTTATCCCTAGTACATTGCAGCATTGATGCATTCAATAGCTCATTCCTAGTACATTGCAGCATTGATGCATACAATAGCTCATCCATAGTACTTTGCAGCGTGGATAGAATACAATAGCTTATCCCTAGTACTTTGTAGTGTGGATAGAATACAATAGCTTATCCCTAGTACATTGCAGCATTGATGCATTCAATAGCTCATTCCTAGTACATTGCAGCATTGATGCATACAATAGCTCATCCATAGTACTTTGCAGCATTGATGAATTCAATAGCTCATTCCTAGTACTTTGCAGCATTGATGTATTCAATAGCTCATCCCTAGTACTTTGCAGCATTGATGCATTCAATAGCTTATCCCTAGTACTTTGCAGCGTGGATAGAATACAATAGCTCATCCCTAGTACTTTGCATCATTGATGCATTCAATAGCTTATTCCTAGTACATTGCAGCGTGGATAGAATACAATAGCTTATTCCGAGTACAATGCAGCATGGAGAGAATACAATAGCTTATTCCTAGTACATTGCAGCGTTGATGCATTCAATAATTCATCCCTAGTACTTTGCAGCGTGGATAGAATACAATAGCACATACACTGCAGCAGGGATGACATATGAGCAATTCCTAAATCCTGGTATAACAATAAATCCTGGTTGTCCTACCAAACAAAGGAATAATACAATGGCTCAAATGAAGTACTTCAAATGTAAGTTAGTTTCCTTTTATTTCATACATGGGTGTGTCATCGACAATGGAAAGAGTATAATAATTAAACCAGCACCTTAAATTAACAGACAAGAGGAGAATGCCTCATTCCATAGCAGTGTTGTTCAACCAAATACATATTGTGTAATAGTAAATAACAACAATTGATTTGTGGGCCTGTTATATGATAAACTACCACTTGACAGGAATACAAGAAGCCATCGTCAAACCTGTTCAAAAGGCTAGAACATTCACCTGCTACCCAAATACCAATTGAGATGTGAATTTAAAACAAAGAACCTTAGGTTTCTGGTTTAGGACCAATGTCAATGTTTGTGAACACTATGATTGGATGCAGTTGAGTTAAAGTCCCGAGTTCTTCTGATAGGATGGAGGTTCCTTTTGGGTAAAACTACAGAGCTGTTTGGACCAGATCTAGTTTCGAACATTTCATGCAATATTTACTTTGAGATAATTACAAGGTTTCAAAATTGGATCTCTGGTAACCTAAAAAGAACCATGACTTTGACAGGAAGCTACTGATTTTGTGTACTTACTATGGTAGAGCTGTATCAAATATAAAGTTCATCTAAGCTTTACTTTTCAAGCTATGGAAGTTACAAGGCTTTCAGACATGACCTCTAGTGACCTCACATTTGATCTCTACAAGAACAATAGATAGTTTGTTCCCATTCATTTGGATTCACAAGCCAAATATTGAGTTTATTCAAGCTTTTGCAGTTATCAATTTTAAAAGTTATTCAGTCTTTGACCTCTGGTGACCTTGAGCAACCTTTGATCTCAAAAAAGACAATTAATAAGGTGGATCTACATGCCATGTAAGAAGTTCATCATGTTTTGTTTTTGAAGTTACCATGTTTAGAACACTTTCCGACTTTGACTTCCTCTTGACCTGAAATGACCCTTGACTTCTATAGGACCCCCATGGTCCTTCCACGCACTACACTAAGATGGATCCAAACACTAACACATAATGAAATTCATTTAAGCTTTGTTTGAAGTTATAAAGTTTACAAGATTTTCAGACTTTGATCTCTGGTGACAACATATGCCACTTAACCTCCACAGCACAAGTAGGGATCTGGATAAGGTGAACCCACAATTCAAGTATGAAGTTTAGCCACCATGTTAGTTTTGAGTTGGCAAACACATACATGCCTTCACCTTCCCTCAGATTCCTTTTGCCTTCATCAAGGAACAAAAAAAAGAGTTTGTTCGGTATGATCACTCAGTATTTTTAGAACCTCCAAATACTGTTGGTCTGATAACTTTGGTTTTAGATTTAAAATCAATTTAAAAGAATGTGTGTAGATATTTCAACCACCAGTATCACCTAAATGTAGATTTTCTTTGTAATCAATTCAAGTGAACTTAATGCAAATGACAAGGAACAATGCATCTTACCAACAGTACTGCTATCACTGCATAACTGTTTAATTTTTATGTGTATTTGTTTGTCATCAGATTTGCATTCCTTGCTGTACAGTAACAATAACGAGTGTATCTAGTATTAAAGTCGTCATAAAGGTCTGCAGAAAAAATTTGAAAAATCAAGTTTCTGTCTTTTAATAATGGCAAAACAAACCCACAGCTAACATCTGACTTGAAACAAATAAACATGTCCCCTAAAACTCACACCATGTACAACTTATTCATTTCTGGAAAATATCCATTATATTACAAGAAAAATGATTTAAAAGAGTATTTAGTTGAGTTATATCATTGATTATCCATCTACATAATTACATCATTGAACAAAATAGTAGTAGAAATGAGAACAAATGACATAATTTCAAAGAATTTGATTTATACAGTTTAAAGACAATTATACACTAAAATATATTAATGTGTGAGTGTTGAAGAAAACGTTTCAAACACTATGAAGTACTGAAGGGTGAATACAAAATGCAGTATATTACTCTAGCGAGAACAACAATACAAGTAACATAAGAGGTACACAACAGGAAAGTAGCAGAATAGGTCCCAAACAGCTAGACTGTGTATTCAGGACAGTTAAAACTGAAAAGTACAGGATGAATCTAAACATTTGACCCAATTGATTCTCTTATTTGTACAATGGAAAGTCATCCCATTGTCCCTCCCCTCCCACCCCCTTCCCTTTTAAAAATATGTGATTCAAACAAAACAGTTATCTATATTTCTAGAAAATTTCTCACTCCAAGAATTTGGACAAGATGCAAACTTTAATAACACTGTAAAACGAAAAGTATCCTTAGATCAACAGTTCAAATGTGTGCTAACTTGAAAAATTACCAGTAACAGACATAACTGATTACGTTTTCAGAAATGGTATAATTTTTTAAGGAATACTATTTATAGAGCTTTTAAAAGATATACTAATCTGGATGTACATCCTACATGAACAAGTGGGAGATCAGTAAGTAGTTAAAAATGTTAAATATATACAGACACTTGAGTAATCATGGCCATCACTGTCGTGAATTCTAGGAAGCAGCTAACATAATTCTTAGCAAGACAGGATTACTGTCAATCCTTTTGAAATATCATAAAAAAGAAACTGATCTGTTTTGGCATTCTTCAAATGAAATATGCTGAAAAAAGCACTGAGTTGGAAAAGTTAACCAATTCCTCAAATTACACCAAATTGCAAAAATTACAGAGGCAACAGGAAATATATTACAAATGCTTACAAGGTCATGCCTTTCTTTAATCTCATCATATTCAATTTTGGTTCCAATTTATTTTCCAGAGTTCATTGAATGCTACAATGTTATCACTGATCAGAAGGTCTTTTATCTGGAACAAAACAAAGTATGATAAAAAGTCTTGAACAGTACATGAAGTTATGACAGAAATTATTTGGTCTAATTTATACTGACAAAATTTTTTATTTTCAACAATTAAAATGATAATTAAATGACTTTGCTGAACATATAATCAATTATTATTTCATTACTGCATTTCAAAAGATTTATCCTGTACAAATGTCAAATTTGGTGGTTAAAACATACAAATTGACATTAAAAATTAACTAACAAACAAATATAAGAGCAAGATAAAATACATGGTACATAGTATAACAACATGACAACAATAAATTGATAGCATAACAACATATTACAATAATAAATTGATAGCATAACAACATGTTTTCATAATAAACTGATAGCATAACAGCATTTTATCATAAAAAACTGATAGCATAACAACATATTACAATAATAAATTGATAGCATAACAACATATTACAATAATAAATTGATAGCATAACAACATATTACAATAATAAATTGATAGCATAACAACATATTACAATATTAAATTGATAGCATAACAACATATTACAATAATAAATTGATAGCATCACAACATGTTTTCATAATAAACTGATAGCATAACAGCATTTTATCATTAAAAACTGATAGCATAACAACATATTACAATAATAAATTGATAGCATAACAACATATTACAATAATAAATTGATAGCATAACAACATATTACAATAATAAATTGATAGCATAACAATAAATTACAAAATAAATTGATAAAAGAACAACATGTTATAATAATAAGTTGATAGCATAACAGCATGTTATCATAATAAACTGTTAGATAACAGCATGTTATAATTATAAACAGATGGCATAACATGAGTGGATATTAAATAGAAAAGATGACAAAATTACATTAATATTGTATAATTATAAAATATGCTGATAATTAATATAATATCAAAAATTACATGCCATTGTTTGAATGCTGTCCCATTTGACCAAGAAGAGCCATGAATACATTAATAATTTTTAAAGATTTTTGAATACATTTTAAGGCACCAATTGCTTTCCCCAACCCTGAGTAATTATTGTTGTTTCAATGCTGCTTTTCTTATAATCATCAGAGGTTGTGTTCATGAGTAGAAACTTGAAGGATCCTGTAAGATAGTTACCTTGTACACACTTCCTTAAACAGGATGCAAATCTTTTGCAGCACTTGTATAATTAAAACTTGGTTCACAATTTCAAACTCAATTCTGGGAAGTATCACATACCTAAGGTATAAGTTATTAATTATGAATACTTCTATATCCCTTTCGTTTTCCTTTTCTGCTGGCATTAGCAGTCATTTTCAAGTCAATTTTGAATGGTTTCTGTAGACTAACATTAACATCTGTGGCAGCAGTTATCGGCCGCTGATAATAAGTGAGTAGGGCCGTGCTGCTCAATGTTACAGAACCAAATTATATTAACTTAACAGTAGTCTGGCTTCCTTCCAGAGGTAAAGTGATAAGAAAGTAGTGTTGTATATGTTGTCCATAAGATACAGAATAAGGCTTTAACTAACAACCTCTGCTATTGACGTTTACCTGCTAATATTATGTCATGAATAACTTGATGTATCACTCACATAAGTAATATGGTTGATTTCACTTCCATACACCAAAATTAAATACCTTTCCATAAAGGATTTTTTATCTATCCACTTCCATACACTAGTGGTGCAGAACAATTCACTGGTATACAACTGATAACTACTCAATTCACTTTCATAAACTAGTACAACTAATCGATTCACTCACACAATCAATTACTAATCAATTCACTTCCATACACTAGTAGTATGGAACAATTCACTCCAATGCAACAAGTATTGGTGATTTTTTCATTTCCAACAAGAAGTACAGATCAGTTCATGTTCACACATAAAGAGATCAATTGACTTGAATACAAGCAATAAGAATTCATGAATATCTATTGATTTTTACTAGCCAGTTAGAAAGGGTTACTACCTTTCTGATCTCTCTGGGGAGTAATGACCATAAACAGGATCAAAAGATAAGCAAAAAACCTGGCACCTCTTAGGTCATAATTCAGTAGTCATCGTGCTTCTCTTTTCCTCTGGTTGAGGGCTCTCAACCTGCCTATTTGTAGCATATGAAACCTTTGGACCATTCTGTTGTGGAGTCTCCTTGCCACTTGTCCTCCTACCAGATAAACTGGAGAGTTTTCTGATGCCAGAACTAGAGGGTGGTTTCTTCACAGATTCTAATTGCTGTGAATCAATAAAAAATGGACTAAACATGTAACTACAGAGCATTAAAAATCAGTAGTGTGAGAAACATTTATTAGAATACAGTGATGCATATTAAAAAGCAGACAGTACTTTCGGATGTAAGGATATCTCAACCTTATAATAATTACATTAACATATTGTGCCAATTGGATAACATCTATGAGGACACATGAGATAGCATTGTCATCAAAGATGTTAAGCAGCCCTTGTACACAGGCCATTGGGCTCCCAGTATATTACAAGGTACAACCTACAGAATGCAAACAATAAGTTATTTCATGTATACTGTAAGAATATCAGAAATATGTCTTTCAAATGGCAGGTGAGAAAAGAGAATGATACATGTCTTCTGACAAAATTGTGCAATTGACAATTTTCAAAGAAAAGGTAAGTTGTAAGTATTAATGAATACTGTTTACTGTGTACTTTGTGACTCGACATATCATGCAAATCAAAGAGCAATTCTTTCTTTGTAATTTGATGGAATTTCAATGCAAAACAAAGAAACAGAAGTCACAAGAAGACAGTCAACATAAAGTGGTAACAAAGTAGCTGGAGGAAACTGTCAATAAGAACAAGTTAAGCTATCATGCTGAAACAAAATGAAACAGGTTTCTTTAAAGCAACATGAAAGCATAACATGCTTCTCTGATTCATAAAGACAGGAAAAGAATAAAGTTAGCAAACAGACCTATTTTTAATGTTCAGGCATTCTTTTAGAAGACTCTTAATACAACATATTCTTCATTCTTAAATATGATACCCATGGCTCAAGCTGATAAAATCAACCATCTGCATACTCTGTCAAGTATTGTACATAATGGTTTTGAAATCACAAAAAAAAGGCAATTCACCTGTTTCTCTCAAATACTCAAAACAAGGTAATATTTTCAAACTGTGCTGTTGACATTTCAAAATTTCTCAAAATAGCTTTTTAGGGCTATGTTTGATGGTATAAAGTTCTGCCGTTGTGAATTTATGTTGATCATGTTTGATCCACTGTGTCATGTTATCCTACCGCACTTACAAGGTGTTTGGAAGTTTCATTCTTACGAGGGTTACATGGCCATGTTTAAGTCTGCTGTGTTACTAGTCTAGGACAACTGAATTAAATAACTATTCTTAAAGTCTGCAGTGTTATTAGGCCAGCTGAATTAAAAAACTTTTCTAAAGATAGATTTGACACAATAACATGCTGTCATAGCAACATCACTTTAGTTCTGAAAGCAGACACTAAGTCTAAATTAGAACTGATGCTTCCCTTTGATTTTTTGATCCATTTTCTTTATGCTGCAGTTCCATATAATGATTCAAATGCTTCTGACTATGTAAAATTAGTCAAGTTTTGCAGATACTGAGTTGATCTTTCGACTACTCTTCTGCCAATCAAGACAATGAAATCACAGGCAAAGTAATCTATCTTATCGACATTGCAAACCAAAGAAGAAGTAGCAGCAGCAGCAACATACAGAAAATATGTGCAAAAAGAAAGAAAAGATGAGAAAAATCAGCATAAAAAGAGTGAACCTGAAACAGAAACTCCAACATAAAAGTACAATAGGTAGTCATTTAGGCAACCCTTTTGAAAAGAACCAAACGGACAGTGCAGTCGCAATATATGATATTTGCACCTACTTCCAATTTGCTGGGAGCTGTTGCTATAGCAACTGGACTCCGATGATGCTGTTGAAAGAGAAGATTGATGGGTAAGTTGCTGTTAGTACAGGAGTATGAAGCCTGATACTGCTTAATTGTTCCATTTGAACTTTGATCTGATTATATAATTCATATGCAGGAATACGGTCATATCAATTATAGAGTTGTCATTTACTGATCGTTGTTAAGGTGGATGGATGAAGTGGGCCAAGGTTTTCTTTTAAGGGGAAAGCAGAAAAGAATTAAAGAGACTCAAGTACCACCTCAGATCAATGAGTTCTAGTCTAGTCTCTGGTTTGCTGATTCAACCAACACATCATCACTATCAACATTCATGATTTTTTGTCAGAATACTACTCCCAGGGACAGATTCTGAAGATTCAGTAGCAACTTTGATTAAGGGTTACATAAACGGCCTCCATAGCCTTTTCATGCTTCAAACTACGATGAAACAAACCATATGGAGGCAAGCAGGTGAGTATGCAGTAAATGATGTAGCTAATGCCAAACATCAAGCTAAGAACACTTTAAGAAGAAGCATGAACTACATAAGCTGTTCGTGATCATGAAAAGGTGATAAGGCAGGCTGATAGTTGTTGTTCATAAAACACTTCAATTGAAAATCCAGCAGTATCAGTGTAAATGCAACAACAACAGACCAAACTGCATGACTTTAGGCAGAGATTTGATGTTGATACAAACTTTCAGAGCAAGTAATGTTTTGATGTCCATTCTGGTTTATAGATATTCACCACTAAACATGTTGAATGTGTGGAATGCTAAAGAGAATATTCTTGTTGGCTCCTCAGACCAGGCCTAAACTGTGTGTCTACTGTTTTATAAACACTAGTAACTTCAAAGGACATAGATTGACAACAACCATGCTTTTAATGCCCACATTGACATAAGCACCTCCCCTATTTAATAGGGGAGGTAATACCCCTATCAACTCACTCCCAACTGAGTGAACTTACAAATGACCTGAGGATAACAAAGGTTACTGCTACCATTTCTTAGTCAAGTTATAGCCTCAAACAGTCTTGTCCAAAGTCAATGTAAGTCATGTTTATAGCCTCAAACAGTCTTGTCCAAAGTCAATGTACTAACAGACAGATTTTCAGGGTTCGACTGACAAAGGTTCCGCAACAGTGAATTCTTCCATTTGACAGCAATCTAGCAATAGAGTATGGTTATTTAATGCACCAGGTTTCCCTTTGTTTATTATCTCACCCAAACAGGACTCTAAGATCCAAATTGTGCTGTTCATCTATTTTTTAGTTTCTAACCCCTCTTTTTTTACCACTCCAACATAGCAGTTTACCATACTGCACTGTTCCTTTCCTGTAAAGCATGCAGAACTGCCGTGTTTAACCCTTTTAGAAATAAACCAGATAATATGTATATTAGTTCTAATGTCTAAACATATTCATAGTGTGGTAAGCCATAAATGGGTCATTCCGTGTCAAATCACCATATTTTGGAGTATGTTGTGGTTCCACCTCTTCCAAAAATTACCAAATTCATTATGTGCTAGGACCATCATAAAATTAGCATATTCTGAAAATTTATTGTACTATGTCTCTAAATAGCCTTTGTCAACATGACAACTGATTCCTGGTACCTCCCTTGATATGTTGCCGCATTAATCAATAGATAATCCTCTTCATTTTGGTGCACACAAGTTCATGAATATTACCATACATATTACCATAATATTACCATCAGAAATATGGTTGCAGAGATATTGACATTTTATAAGTTTTATGGTTAGCCCCACCCACTTATTAACATTCATGAGATGGGAACCAAAACCAATAGGGCACATCTACTCAGCATAGGACAACTAACTACCAAGAATGACATTGATTCAACTTGTGGTTGAGACATTTTGTTTACAAGCTGTTTTTGACAATTGCAAGGCCCACCCACTCATGAATATTTATGAGGTAAAAATAGTTGTTGCAAAAAATAGGTAGTTACATCACCATACCACATATGAACTAAATCGGACATACACTTGAAGAGAAATTGACATTTTAAGAATGTTTTGTTAAGCCATGCCCACTCATAAACATTCATGACATGGGAACCAAAAACAATAGGGCACATTTACACATCATGTGGCATCTACCTACCAAGTATGACATTGACTCACCTTGTGGATGTTGAGATATCATGTTTGCAAGCTGTTTTACATGATTCCCATTAAGCCCCACCCACTAATGAATACTTATGAGATAAAAGTTTTTGTTTCAAAGAACATGTACTTACATCACCATACCAAGTACGAACTAAATCAGACATATGATTGAAGCGATATCTAGACATTTTAAGAATCTTACGTTAAGCTCCGCCCACTCATTAATTTGCATAATAGCCCCACCACAAACAATAGGGATAATCTACTGACCCTGACCAACACATACACGAAGTATGACATCAATCACATATTTCCTTCTTGAGATACCATGTTTAAAAGCTATGGCTTCACATTCACACACACACAAGCCAACTTGACTGCATAGGTTCCGATGGATGCGAAGCATCAGAACCAAAAACCATTGACAAGTTGTATTTCATTGAGTGTAATTGCATCCAAACACACAGGATAACTGCTGTAACTCCTGTATGGCAGCAGAATGGATTAATGTGTATTGATTTGATGGTATAAGCAAAGCAAAAATGTAAACCTTTGCCACTAATTTTCAAAACCTTGCAGAATGTACCAACAGAAACTAAAACAAGACAAGAATCTGTGTAAATATGGATTTACTGTAAGAAAGTGGCTTTTCCTAATGTAGTATTTTCCATACTGTAGTAATCTCTTGTAAGAAACCTTTATGTCAATTTCAACAGACTGGCAATAGGTATGTAACTGTCTGAAGCCACTAAACATCATGCAACCTTTAAAGCATGTTGAGTCAAGTAACCAACATCATAAGTATAACATCAAGAAACAACAAGAAAACTGCACCAAAGAAAAGCCTAACCTTGAGCTGAGTGATCTGTTAAAGCAATGGAAAAACGAATTATTAAAAGTTGCACAATAGTAGCCTTCTTCAGTATTTTTAAAGTATTCCTACCTGCAAATTTCCAGAGGGTGGAGTGTATCCCACTGCTAAGGGACTGGGTCCATAAGGACTAACTCCATTTCTTCGATTTACATCTGGGTTGCTTTTAGTCCGAAGACCCATCTCTCCATTAACCGGTGAATCAGAAGATGTCCCAGGGGCACTTCCTTTCAGAGATTGGTACGCTGGTAGCCCCAAATGACGTCCATTGGCAGCACCTTCTGAACGATAGCCAACACTATTGTAATCCCCTTGAGGGTCACCACTAAAAACAAAGCAAAATTCGAAGGGAATTCACATTCACTTATAACTGCTTATTTGTTTTCCTTTTGCTACATAGATGTTGCAGACTTTTAATACCAAATAGCTTGATATGCGTGGACAAATTCTGCATACTACTGTTAATGTGCATTCATCACACATTAATATTAGCAGAAGAAACAACATGCATATTGATGAGTGTCAGCTAGACTAAATATTTTTCACAGCTTAATAAATCATTAGAGGTTACTGTTTTGAAACACCATTACAATATTAATGTATATATGTATTTAATCTGAATACTAACAAGAGATGGCAGAAAGCACAACTAACAAGTAATCAGGTCTGATAAAATTATTACTCATAAAATAAAACTGTTTGTTAACATCAATTCCCACAAACAAATTGGATATTTTAAGACAGATGGCTTCTGCACATTGGAACAGATTTAATTCCTAACCTCTGTTAGAGCATTGTTTTATTGGCTTTATTGGCTTAAACAGTATATAAATAGCAAAAAACTCTGCTTTAACCAAAAAATTGTTCTCAAATTTCATCCCTGAAAATCAAGTTTACCAAATTTGAGATCCATGAAGGCACCTGTGAAACATTGAAAAACAAACTTTTTGTTGTCTTGTCATACATTGTGACTAGGCTGTTATGAAGCCAATGATTATAATTGGGGGAGAAACCTGTCCAGCACCTGTATCATGTGTACAATGTACATGAGGTTGTCTTTCATGTATGCAGGGTATGAGATTCCTATTTAATTTCAAAAATAGTCACATAGATTTGGAATACTTTTGGTTAGCACCAAGAACAAGTCCACACATCTAGCTCTGAAGTTCTTAACATTTCTATCATACAATTTAACAAACACAAGTTGTACAATGATGACAATTTTGTGGTGATTTTGAGTTTCTCTTTTGAAGGAACAAAAGTGATGCAAGAGGTTGGCCATGAATGAGTTTCATTTATGGCAAGTAATGGATTTAGGAGTCTGATACATGGTTGAGTAATTAATATGCATATCAGACCTGACTATCGATCGTAATCACCACATGACTTACACATCTTGCATGCTAACTGATAGCTTCTTCTGCACCTGATTCTGGCCGTCTGTGGCATGAAGAGGAAGGGAGTTGTGACGTCTACAAACATGAAAGCCGACAGCAAAGGAGGGAGAGGGGGAGAGAAGGAGGATGATGATGATGATGATGACAATGATCATGGTGATGACGATAATGATGAACATGAATGGTAAGGCATAGGTGGCAAGGGTGAAAAGAAACCAAAATGAAAAGGTAAGCACCAGAGATAATAAATTAAGATATTGTGACAACAAATAAGATGACTCACCCAACACAGACAGGGAAGGACTTAATAATCAATATTTAATACAAAATGAACAAACTTTAAGAAGGGATGACTAATACATTGCAAGAAGGAAGAAATACTTTCGATAATTTAAATAACATTTTGAAGTATTGAAGATTGTACAGCAAAGAACTGAGTAATACCCCCCAAACTTATACCACCGATTCTGCAGTAGACGTGTACAAAAGCAAGGTAGCTGCATGCAAAGAACGTCACTGCAAACAAATATCATAGTAGCTGTACATAATAGCTGTACACAATAGCTGTACACAGTAGCTGTACATTCATGCAAACTAGTGATTGGAACAATCCAAAACTTTGCTACAGGGTACCTGTTTGCCAATTTTGGGTACCAGTTCATAATGCATGCAACCTAAAAGCCAACTAGGCCTATACAAAGGACATACATAAGCCAAATGTGACTACGTATCTAGGCTATGCTGGCATTCAGTCACATATATGGTAACACTTTAAACATTATTCATTTAACCCTTGAACTGATTTATACTGCAAGGCTGTATATTTATATTATATACTTATATCCTAAAAGAGCTCCTTAAAATCATTACATGTGATGTTTCTCCCCCCCCCCCCCAATGATGTTTTTAGTGAGATACAGTATGAAAAAGTTTTGTAATTTGCAAGTGTGCAACTCTATGGCCTTTCAAGCCTAACAGTTCAATGACCCATTGAACAAAGTATCTGTGAAAATGTGGTTTGTGTGAAGGAAGAACTTCAAAAGCAGTTTGGGTATATTTGCATAAAATTGCTATAATTAAGCAATGGGTGATAATTTATAGCATATTTTGCAAACCCAAATGTTTGTTACACGAAAGTTACAGCACTTATACGGCATCATGATATCATTATACGTGCCCTAGTCCTATTCAACCAGTTCTTTTATTTCTGTGCAGAAGGCTAGCGTGTAGGAGGTCTCGCTATTTATTAACTAGCTGGAGAGTCCAAAGAACTACATCAGTCAAGCCTTATTCTTAAATGGCTATGTTCATTGTGTAATTATGGACCAAACATGTGTTGCTTGATTCAGTCAAGTATGGAAAAGTTCTGTTCAACTTTTGTGGGGACCATTACCCTAATGTTGATGTGGGGGTGGTCTACCCAAGAGTTCAGAGACCAAGGTTTGTTGCATTGAAACTGTGCAAGAATGCAAGGCAGAGAGATTACATTGGCTATACAGTACAGTGTAACAAACATAATTTATCAAAACTTTCTCGCGCTGGAAAAGTAACACATTTTTACCAAATTTAATTTTACACACATCAACATAGTTGGGAATTTCAACAAAGTATGGAATTACAGAAGAATACACATGAATTTTTTCTTCCTTTTCATGACTTTGATTAAAAATGTTATTGAAAATGGAGAACAATTTTAGTGATTTTTTTGAATTTCTGCACCTGATAGTAATGGGTTAGACTGTGTATTAACTTTTTTGGTCATTCCCCTGGTTACCATTTCCATCACTAATGCAAACCACCTTCCCTTCTATCCTAATAACTACATTCTGGGTGTCTGATTATCAACAATATAAAGGACTCATCAGTAGTATAAATAGACATTTAATAACTGCTCAGTATTCAAGCCATTAATAACTGCTCAGTATTGCTTCTTGTCCACTGCTGAGCCTTTAAGTAACAGTGCAGTATTGCTCAGTTTACATTACCAAGCAATTAGATAACTGCTGAAAATTGCTCCTTTTACACTGCCAAGCTAAGTAAAAACAATTCAATGTTGCTCCTTTAAGATTGAGAAACCATTAAATAACTGTTAAGTATTGCTCCTTTAATTTTTGCAATATCTTTTTATTGTAAGAGCTGGTAACCACACATTTTTAATTTGATAACTTGTAAATGCCTTCATGTCTTGTCACATATGAACAATAGTTATGAAACAAGCAAGGAGTTTAAACAATGTTGTGTAAGGGGTAATTGAAGATGATGTTTTGAATCAGAAACCCTTATAACCCAATAAGTAAATGAATGAAAAATAGAAAACACTCACCAGCACAAATATATAAAATAAAACAAAAGGTGAACAGAGGTAAGTAGTAAAATGGGTATAGTATGGAAGTTGTATTAAATTTAAATATTAGAGACATACCATCCCATGGTGAATTAGATCAGTTGAATAGGCAATCCAAGTAGAAACAACAAGCGCATTTCAATACAAAGCCAATATTGCCTACAATATTATTGAACTATGGGAATTCAATATATTACCAAAACCTATAACCAGCATCTTATGCAAAGTTAACACAATGCTAACTTGAGTATTGCCTTTAAGAGTAAACATACCTGAAATTGCCTTCCTCTGCTGCTAGTTTTTCCTCTGGTGACTTGGGAGCTTGAAGAAGTTTAAATTTGGCCTCTTCCACTTTTTCTGGATCATTTTGAGGGGTTGTGTTCCGTTGATCTAAGTTGACTTTCAGTTGATTTACCTTCCATTGATCTTTGCTGAGTTGAGCTTTGTTGAGAGGTCGTCCAGTCTGATTATTTGGGGTATAGTCAGAGTGAGACGAACCCGCAGAGGCATTTCTGTTCTTTTGATTTGGCTGAATCAAATTGGGCTCATTCTCAAGCCCTTTCAGTTTGGCTGCAGCAAATTCAGCTTCACCTGATATAATATAATATCATATATATAAAGTAATATAATATACCATTAATTATTGACAAAATAATCAGACAATATATATACTGCCCTCATATTGAATTGCAGCAACTCTCTGCCTGAAAGCAGGACACCAGTCCATACGTTAGGTTTTCTCATGTTGGTTACTTTAAATCAGTGTACATCAACATATAAATGTCCATACGTAAGATTTTCTCGTGTTGGTTACTTACATCAGTGTACATCAATATATAAATGTCCATACGTTAGGTTTTCTACTGTTGGTTACTTACATCAGTGTCCATCAACACATAAATCTCCATACGTTAGGTTTTCTCCTGTTGGTTACTTTAAATCAGTGTACATCAACATATAAATGTCCATACGTAAGGTTTTCTACTGTTGGTTACTTACATCAGTGGACATCAACCTATAAATGTCCATACGTAAGATTTTCTCAAGTTGGTTACTTACATCAGTGTACATCAATATATAAATGTCTATACGTTAGGTTTTCTACTGTTGGTTACTTACATCAGTGTCCATCAACACATAAATGTCCATACGTTAGGTTTTCTCATGTTGGTTACTTTAAATCAGTGTCCATCAACATATAAATGTCCATATGTAAGGTTTTCTACTGTTGGTTACTTACATCAGTGGACATCAACCTATAAATGTCCATAAGTTAGGTTTTCTCATGTTGGTTACTTACATCAGTGTACATCAAAATATAAATGTCCATACGTTAGGTTTTCTACTGTTGGTTACTTACATCAGTGGACATCAACATATAAATGTCCATACGTTAGGTTTTCTCATGTTGGTTACTTTAAATCAGTGTACATCAACATATAAATGTCCATACGCAAGGTTTTCTACTGTTGGTTACTTACATCAGTGGACATCAACCTATAAATGTCCATAAGAACGGTTTTCTCATGTTGGTTACTTACATCAGTGTACATCAACATATAAATGTCCATACGTTAGGTTTTCTACTGTTGTTTACTTACATCAGTGTACATCAACATATAAATGTCTATACGTTAGGTTTTCTCATGTTGTTACTGACATCAGTGTCCATCAACATATTAATGTCCATACGCAAGGTTTTCTCATGTTGGTTACTTTAAATCAGTGTACATCAACATATAATTGTCCATACGCAAGGTTTTCTCATGTTGGTTACTTTAAATCAGTGTACATCAACATATAATTGTCCATACGCAAGGTTTTCTCATGTTGGTTACTTTAAATCAGTGTACATCAACATATAAATGTCCATACGTTAGGTTTTCTCATGTTGGTTTCTTTAAATCAGTGTACATCAAAATATAAATGTCCATACGTAAGGTTTTCTACTGTTGGTTACTTACATCAGTGTCCATCAACATATAAATGTCCATACGCAAGGTTTTCTCTTGTTGGTTACTTTAAATCAGTGTACATCAACATATAAATGTCCATACCTTAGGTTTTCTAATGTTGGTTACTTACTTCAGTGTCCATCAACCTATAAATGTCCATAAGTACGGTTTTCTCATGTTGGTTACTTACATCAGTGTACATCAAAATATAAATGTCCATACGTTAGGTTTTCTACTGTTGTTTACTTACGTCAGTGTCCATCAACATATTAATGTCCATACGTTAGGTTTTCTCATGTTGGTTACTTTAAATCAGTGTACATCAACATATAATTGTCCATACGCAAGGTTTTCTCATGTTGGTTACTTTAAATCAGTGTACATCAACATATAATTGTCCATACGCAAGGTTTTCTCATGTTGGTTACTTTAAATCAGTGTACATCAACATATAAATGTCCATACGTTAGGTTTTCTCATGTTTCTTTAAATCAGTGTACATCAAAATATAAATGTCCATACGTAAGGTTTTCTACTGTTGGTTACTTACATCAGTGTCCATCAACATATAAATGTCCATACGTTAGGTTTTCTCTTGTTGGTTACTTTAAATCAGTGTACATCAACATATAAATGTCCATACCTTAGGTTTTCTAATGTTGGTTACTTACTTCAGTGTCCATCAACCTATAAATGTCCATAAGTACGGTTTTCTCATGTTGGTTACTTACATCAGTGTACATCAAAATATAAATGTCCATACGTTAGGTTTTCTACTGTTGTTTACTTACGTCAGTGTCCATCAACATATTAATGTCCATACGTTAGGTTTTCTCATGTTGGTTACTTTAAATCAGTGTACATTAACATATAAATGTCCATATGTTAGATTTTCTATTGTTGGTTACTCACATCAGTGTCCATCAACATATAAATTTCCATACGTAATTTTTTCTACTGTTGTTTACTTACATCAGTGTACATCAACATATAAATGTCTATACGTTAGGTTTTCTACTGTTGGTTACTCACATCAGTGTCCATCAACATATAAATTTCCATACGTAAGTTTTTCTCGTGTTGGTTACTTACGTCAGTGTACATCAACATATAAATGCCCATATGTAGGTTTTCTACTGTTGGTTACTTACGTCAGTGTACATCAACATATAAATGTCCATACGTTAGGTTTTCTACTGTTGGTTACTTACGTCAGTGTCCATCAACATATAAATGTCCATACGTTAGGTTTTTTACTGTTGGTTACTTACATCAGTGGGCATTAACATATAAATGCAAAGAATTTTCTTGGCTATCAGTAAAACACTTCTGCTACTGATATCACTACTGGTATCACTACTGATATCACTACTGTACAATGCTATGATGACACAGAGAGAGCAAGAATGACAACTCACTTAATCCATTTGCTCGTGCATCAGGGGTACCTCCTGTATAGCTATAACCTGCTGGAGGCCTTCTTGGTGTGATCTCCCTTCCAGGGACCATGTCTGCAGTAGCACCAGTATCTACATTGGTTTCAGTCAAATGATAGCTACCATCCATAGATGCAGAGGCTGGATGGCCTAGCAAAGCGTCAGTTTGTGCCGAAGTAATCATTCGAGGGGCTGGGCTGCTTGAAAACAAGATAAACAATTGAGATGGCTGTTATAACTTCTGTTTGAACCCAATAGATTTTTCTTATATGGAAGTAGAAAAAGCAAGAACTTGAAGTCAAGCACAGAGAATGTTTGGTATTTACTTCCAAGACAAATGAGTTTGATGATCACATGACACTTACTATTAGTGGTGGCTACTACTGAATGACCTTTAAAAGATCACATGACACTTGCTATTAGTGGTGGCTACTACTGACTGACCTTTTGATGATCACATGAAACTTGCTATTAGTGGTGGCTACTACTGAGTGACCTTTTGATGATCACATGAAACTTGCTGTTAATGGTGGCTACTACTGACTGGCCTTTTGATGATCACATGAAACTTGCTATTAGTGGTGGCTACTACTGAGTGACCTTTTGATGATCACATGATACTTGATATTGGTGGTGGCTACTACTGACTGACCTTTTGATGATCACATGATACTTGCTATTGGTGGTGGCTATTACTGAGTGACCTTTTGATGATCACACGACAGTTGTTATTAGTGGTGGCTACTACAGACTAGGCTGATCAAGTTCTTTGAGTAGGATACAGTGTTAGTAATATCAAAATTGAGCATTACGGTCGAAACGACATTATACCTTACAGTACTTAATGTAATGAAATGTGAAGTTATATCCCCATTACATCACTTTAAGCGCGTGCTTCCATGCCTCTGTCTTAAGAGTAACTTCTTACTTCCTGTTCTAGAGTTTATTCACCCCTCGCCCACATCATAGTCGTACAAGCCCCCTTTGTCTTAATTCCATGAAATCTTCATGCTTAACCACTGATAACAACTTGTTACATCTCATGTGTATAAAAATGTGGTTAGTCATAGCCCTCTGTGCCTTAGTTATTATAAGTAAAAGAGTCTGTGACCAAGAGTTTATGTCACAGAGAGGTTATTGCCCCTTCACAGGAAGTTGTAATGACTTCAATACTTTTTAGTATGAAGGAGAACTAGCATTCCAGAATTCAGAAAGTTCAGATGTACTATCCTGGATATGTACTCCAGCAAAAATATTATCTCAGAAGAAATAAAGCTAATTTTCTTCAAAATATCTCTGTGTGGAGTTTCTCTTCATCTGCTGTTAGGGAAGGCTCTCAAATTTAACCGACAATCATCACCGGCCCAGCCGTTGCTACCCAGTGTAATGACACAGCAACTAGCTAATGAGCAACGCTTGAACGCACACATTTCCTGGCTTCCAAGAGCCTGTGAGACAGTTGCATGCACTGACTATGGGACCACAAATTAAGCCCCTTAAACACAAAAGAAGACCAGACAATGAGCTGCCACTTCGGTCCAGGATGTACACAAAAGGATCATAAAATTCTCTCCGCAGGTTCAAGAATTTTTTATCAATGAACAACGTGTATATTTAGCAGTCTTCGGAGACGACCAAAATAACTGCCGGGCAATCCAAACTTGCCAAATCGTGATGCACTGGTTGGTCAACGGCAACCACATTTTTTAAATAAGGCTGGTTAATGTTCAGAGAAACAAACAGAAAAAAATCCACGGAAAAGGACCTGCCATGGGCTACCAGAGCCAGCTGCTTCATGACAACAATGACACCTGCACTCGACGAACTTTTCCTAAACTCACCACACATCTCCAACCACATGGTAGCCTAACACCACACTAAGTCAATGGCGAAATCTAGCCTAGCAATCTATTTATTCGCTGAATTTGTGACGCAGTTAGCTGGAACTCAAATATTCACCGAATACTTTCGTTATTGCTGCTATCTTCGACCACATGGTAGCCTAACACTACACTAAATTCAATGGGGAAATCCAACCTAACCATTTATTTATTCGATGAAATTGTGACGCAGTTAGCTGGAACTAAAATATCTGTGAAATACTTTCATTATTGCTGCTATCTTCGACCACATGGTAGCATAACAACACACTAACACAATGGGAAAATCTTGCCTAACCATCGGTTTGCGAAACAAAACAAAAACACACATACTTTGCGTAGCCTTGTTACAACTTTCAAATTAGCTGGAAATTAGCAGTTGTTTAGAAGGTATGTGCTATAGTCTTGAAGAGGAAATGTAGTATTTTACGTACACTGTTGCTGTGGCTATGGATTGAAGGTTTTAACTTCGAGTACTTTTCACCGGTATAATATTTTCATACATTAATACATGATTAAAGTAAAGGGCAACTCAGCGAAAGCAAACAAGTGCTTTCTTGTTCAGTTCATGGGGTCTGGGTTTTTTTGTCGGATATTTGTAAATAAGTCTTATACAATCAATTCAAACTATTTACTTCAAAACAACAACTAGAAGATAAAAATTGTTTCTTTGGAAACTAAGGGGAAAAAAGATGGATCAGTGATAGTGACTGAGAATCATATTTGAACAGGAAAAGAAGTCTATTACACATTCAATACGAAAAAGGTTCATCATGTTTTCAACTCATTCTTGAAATAAATCTCCAGCTACTGTGGTCAAAGTGCTATTGCAATGTGAAAACCACAGACCAGGAAAATCCAAGTACAGCTTTTGTTTACAAACAATACCTTGGGAACTTTATGCTCCTTACTTTCACGTCCGTATGGATGGGTGTGTGCACTAAAGTGTGAGCGATATGCAGGCTGCATAATGAGCAGTGGTGTGCTGCTGGCTGGGCCGACGATGATCGTTGGTTAAATTTGTGAGCCTTCCCTTAATTCTACTTATTTTGTAACGAAGCCCTGAACTAATTGAGCCGGAGAACCCCAACGTAACATTAAGAATGATACCTTGAAAAAAGCTAGATTAACTTCTACAGAGCTGTTTGAACTGGATATTGTTATTACTTAACAGTGACTTGTCACATTTGTAGCAAAACCTCTCTCCAAATATACCTTTCCATGTTCACATCAAGCATTTGAAAATTTGTCAGCCATCATAGCTTGGACTTACAGTAATGCAGTATAGACACATTTGTTTGAAGCAGCTAGACTGAAGCAGTAAATACATAGAATAGGTAATGCTTTCTGAAACCATACCTTGGTCTAGATGCTGGGTACTGTGATCTTGACATTCCTTGCTGTGACCTAGCAACCACATTAGCAGCTGTCTGTTGTGCTTGAGTTGCTGCAAAACAACACATTCAAAATGTTCAGTTTCCAACATGTTGGCAATGCTTTCTGCTTTGTAAAGCTCACCAGGTGATATTAGTTTAACTAGAAATATAATTCTTTATAGCTTACATGATTCCCTGGTGTACTACAACCTGGACAGGTAACAAATTACTTATACATCAGATTCATCAAAATATGAGTATATACATGAAAAGAAAGTTTGAGTAGCTGTGTCTGTGCCTAATGACATTTCATTCAGTATTGCATTAAACCTTAAGCCCTCTGCAAATTGACTGCTGTCTCCAATCATATACAAATTCAAGTGAAAATACAGACATTATAAGCTTGCAAATGATTTCACCCTTCAAGCCATGATCCTTGATCAACGACATTTTTATCCTTTTACAACTTCTTTGCTCATCATCAATGGATGATTTGCATGGATTTTTATTCCAGCATGATGGCATCACAGGGTGAGATCTCATTCATACAACTGATAAGATCATCAAGTAATGTTTATTCCAAATTGCATTCTCACATCATACAATCCTTTTCAGATTCAATTACAACCCATTAGAATGAAAATTAATTTAGCATGCTTAGAGATCCTACAGATACCTCTCTTTTGAGCATAAGACGGTCTCCTTGAAAATCTCTCACTTGGTCTTCTTTCAATTGCCATTGATCGTCTGCTCCTGTTCTGTTTGGCTGACTGGAATTCTGTTTTACCACTGTGGACCAAAGTGAGCATAGAATCTGAGCAAAATGAGGCAAGGGAGAGTGGGTGGGAGAGGGGTGCAGGGGTAGGCAGGAAGGAGGAAATGGACTCTCTTATTGCTGAAACAAATTCAGTTAACTCCCTGTAGCATTACAGCTAGCTTTAATGGATTGAATAGCTTAAGACTGCTGTACTAAATGTGTGGACTGTTATGAGGTAAGATGCAAACCTTTGACTATGTGCAATACTCATTAAGCCTCACTAACTATAGTGGTTGTGCACTATGTAGTGCACTGAAAATATTTCTCTCAATATTCTATCATGTATCCAAGCTTTTCCTCTTTAGCCACAAAAATTGAAATTTTCCTTAACTTCATCCCAAAATTTCCCAATTCCCCTCTATAGCAATCAACATTTAAATTATAATTACCTCCCTTTGAATATCATAAACATGTTAATATGTGACATCACTTTACAACATGTATTGAGCACAAGCACAGCATATAGCCTCTTTGCTGTGCATCATCATCTTGCAAAATTCATAAGTTACCTGTATCTAAATCGTGAGCCTCTGCGAATGAACCCTTGCTTCTCCTGCGTCTGTTTTACAGGTCCCCGTAATCTGAAGAAAGCGTGGTGTTCCACTGCACATTTCCAAAGGTGCTTACAGTTCCGAACATTGTCTAATTTGAACACAAAGTTGTGTTCCTGTTCCATACCCTTTGAAGATGAAACAAGAAACATGGATATGATGACTCACAATTGACATGAGACTATTAAGTTAGATTTGGACCAAAGTTTTGACTATTGCCTTTGAGTGATCGGTCTGTGAAATGATTAGTTTTGGGAAATTAGGAAGTACTAAGATTTAGATTCCCTCTCACTGTGATAGGTTCCCCCTATAAATTTTGGTGCTCATGGAGTTCAATGGCCTGCAGGAAGTTGTCATGACCAAGCCTGCATTCTTGGAATGACATTGCTTTGTCCTCTATGTGTATCACCAAGAGTAAACCCCACAGAACCCATTAGCCAACAGATTCAAGGGCTAAGCTGTCCCCAGAGAGAGAGATCTTCTGCAAACAGGTGACCCAGTGTGCGCCTCTTAGTGTATGAACTCATTCTCTGGGACTATGTCACTAAGTTGTTAACACCTGGTGTCTTAGCAGTTATTGAGCAATGTTGGTGTATTCCGGTAATGATTAAGCTGATCAGCTGGTTCATTTATCTCCTTATTTGGGCTGGGCAGGAAGTGGTAGTTTTAGGGTAGTGTCCCCTGGCTCGATAAGAAGGCCAGTTTACCAGAGATCTGTGCCACTCACTTGACAGCCCCCAACTGTCGATAGGATGTCTGAGACATCACCATTAGTAATTACTTCATAATTTCTATATAGGTACGAATCACTAAGTATTTTCCAAAAGTAAGCTTCTTAGTTAAATAATGTTCAGTTACTCTTTGATGGCTCCAGCACACAGAAATGTTGTGTTTAATTTAAAGTCATACCATAGATAGCTATAGTTTACAATCCATGGTGTAATTTAGTATAAGTATGTCTTCCATTGATAATGACATGTAGCCAATGCTGTTAATCCCATTATGATTATTTCTGCATTGTGTACTCTATAGGTTACATTATGACTATATGCTACATGTATATTAGAATTTATCGTTTTGTGGAATCCTTATTAGCTGGTATATGTTCTTTAGCTTCCCTTGGTGACAGTTCTTGTCAGAGGTTAACCCTTAATAGCTTTGCTACTGTTTGGTGGTACCTGTGCTATATATATGAGAGACTTATCATATAGGGTATATGTGTGGTGTTATATTATTATTAGTTTTATGCATTTAGTTGTCTATAGGGAACATGCTAGTAATTGGGTAAGGGCAATTAGCACCTGACTGTGACATACTGCATGGTAGGCCCTAGTCGGGTAGCAAAAAATAGGAACCGGGAACCTGTTATCATTACCCGGTCAGGTAACAGGTACCTGAAACTCTGCATTCGAATATTGAAAAAAAAATATGGAACTAATATAAATAATATAAATGGCAGACCACTATGCCACCTTACATTACACCTCCGAAACAAACGTTTTCATTCAATACTCCTGTTGTTATGAAGAACTGAATTTCATGTTTTGATGTATAATAAATAATAATGCAAATGCCAAGGAAATAAGGTAATTCTTGCAAAAAAATACTTCCGGCTGCTTCTTTTCTATGATCCAGGGTCCTGCAGGATTGCACGATTCCCGCAATTTGATTTCAAATCCCACATGTCAAAAGATGCCAAGGCGGGATTTCCTGTACTAAATTTCAAGCTCTTTCAAACTTAAATTAAACAAACATTACAGCTGTGACCGTGTAGCAATTTATCGCTAAACAATTGCATTTGGAATAATCGTTTTGTTAAAAGCCACTTGTGATTATTTTGGTTTGTTATCCTTTCTACAACCCATCTTAATATCCAGTAAATTTCCTTGTCAATCTTTGCTTCTATGAAATAAACGAATGAAAAAATAATATTTTTGATAATTTCAATATTTATGCATGCACCAACATTTAGAGTAGCTACAGCTATGAGAGGAAAGCACATGCTATGGAAAACTATGTTTGTGTAAATCCACGCAAATCTCCAACCACATGGCAGCTTAAAATCAGTTTGCCGACCGGTTCTCCAAGTAAAAAGTTCTAATACGGACCGGCACTCACGCTTCTGATCGACCGGTACAAAATTCAGTAAATAGTGTCACAAAATGACTGTAAAAGAAATCACTCTCACTCAAATATATATACACACACACATAAATATATATATATATATATATATATATATATATATATATATAAACATTTATACCCCTCCCCCAGGATGCGGAATTCGCAGGCAACCGCCACTCCAGAAAATTCAACCGCCACCTGCAAAATCCTAGCTACAACCCTGATCCTAACCATCTGTTTATTCACCGAATCCTTTCGTTATTGCTGCTATTTTCAACCACATGGTAGCCTAACATCACATTTAAGATATGGCTAAAACATGAAATAGTAAATAAAACAACCATCTTAACTACAAGAAAGTCATTTCATGGAATTAATCTTCCCTATTCGTTTGTCTTGATAAATCAAATCATGCAGGCCTACGGAATTATTGAAATCATTAAAGCACTCGAATGTTCGGCCGGGTACCCAGGTACCCAACTCAGGCCTACTGCATGGTGTCCATCATTGACTGCCACGTTGGCTAGATGTGAGCTTCATTACTTATGCTTCTTACTGGAAACATATTTCATTTATATTTAGCCTTCATGATTAGAATGTACCAATCATAGATTTGTCTCATATTATAGTTTGTATTGAGCCCACTGTATCGAAGTGTAACATGTGGACATTGATGAGATTGATTGTTTTTATAGTTTAATATTTTACAATTTGTTGTTCTTTATTGCTTTACACCTCTTTTCTCTTTCCTTCTTTACTTCTAAGTTATGAATACATACATTGTTTAGCTATATATATGCTTTTGGCGTTATTCAATATGATTGGGTGTTGTCTAAAGACAAGCCAGTAGACGAGCCAGTAGTTACTGTAGTAGCAATGGAGGGTCTGTTTACATCACAAGACTCATGGTTGAAATATGTGCCTCACGACCGGGTATCACGGTGCAGGTAGTTGACCCAATTACAGCCTAAGAACCCCTGCTCCCTATAGGACTAATGTCCCCTGGGTGGGAGCGCTGAACCTGGGATAACAATTACTTTGAACCAAGGTATCAAGTTTGTATTTTCAACAGGGAATATGCCTGTTAGTTATCACATTTATTCAGCTATTGATATCTGTTTACAACAGCTGAGAATTACCAATGCTAATATGTTAATATGTGTTTATATGGCCTAGAGTTGTATTTACTGTCAAGTCATTCTTGGTCATCACAAGGAATCTAAAGTTAAGTCATCTTCTCTTCTGTCGTTGCTTTTTGTGAGAAGAGTTGAGCAAGCATTTTCTCTCCCTACTACCGAGTCCTTGTTATAGTTCAGGCATATGTAATAAGTTAAGTTATAGTACCTTCTGACACATGGTAATGACTTACTTTGAGTATGCACTTCTGCTTGCACAGAAAGTATTGGCAAGTTGTTTCACAAAATTCAGTGTGCATACTAAACCTTTATCATATTTCACCTATCTATCACTACTAAAGCTATTGTTGTTCAATGCAATACTTAACCTATGCTTCTAATGACTTGTAAACCACCTTGCTCATTAAACCTCTCAAATTCATGATAAACTTTTTATATTACCTACATCAAGAGTCCAAATTGCAGACAATGGTGAATCATTTATGGCCATTACCAAAGAAAAGCAATACTAAGAGGACGAATTGAGATAGCATCCATGCTATTTAGGAACATATCAAACTCACCGTTGGTCAAGGAACATGAAAAAATACTGAAAAAATACATACGCTTTCATCATCTTCAACCACAGCAAGGTGTAACTTCTTGCTTTTAAAGTCTAATTTGGTGACCTTGGGCCAGAAGAAGAGTCCTATCTTGTATTCTCCTTCAAAAACAAGAATTCCTGTAGGAGTTAAGCCAAGAGTGTAGTCGTGGTCATCTTTACCCTGAAGATTTGAACCAAAAAGGCACAAGCTGTGTTATGTTTTACCAATGCATCATATTATAACTTCAACACTTCAACTAACTTTAGTCAGCAATGGTTGACTATCACAAAGGAGCTCCACATAAATACGTTCAGTTTCCTTGCAGTTATACCTCTTAAACATGTTTTCAGCTTGTTATTTGTTGATGATAGGGACCTTGCAGTAAACTAAGGCAATGCAACTATCAGGTGAAGTTGAGCTATTGTGTATTTTACTGGAATATAGTTACACTGTACTCCATCTGACTTGTACCCTCTCCCTTACCTGGTTGTTACTCAAGCATCCTATGATGCTCTCATCAGAGGAATTACCATTAGTACAACTATTGATGCTTAATATCCATAAATAAAAATGTAACATGGTTAATAGTGAAAACATTAACAATAAGCTTGCACGGGAAACCTGTTTTAGTACCAAAACCCTTTTTTTGCAGACCAAATTTTGGTACTATATTTTATTTTAAGAAAACCGGAAAAAAAGGAATAAAAAATTGAATCAAACTTTACACCCTTGGAAGTCAAATCAAAGAACAGGTAAAACTTTGCCTTCATTAACATGTCTTGAATCGAATTAATTACATTTAATTGTGTTAATTTTCATTATTTGACATAAAACAAATATGTCTATGTTACTAAAAAATAGTCTACTATCCATTCCCCCTTGAATCCAACCAAGAGTAATGAATAAACCTTGACAGAATATTTATCCACTCCACACATTCTCACTTACAATACTCTGTACTTCTATACCCCTTGAATCCATCCAAGGGTAATGAACAAACATTGACAGAATATTTATCCACTCCACACATTCTCACTTACAATACTCTGTACTTCTATACCCCTTGAATCCATCCAAGGGTAATGAACAAACATTGACAGAATATTTATCCACTCCACACATTCTCACTTACAATGCTCTATACTTCTATACCCCTTGAATCCATCCAAGGGTAATGAACAAACATTGACAGAATATTTATCCACTCCACACATTTTCACTTACAATACGCTGTACTCCTATACCCCTTGAATCCATCCAAGGGTAATGAACAAACATTGACAGAATATTTATCCACTCCACACATTCTCACTTAAAAACTCTGTACTTCTATACCCCTTGAATCCATCCAAGGGTAATGAACAAACCTTGACAGCATATAGATCCATTCCACACATTCTCACTTACAATACTCTGTACTTCTATTCCCCTTGAATCCATCCAAGGGTAATGAACAAACCTTGACAGCATATAGATCCATTCCATACATTCTCATTAAGAATACTCTGTACTTCTATTCCCCTTGAATCCATCCAAGGGTAATGAACAAACCTTGACAGCATATAGATCCACTCCATACTTCTGCATACATTCTTAATACCCCTTTGAATAAATTGAAGTGAACAAACCTTGACCGCATGCAAATCCACTCCGTACATTTCAAGCCATTTGGCCTTGTTCAAGTAATTTAGTTCAGCATCTGCTGGTGATTGCCCCCTGAAAAAAAAGAGACAGCAATTGTCAGAGAGAGTTAAAAGGAGACAAATAGACAGGTCTAATATAGATTACAAAAGGTGAATCTTTTCATAAAGTGATGTCCAGACAAATGAGCCTAAGTGCTTATTGCTGTATGAAATTATGTATTATGTATTGAACTTATCATTTAACTTTTCAAATTCAAACTAGCTAAATTTTGCATAATACTGATACAGTAACTTTGCAGCCCTACAGTAATTGTTGGCTATGTATATCAACTGTAATACATAGTAAACATGTACTGCAGGATCTGTCTAAGTAAGACATATACCCATTTACAACAATCTTCACTGGTGTTAAATAAACATTCCTTTACACACACTTTGGGATGTTTCTTTGCAGCAGTATTGCTCATTTCCAGTTCATAGAGTTATGCAAGGGTGACAGGCACAGACTCTTTGGTTGCTTTGAAATTGTTCCAGTGGCAGTGGTAAATGTTACTCATGACAGTTAAATTTGTTTGTGCTTAGCCATTGATGTTATCTTCTGATATGATAGTCTGAGAATCCTGTTCATTTAAGCAAAAGGAAACAGATTAATAATTACATTGATGAGGTCAATAAGCAATAAATACTACATTCTCATGCTTTGATGACCACTTGTAATGTTCTCAAACAGAAACTGGCACCTGTGTTCTTAGCGGGTCTCAAACCTGCAGCAATATATGTTCACTCAATGACCACCGCCACACTGTACATGCATTCCAGTGTGTTAGTTACAACTAACAACAAAACTGTTCACACACTCATTACATTGTAATATAGGAATCACTACAAACAGCCACACTAAACATGCATTGCAGTGTAGGAGTCTAACCAACCATAGCATTGAACTGAAGTACATGAAGAACTACTTCTTTGATCATTGATTTGCACTTGAGATTCTCTCATATCAGGTAACATGGTTGTGTAGAGCAAATTGTACAGTTTTAACCAAGCTGTAACCAGCCACAGTTCCCTTAGTATTCACAGGAAAAGATCTCAAATAAACTTGCAAATAGACTTAAAATACTTGAAAATCTTGAAAATAGATGAACCTTTCACCTTAGAAAGAATGCAAACATTCCCAACAACTGAGTATGTTCCACCTGTTCAAATATTTGTCTCCCATTCCTATTTCCCAGACACTTGAATACATGGCATTTCTAATTTATGATGATCTTGACCCAAACTGTCAAAAAACTGTTTGTTTAATTTTTGGTCACTTGAAACTTAAAGTGACACAGCATCTACTATTTATGGTCTAATGAGCATTGAATGGAACTGTATAATTGTAGGAATGATGATGAATTGACAAAGCTGGCACATCATCAAGATAAACAGGTAAAGTAAATTCCAAAACTTAACTTAATCTTAACAAAATCTAACAAATCTAACAAACTTAATCTTGAACTTTCAACCAACAGAGTATTACATCCTATATACCATTTGAGTACTTTCAACCAATACAGCATTACATCCTGTACCAGTTTCAAACTTTCAAACAATACAGCAGTATATCCTATATCATTTGAGAACTTTCAACCAATACAGCATTACACCCTGTACCAGTTGAGAACTTTCGACCAATACAGCATTACATCCTGTACCAGTTGAGAACTTTCAACCAATACAGCATTACATCCTGTACCAGTTGAGTACTTTCAAACAATACAGCAGTATATCCTGTATCATTTGAGAACTTTCAAACAATACAGCAGTATATTCTGTATCATTTGAGAACTTTCAACCAATAAAGCATTACACCCTGTACCAGTTGAGAACTTTCAACCAATACAGCAGTATATCCTGTATCATTTGAGAACTTTCAACCAATACAGCATTACATCTTGTACCAGTTGAGTACTTTCAACCAATACAGCATTACATCCTGTACCAGTTGAGTACTTTCAACCAATACAGCAGTATATCCTGTATCATTTGAGAACTTTCAACCAATACAGCATTACATCTTGTACCAGTTGAGTACTTTCAACCAATACAGCATTACATCCTGTACCAGTTGAGTACTTTCAACCAATACAGCAGTATATCCTGTATCATTTGAGAACTTGCAACCAATACAGCATTACATCCTGTACCAGTTGAGAACTTTCAACCAATACAGCATTATATCCTGTACCAGTTGAGAACTTTCAATCAATACAGCAGTATATCATGTATCAGTTGAGTACTTTCAACCAATACAGCAGTATATCCTGTATCATTTGAGAACTTTCAACCAAAACAGCAGTATATCCTGTACCAGTTGAGAACTTTCAACCAATACAGCAGTATATCCTGCACCAGTTGAATACTTTCAACCAATACATCATTACATCCTGTACCAGTTGAGAACTTTCAACCAATACAGCAGTATATCCTGTATCATTTGAGAACTTTCAACCAATACAGGATTACATCCTGTACCAGTTGAGAACTCTCATTACATCCTGTACCAGTTGAGAACTTTCAACCAATTCAGCATTAGCATCCTGTACCAGTTGAGAACTTTCATTACATCCTGTACCAGTTGAGAACTTTCAACCAATACAGCATTACATCCTGTACCAGTTGAGAACTTTCAACCAATACAGCAGTATATCCTGTATCATTTGAGAACTTTCGACCAATAAAGCATTATATCCTGTACCAGTTGAGAACTTTCAACCAATACAGCAGTATATCCTGTATCATTTGAGAACTTTCAACCAATATAGCATTACATCCTGTACCAGTTGAGCTTTCAACCAATATAGCATTACATCCTGTACAAGTTGAGAACTTTCATTACATCCTGTACCAGTTGAGAACTTTCAACCAATACAGCATTACATCCTGTACCAGTTGAGAACTTTCAACCAATACAGCAGTATATCCTGTATCATTTGAGAACTTTCAACCAATACATCAGTACATCATGTATCATTTGAGAACTTTCAACCAATATAGCATTACATGGTCTAAAGTCAATTCTAGGCTTAACCAGTGATATCCATAACAGTTCCTCATTCTTGATTCTTATTAATTATTATTAATAGCCTATAGTGGTAAAATGGCTTTACATATTTGCCTGGAGGGAAAACACTGTGGGGCGTTGAGTGAGTTGCATGTATCTGTATACGAAAATGCTACAACAAGTTTTCCTGCATTCACTTTCCTGCATTCAATTGCAAAATTTGGGCCCATGAATTTCAAAACTAGTCCAAAACTTTGATCACCCATCATAAAACTGTTGATTCATAAATATACGTGCACAAAAATGTAGTAATGGTAAAGTTGATGCTTCATTACTTAGCCTACCTGTCATGAAGTGTTCCCAATATTTCGAGCATTTTTAGGCCAAGTGGATTTGCATATAGAGCAATTTTTTTCAATTTTAAACATATGTGTACAAATACATGTTTGACTCCACTCGCTGCATTTTGTCCATATTAAACACTATGAAAGTGATACAAGTGAATGACACTTCTTGCAATCAGGGATATTTACAGTTGTAGTAGATTTTTAAAGGAGACAAAAACCCAATCATAATTATTGGTTTGTATGATAGGAAAAACTGTATTGAAAACTTGCCCAAAATTAAGAAATAGCTTATTCCATTTGGAAGATATCACAGATTTTATGTTCCTTCCTACATAAGGCTGAAAGCTTGATCAAGTTCAAGTATGACATCACATAGCCATACAGTAATTCATTTTCGTTTCTTTTTTGCTTCATTTTTTGCAATGTTTATTTTCTTTAATGCAAATGAAAAATTCAAATACTGAATCTAAAACAATGAAGCTGCTTACATGACCTAATGGCATCAGTTTCAATATCAACAGTGCTAACATTTTACCTTCAAAATATGAACAGAAAATCAAAGGGAATGGTTTCAGATCTCAGTGGTGCATGAAAAACACTGATTTAGAAAACGACAGCTCCACGACATGACATGTTAATTAGAGTATCTCCCAAACAGAGCAAGATTTTTCTGTTATTCCAACAAATGCTTTAAGAATACCTGTTGAGATGAACAGTTATGGGTGACAAATCCAGGGCTTATCAGACCTACATTTTAATTCAAGTACTTGCCTCAATTCTTTAAACTTCTCTACGATGTCTTCTTCCATAGCTTCTGATTGATCTGGTGTAAAACGAAACTCTGAGACAAATTCGGGAGTATGTTCCTCAGGATCATAGTCACCAATTTCAGCTATTTGAAAAAGAAAGATGGTCTCAATATATCAGGGAAAATAATGTTAATAAATATAATTTTGATCTTACCTCAGTAACCCTCCAACCTGAGGCACCTGAGTTTCTAATGGGAGACACTACATGAATTTCAACGGCAATATTATGCTACAACTAGGATATGTGAGACACTTCATTTGTCCCAACTGGCAGTATTATGCTACAAGTAATATGTGTGAGAAACTACAGGAGTCCAAACTGGTACTATTATGCAACAACTATGATATGTGAGATATTTCATGAGTCCCAAACAGACAATATTATGCTACAATTAAGGTATATATGTGAGACACCACATAATTCTAAATGGCAATAGTTATGCTACCTATAACTAAGATATGCCAGACACTACCTGCGTTTAAAATCGACAGTGTAATGCTACAGCTAATACTCCAATGTGACAGGGTATAATTTAGTATTCACATTTTGGGTTCATCTTTTGAGTTTTTGGTTTCGATGATAATAGTAACCTATGCATTAATGCAGGCAGAGAGTGTGTGTGTGTGTGACGCCAAGATTTTTTACTATGACCAATGCAAAATAATTGTGTAAAACGGTCTTAGTTTGGCAGTGAATTCACAAGCCTTTGTCTGGATTCAATTTGATCTCAATTTGTGTAGTCTACTACCATTTTCAGCATAGCTAGTCCTTAAAAGTAACGTTCGACTTTCGTCACGTTCATGATTATGGGACAACTGAACAAACCTGGCTAACCTGTGAGCAATTTTATGTTGTCTAGGCCAGCAACGGTTGGGTAGAATAGGGTTTGTAACACAACAACGTGAAGAATACCAGTCAGAAAACCAATACACTTAAGATGGCAAAACATCAACTTCATTATTTCTTAAGGCAATTTTCCTACAGGCTAGTCATAATTCGCAAAGTATCGAACAATTTAAGGAGTTTTGAGACAAGTTTGCTGTTGTTGCTGCTAGGATTTTTGGAAGATTGATAGATGCTCTTACAACCTCAGATTTTCATTGCGTAAAAGACTGCTTTGATTAAGGCAGTGTAATGGAATAATAGCGATATTTTTTCGTGCATCAATCTGCAGCTAAAAGACAGATAAATAATTGGGAAAATGTACGAAGTCGCCGCTCTAATCAAGCAGCGGTTCAAAGTAGCAGTGAGGTACTGTATATTTTTAGGACTCCCGCACACCTAGTTACTGTATGACTAGTAAAATAGTGGAGCCTTAATGTAACAGAAGCCAGAGCCGTATATTTAGAGCTCTGACAGAAGCCAAGCTATCTTCGTAGGTGTTTTTACAGATGTTGTATTTTTTATTCTTTTGAAACAGTACAGTAGCTTCTGAATTTTAATTCTGCGTCATGTTTTACTTTGTTCATCACTTACTTTTGGTGGAAAAAGTAAATTTTATACTGCACAGAAACATAATTTTCCAATGTGCAATTTCTAGCACCATGCATCTGCCTAAGTGCCGAATATTTTTTTCCACAGAAAGTAATGATGTTGTAGATCTGTACTATGGAGACTTGAACAGCAATCATAGGCCTAGTGGCTAGTGAAATTTGGCGAGTAGATTGTTAGTCACGGTCGCCAAATAGCGAGTACTTTTAAAAATATTTGTTGAGGCCTGAAAACCTTAGAAACATGATTTCTCAAGGTAGAAATCATGGATACTTTTCATAAATGGTAGATGGATTTGCCATATTGAGTACAAGAATCCTGTTGCTTGGGAGGTCAAATCTTCATTGAGGTCACCAGAGGTCAAACTCTGTAAAACCTTTTACATGAAATCTAATGATGGAAATCGTGGATACCTCTAATACTTGGTGTGTGGATTCATAACATTGAGTAAAATATCCCTATTGTTTTTGGTGGAGGTGTGTATAGCCACCTACAGTATACTGACCTGTGTTGAACATGCCATAGTGTTATTGTATCAAAATCATGGTTCAGGCCATTTCTATTGTAACAGCTAGTCCTGGTAATACTAACAACCAGAAGTCTAGTGCACTGAAGTCATCGAAACCTCAATGCATTTTGCATTCTGGTTAAGTACTGAAATAGTATGTTCAGTCTATAAACAATGCTTTTCATCATTGCATTTGCATAGCAATTTGCACATATTGCAGAGTAAGTGTGAATCTACTAAATGTGTCCTAATCAAACTTATCCAGACATACCAGCAAAATACTAGTAATACTTACTTCCTCTCCCTCCCTTTCCTCCCTCTCACAACACCTTTGCCTTCTCCCACTCTGCCTCCCGCTCCTCCTTTACCTAGGTTTGTCTTATCTATAGGTGTTTAACTATCTGAAATGATGAGACTGAACATTGTGAACACAGAATGAACTAGAGAATGAATGTTTACTTACACTGGAGAGAAAGAGCTGCAAGCTCTAAAGTAGCTTCATACGGAGGAACCAACTTTCCCAAGATAATATCTTGCTTCAGTTGAAGAAAAAACAGATATCTAGAGCAAATCAAAACAGAATACAATATTTGTTTTGAAGGTAGTATTAAACTAATAACTTAATTGACATCATACTCAATTAATACCACTGACACAAGGGTCCAGAGATATTCCATATTTATCACAAATAACCTGACAATTGCCAAAACAACACTTCACCAAAGCATATACAGCAAAAAATAGGGTTCTAATACTCATTAATGTGAATCAACATACTAAGTACAAAGTTCATCTAAGTTTAAAGTGGCCATGACACGAAAATTTCAAAGTCCTATATTTTTGGGATCCATCAAAGAATGTTCTCTAGAACATGTATCAACCAATCTGCCAGTTTAAAACTTGATTTTTCAAGTCGAAAATTGAGAATGAATTTACCCTTTTCGGCGTTTGAAACTTTGTTTACTCGAAAATTTTCCGATTCGCATGACGTCATGTGACGTCACGTTTTGAACACATTTGTTGTCGCTGCTTTACGATCCTCCGAACATACCATTCACGTACACAGTAGACAAGTACACATACCACTAGTAGTTACTAAACAAAACACCGATCACAAGTGCGATATCAAATCAAAATTTCCTGTGAAATGGCGGATTCAGAACCAATTGCGGCAAGCGAAGTTCAAAGTGATAATGGTTCTTCACTAGGCAGTGAAATTGGGCTATAATTAGAGTGCCCTTTCTCATATTCGAAGCAGAGAGTGAAGGCGATGATCATTCCAATATTGAACCGAACGTTGAGGGTGGAGCGGAGGTGTTAGAACCGTATCAGTTCGAGCCTGTTAAACGAGCCGAAATTGAAGCTCCACAACATATCGAAGAAGACATCCGTTCGAAACCATTGCAAGGAACATACAACGTGGTAAGAATTTATTAACGAAGCATTTAAAAACAAAATCCAGTCCATTTTGTGCATGTGTTGTTGGAATTCGCGGAACACCCTAAACCGTATTGTGCGTTGTGTTACGGTAACTTACAACCCATATGTAGAGTGTGTAGTACTAGTAGGGTTGGTTGCATACTGAAAGTTTGGCTCGGGGATGTAAGTTGCATTATGCAGCCATGCTAGGTAGGCATATGTGTTATTTCATACTCATTATTACTTGGCTAGTACTTTGGCCTGGAGTTTTGCAAATCAATTTTCTGAAACAAAAGAATGTTTCATGATACACGGAAGGTGTAAAATCACAACAAATGTAATCATAACTGTACATTGTATGCCTGCTTGTTATTGTGGACATCATGGCCAACATTAATACATTTTGAACTTTCATAAATTTTTTCCCAGGCAGTATAGATACATAGCCTACGGTCAACAGGTTCAATGATACTTGGGGTTCCTAGCAAGACACGTCAGGGTTGTGCTACCATCATGTGCAGTCCAAAGGATCAGAAGTGATTTTCCAGCCAATGATGGTCATTACACTGGATTCAAGTTGCCAGGAGAAAACTCATTGTATAGGAAGCCTTGGTTGAGAAATTCCTCCAGAAACACCTTTTCTAAACTACGATTGTGTTGGATTCTCAATCCGTCAGGGTTCCCTCAGTGTTGATATATTGAAATTCAAGACTTTTAATTCAGGATGAAAAGGTTATTTTCCAGACCCAACATCAACAATGAAAGAAAAGGCATGTTTTGAAGCATTTGGACACAAGTATTGGCATGACCGTGATGTCATATAATATGTGCATAAGGGAACGGACATTGACCTTTTTAGGGGCATTTACCTCCCAGACGTTTGATTCGTACCTTTAATCTGGAAGCCAAAATATCCATATCACCAATGATATTTGACAGAAAAGTCATAATAAAGACCAATGGAGGCAGCAGAACTCTTGAATGTTTAGACTTTGTTTCTTCAGCAGCAGTTGGTTTGTTTTGTAGTCTTTCTTCAAAAACTCAGCAGTACACCCTGTTAATGGTCTTCGATTGTTTTAATGCGTGTGATGCTGTGTTTCACATTGCCCATCAGTGTTGTACGTGTCGTCGTGCTTGTGTAACATTTTTGCATGTGAGTTACTTCGTGCAGTGTTTCTTGGTTTAAATAACCCTTTATTGTATTTGCTTCTGGATTATTCTAATTAATTTGTCACAACAACGATTGATAGCGATGGACATGCAACTGCTTTGTAGGCTTAAAGCCAAAAAATTCATGTAAGTTGTTTTCTTTTAACCTCCTTTGATGTCACAAATTTATTACATTAGTGTAATTTAAGAATGATAATGTTTATGGAAAGTACAGTTTTACTTTTATGTCATATAATACAATGATTGTTGTTAATGTTAGTTCAGATTGTCCAGAATGACTGTCTAGAACTGATATTGAATAAATTTTGCTCAATGATTTAACACTTGAACTATGTTGTGTGAATTTTTGGCTCTGTGACTTTAAAATAAATCGCTTTGAGATTTAATTAAACACCCTTTGGAATAAAATCTTTTTACCTACCTAGTATTTTGACCCATCCCCATTACCCCCACTCCCTCCACAACATAAAAAATGGTTTTCCTGGAATAGGAATAAAAAATTATTGCTATAACTAACTGATCCAGCATATTCCAGAAATAAATTGGGGCACTGAGATTTGTTCACAAGAAGATGTAACCCATCGCTTCTGAAGCTAACCTCATAGCTTATTAGTATACAATAGAGCAATGAAGGGGGTGTTAATTTAGATGATACAGTAAAATCTCTTCGTCTATTGCGACTTCAGTGTAGTAACGCTAATACTATAGTACTACTAGTGCTCAGCGCGCTACCTCCTAAGGATCGCCACTTGCCCCATTGGAGGTTTCCTGTTCCCCGATCTGGTCTTCAGAGTAGTTTTTTGTGGATTACTTGACAGAAGAATGACTCTTTTATGTCGAACCGTTAAAGTCCATTTGTTTTATTTCATAACAAAAAGGAGGGATCGTAGTATGCTTCCGTGAAGTGTTCGCTTCATTCGGAGCTGCATACTGGCTAGGCCCAGTGAAATCGGCGCTGGTGTTGTGCACTAACTTGGTTATAATCGCCGTGTTTTTTTCGTCCTTCAGCCATGGATGAAGGCTAATTGCATGGGTAATGATATTTATGCAGCCCCCAACAACACAACGGACCGGCATTTCTCTCGGATAGTTTACAACAGTTGTAAAAAAAACTTGAAATTACTAACGATATAGCGTAATACAGTGGTTGTTCTATCAGTGTAAATGTGCGTGTACTGTATATGGAACGGTATGATCGTCGCGCATCCGATACATGCCTGGGCTTTGCACGTGTGTTCCTAACATGACGTCATCATTGTCTTGTTGTGAAATCGCATTCTCAGATATCTATTTTCGAATGCGAATATTAAAACGTTAATTACTAATTAGTCCTTGAGGTTTTCAAGGTGTTGAGGATAGTTTTGAACATAGATTTTCTCATAGATTCAGAGGAAGTTACTCTCGATGAGTTGGATTTTTCGTGTCATGGCCTCTTTAAGTGTTTGAGCTGTGGAGTTTACAAGGTTTCCAGCTTTTGTCATCTGCTGAACTCAAATGACTATTGACCTCCACAGAAACAGTACAGTTTTTTGCCTTCAGTAAGGTGCATCCACATGCAAAGTTTAATGTTTAACCACTGCATACTTCTTCAGATATCAAATTTTAGCCAGGGTGTCATAAACACACACATAGGCACCCATACCAACATGACCTTTTGCCTTCAGCAAATAAGAATATCTGAGGATGAAGACTAACTTTTCCAGGAGCCTCTCCAGTACCTGTCCTCTTATTCAGGTTTATTATGTAAAGGTGGAAATCTATTTCCTTTCTAGATTTAACTCTGCAATTTAAATAACAATATGATGACATAAAGGTTGACCAGTCAGTACCACTGTCAGATTGCCTGTAAGATGAAACTGTCAGATAAAAGGTGTTCCACTCCACTTCTAAAGGAACTTCACTGGCTCCCTATCAGCTACAGAATTCAGTATAAACCACTTCTTCTCACGTTTTGTGCTCATCTGGAACAGCCTGTGCACCTTTCGCAACTTCTCTTGCCATATACTCCAACTCGCACACTTCGTTCGTCCAACAAACTGTATTTAACTGTTCCTAAACCACGCTTGAAGACATATGGTTACAGAAGCTTCGAATACTCTGGCTCTTATCTCTTATCTCAATTTACCAGATCACATTCGAACATGCTCTTAACTTTCTACATTCAAAAGTCTACTTAAGACCCATCTTTTCACTAGTTCTGTTTTCTTTGTAAAGCGCCTTAAGCAGTGATTTTTGTCTACTGATTTGGCGCTATATAAGTCTCATTTATTATTATTATTATTATTCCTAGAATTCTCACCAGCTAATTGTGCTTTAATGCTTTGCAAAGGGATTACTCAAGAAACTAACAGTCTATTGAAATAAAGAGTGCTTCCTTTAATTTGTATAGATTAATGGAAGCATTCTGTCTCCCAGAGGATAAAGCTCAGTTGGTTGTGATATTAACCTCTCTGATACTGGTTGAAGAAGCCATATTGAAATCTGTTCACTTCTCTAAGTTAAAATTATGTCAATGTCTAGGCAAGATATCCAACGATACAAAAGGGATAAAATTTCAAATCGGTATTGTGCATGTAGACACATCCATTGCAGCAGCACCCTAATGTGTTCACCATCTTTTGAACTAACCTTGTTATTTCTTCATGAAGATTGTTTGGCTCTGATGAGTAAAATTTCACTCTGAATGCAAAACGGAAAGGTGGCGAAACTGAAAAGAGACAATTAAGACATCACATATTCTGACTAAACCTTTGTGACTTACTCCAATAGGCACTTGCACTGGTGCTAGGGTGTACCAAACAAATTGTAGCAGATCCCATGTGAGCCTAATAGTCACAAACATCAGGAGAACAACATCAATATATATCACATCATCATGTAAATTCATGTTATGGAATATGACACATGTTATGTATGATCTGATCATGTGTTTTCATTAATATTAAATACCCCTTACTTCAACCAGTAAGGTGTATCACAATTAAATTATGCCCATACATATATCTCCCTTTATTGTGACCCCCTATAGTACACTCTACTTCTACAACAACACACTCCTTGGCATGGTTACTACTTAAGTGTTCCTCTGCTGTACCACCCTGTAAGACTACTGTACATTTTCATCAATTTCTGAGCATGGTTCTACAGTGATACTTAGTATTACTTACCCTCCATTTGTTTCTTTAGAGTTTTTGTTGGATCAACCCAATGCTGTAAAAGAGAACATTGAAGACTATTTAACAATTCAAAACAATGTTGTTAAAATTAATAAACCTTGCTGAAAATTAAAGTCTCAATCTGTGTTTGCCAAATTTTAACTTCAACGTTTCCAGCTTTCTGCCCTAACAGCTCAGTGAAAATAATACCGTCCTATGCAATTTTCATATTAATAATCATTATTTTTATTGAGTTACCTGTTATTAAACATTTCGTGCTGAATAAAATTCGCCAGATTTTTTAACAAGTCCATAGATTCTTCAAACTTCATTCAAAATTTGCAAGCCCTGCCCAACAGATCATGCGCCAATCAAATGTCTCTGTTTTGTTTTCGAACGTTAGGCCAGTGTGCTAGCCTGTGTTAGGTCCATTCTCTTGAATAGTATCTTTCTTTTGGTCTTACCAATGTAGCTTGCAAAGTTGTGTCATTTCCATTCATTGCAAGGAATAAACAGGTGTTTTCAGACGTGTCATCCGTGGAATTGGGTAAAAAAAATGGACACTATGAGTATATAGGTTACATTTGTGTAATGAACATGATGATATGGGCGATAGCAGTGGTTTTATGGTAAATCGTTCGTGCAAGAAGGGCAGAAAATAAATTTCTTTTTTCGTTTGCGACAGCTTTTCTCCATTAAACCCACCTGGTCAGAGTGCATTTAGAATAAGAAATATTGAATCTGCTTTGGAAGTTTGTTTTCCAAAATTCATCAACAAACACACATTGAGACTTTAAAGCTAAGGAAGATCCTGTTCTGATTTATTACACATTTTGTGGGATAGACATGTCTTTTAGAGTTGAAACTGGTATGATTTAAAGGATTGTCATTTATACGTTAAACTCTATAATATTTCTATTCAAACCTTCCATTTATAGACTCCCTTAAACACAATGATTTTGTTGGGCATAATTTCTTAAGACAGACAGATTTAAGTTTTTTTTTATTCAAGTTTTATCATTGATAGAAAATAACCATTTAAATTTGTCCATAAAGAAAGTCACAACAAGAGCATCAGATATTGAAGCTTGAAAGACATCTCATTTCTTGTTTACAATTGTTTTTCTCATTGAAAGGAACAAACTTGCCGCTTCTGGACTACCAAACACACCCTGATTGGGTTTTTTCCAGCCTACAAAACTTCTTATTTGGGTAACCAGATTTCTCTTGACACAGAATGGTGACCCGGTAACCTTTTTAGAGCTGGCATGCTTCCAGTGACAGAGCACTTTCTGCCTACAAGCAGGTCTCCTCATTCAGTTTAATACCAGGTAACAATACACCCATAACCTGGGCTGGTAACTTTGTAGGTGCTGTTCCACCTCAATAAATAAAACCTCCTCAAAAACCACCTAAAAAATATTTAATCATCACTGCAGCATTGTTACGAACACAGGATTCTGCGTCCAGGATGCAATGTTTTGACCAAGGACGCAAAATCTTCAAATTGCTTGCATCCCACAGACGCAAACTTTTCTTTTTTGAAACAAACCCCAATTATATACACACTTACAAAACACACACACAAAACATAACAAAACTGTCAAAACACATTTTTGAATGAACATTATTTCTTTTAAAAAAACCACAACTTCTTCTTACAAGAAGCAAAAGTTCTCCTACTCCTACAGATCATTGAATTTTTTTGACAATAAATATATTATAACAATCAACTGCAAGGTACAGGGTTAACAACACCCCATTACAGAGCTTTTCATGCTAAAAATAGACAATGATGCTTTTCAAAAATTCCTGTGATTTGATTGGTTAATAGTCCCCATCCATTGTCTGTGAAAATTCTTGCATCTGTAGTGCTCACTGAACACGAGTATGTTGTTTAACAACAATTACTTGCAAAGTCACTTTCCCCTGTGTAGAGATAGTGAAGTTTGCGGTATAGGCTATCATGTATGTGCACTCCAATATCATAACGTTAGGCCTTGTCACATACAGTATGTTTACCTTTTGACAAGGAAGATTGTTTCTGAGATAATCAGGTAATATTTGTATCATTGTTTTGATCAGAAACTGTTAATGAGTGGAGACAATCTATGAATTTTGTGGGAAGCTAACATCTCTGATCCTGAACAGGATATTTCAGCTCACAGAATGTTTCTTCTCTCTGCATTAAGAGTTGCTAATGTAAAATGTGCATTCTTACCATCAGTAGTTTCTGTTGCAAACATTTTTCGCGGTCCAATTAACCACGTGCTTCAGTTAATGTTATTTTGGCACAACATTCGTGTGTAAACTACTGCATTGAACTGATTTTTTAAAAATCTACAGACAATGCTATTCACATAGACCTACTGTAATTTTTGTATTTTCGCAAAGAGCCCACAATAATTTTTGAATCAGATTTTAAGGATATGCGCATGTGTAGTTTAAAATGAAGCTCGAACAGGCATGTATATGCAGTAAGTAGTACAGTGAACTGGAATTTAGCGAGAGATATGCACACTGTAGGTACTGGGATTTTTGAAGAGTTTGGTTGTGGAATCGCTGTAAGGTCAAAGCATGGAGCTACTGTACTTACAGAGTTGGCGAGTAGGGAAGTAGAAGGATGGATGAAGGAGGGAGGACTGGGGGTAAAATGGGTTGAAACGGCAGGGTGGTCGAAAGGAGGGGCGGGCCCAGCCGCCCCTGAAAAACAGCAAAGCTAAGGCACTGCACATTTCTGCCCTATATTGTGTATAACATACAGGATGTGATACAACACTAGTATTAGTAACAGTAGGTCTTATGATAAACGTAATTGGTTTTCGATCAGAAGCAAGCTTTTTTTACGGGACCCAAACTTCTTCGGGGGCTTGCATCCCTGGGACGCAAATTTTTTTTCACTAATAACATTACTGCATCAGGTTACCAGATCACTCTAGACACATAAGGTTCAACTTGAATTCTTCTTAAAGCAGTCCCATCTCTGTGATTGTCCACTTCTGACCCCTCCCGCCACTCCTCATTCAGGTAACCTACCTGATCACTCTAAACATATTAAAGTGATCTGATAACATTGTTGGAGATGTCTTGCACTGGTCAGTGACTGGCCATTTCCTTATTCGGGATATCACAATTTAGAGTGAGAGTGCAATGGGTTCAAGGAGACTGAGGGGTTTTTGAGGAATGATGGAAATTTCATTAAATGACAGACAGGAAACAAATGCCACAGGTACAGTACAATGAAAACAGAAATGAGGTTCTAGATTTTAGCACTGTAACCCCATATGTTTATGGGAGAAATTGGTCATTATTTGACAGTCAATATGGCAGTAAGAAAAGTCAGATCAGGTTAACTTGTTGGTTGAAGTGTTCTGCTGCTGTTGGTATGGATATATTGAGCATGCTAATAACTTTATCAGGTTGAGATATATCAGTTTCCTTTATTCCAGTATAAAAAGCATAAAATACAATTTATAAATAGGAGAGTATAAATTTTATGAAACATAAATTACAATACAAAGAAAAGCCTTTAAAGCCATTAAAAAACGTATAGTAATACAATCAACAGTTTTCAAAATCTGAACCCTTTATTTTTGTTATATTGCACGATTTCGTTAAATATAGTTAGTTTGTAGACAAAGAGATTTCAGTTCTTTATTAAGAGAGTGTTTATTATCCCTATGAATATTCCTGGTGAGTTTGATTAATTCACTTTTAGCTGCACCATTAACCTTATCAGTAATGCTCTTACAATCCAACTTACAAATCTTAGCACAATACTTTAAGAAAGCTCTCATTCTTTGTTTATCACAAGTTAATAAGAAATGATACCAAAGAGGGACAGCGTATACTAAATGAGGCAGAATCCATGTAACAAAAACTTGTGTCCTCACCTCTAACTTGAAAAATGGGACAAAATATGTTAATGTAGTTCTAATGTAGTAAACTCTTCACAATATGTTAGAAATATGACTGGTGAACGTTAGTTTGTCATCAATGCCAACACCAAGGTACATAGTTTCAGACATGTACGTTAAACCATCGAGTATTCAATTACAAGTTTTTCCAGAAATGAAACCTTCATGCTTAATGTTGCTATTCTCAAAAACCATTTCTATTGATTTCTTGGTATTGAAAATAAGATCCCCAAAAACTTACTGGTTTTGGGATTTACGAGCAACGATACTTACCTGTCTCCCACAATTGCACTTTCCTATCTACCTAACTACACATTTGGGAACGTTTCAGCACTGCGCCCTCGCTCCCTGGGCACCGCCCACTAACTACTGTACTCCTTCCGGATCTACCGTAGGGTAGGGAGGGTGGGTTGTCAGGATCTGGGCGTCGAGGTCGGGATGAGTTGAACGAGCTATGCCGATCACTAGGAACCCTTGACCAGTGGAACAAGGTGAGATGTAGTGCGTGAAGAGTTATGTGCAACAGAAAGACTGTACGAACCACTACGAAGGAGAGTGTGTATGACCCAATAGAATCCCTCAGAAGGGATGTATGCTAACCTTAGTCTGAATAGGTCTGGGTTAAGGCGGATTGGATGGACGTCTCTGGTCCTGCGGGGAGACTGACAGGTTATGAACCAGGTGCAGTGAACGGTGGAGCTCCTATCCAGAGTAGTGTTGGGAACAGTTGAATAGTCAGGTAATGTAAGGCGCTCAGCCGCCTTGTCAGGTAATGTCGGTGTAGGTCCGGATCGTGGTGGTGGGAAGAGGGAGAGACAGGTAAGTAGCCTCTCGTAAATCCCCAAACCAGTTGGTTTTGAGGGATTTACTTCACTCCTCTCTTACCTGTCTCCCACTCCACAATTGGAGAGGCACTGTTACGATGGTGGGAGGCCCAACGGGAGGGACCTACCCAGGGAATTCACAACACTGCACGACCAAAAGCCGACTCCGAAGCTAAGGTGTCTGTCAAGTAAGCTGACACGAAAGTCGATGGCGCTGCCATATCGGCAACTTCTTCTTAAAAGCCTCTCGCTCGGAGATGAGCAAGGGCCAGGCAGTCAGGTCTAGGAAGCGGATGTTGGGGTGGAAGATCTTCCCCCTGGCTTTTAACAGGAGGTGCGGGGGGTCTCCTGGGCCACCTGGGGGCTATGAGGAGTATCCTCGCATTGGATCTCCGCAGTTTGAGTAGTACCCTGTGCATGAGGCACAGGGGTGGGAAGGCGTATGCCTGCATCCCGCTCCATGAGATGGCCAGTGCATCTGTTGCCCAAGCTGTCTGCAGTCTCTGAGGGTTTGCTGAGAGGTTGTTTTAGAGAGCGAGTCTCTTGTTGTAAATTCATTCTGGACTGCTTTTGTGAATTGACCTGCAAATAGGTCGTCACCAGTTATCCAGATGATGTCTCATCTGCGGCCAGCATAAAGGTGGAGGCAAACTTCAAACCCACTCGGGAGGACTGGTCCAGGTCGAAGGCTAGATGGTCTAGCCTCCTGAGGTGAGGGTATCTGAAAGAGCCAGTGTGAGTCTCTTGCTCGGCCCGTAGCCTGTTTTGGCCTCCACTGAGATGGAAGGAACCTTGAAGGATTGTTTCCATGTGTCTTCATGGACTAGTAAGATCTTATCTTATTGTGCTGGGTAGGCCAACCATTTCCTTATGTTCTGCAGATTTTCGATGCAGTCGAAGCACTTCGCATATACTGGGACGATTGGGAGCGCCGATTGCGATGCCTCATTAGTCCGCTCCGAGGTTTTTGGTGCTGGTGGGGGTTCGAACCCCAGCCTCTGCGAAAAGATTTTGATGCTTTGGCGATCTGGGGGGAACCTAACAAGGTTAGAACAACCTATGTTTCAATGATGTAACATGAGCAGTTTCTTCATGAATCTGATGTAATGTATAGTGAGCGTGTACATGTTTACAAAGGTTTTACAATTTGACCCCTGGTGACCCCAAATGACCTTTGCCCTACACCAAAAACATTGGGCTTCTTCTAAACAATGTGGTACTCTTATACACTAAATATGAGGTCTGCCCATGATTCCCTTCTTGAGATATCGTGTTTACGAAGTTTTCACAATTTGACCCCTGGTGACCCCAAATGACCTTTGACCTCCCCCAAAACAATAGACTTTTGCACTCAAAGTGGTACTTCTGCACACTAACTATGAAGTTGGTCCGCCCTTCCCTTCTTGAGATATCGTGTTTACGAGGTTTCCACAATTTGACCCCTGGTGAACCCAAATGACCTTGACCTCCACCAAAAACAATAGGCTTCTTGTACTTAATGTGATACTTTTATACATCAAATATGTAATTGGTTCGACCTTCTGTTCTTGAGATATGGGGTTACCAAGGTTTTAATAATTTGACCCCTGGTGACCCCTGGTGACACCTGGTGACCCCAAATGACCTTTGACTTCCAACAAAAACAATAGGCTTGTTGTACTCACACTAAATATGAGATTTGTCTGACCTTCCTTTCTTGAGATATCCTGTTTACAAGCTGGGCATCACAAACGCACACACACACACACACGCACGCACACACACATACACACATAGACGATCATGAATGCATAGGTTACGATTATCATCAAAACCAAATACCTCCCAAAACGCCCCACAGAACTTCCCGCCAGGCAGCCTGGGCAGTCAGGGCAGGAGAGGAGTGGGGAAGAACCATCACCTACAGTAGTGATGGGGGCTTAAAGACCTAGCCAATGGCTAACGGTCGGGGGAGGTAACGCCCACCCCACAACTGAGGTGTCGCGCAACAGGTACCTGTACAAACAAACATACAACGGAGAAGTGGACAACACACACAGACGAACAGAAAATGCAATCCAAAATGTACGAAAACAAAGGATACTTATGAGTGCTTTTTTTGGAACAACTACGAAAGAAGGTTTCTGTAGTTGATTTATCCAAAGATGAATTTCAAAACGCAAAACACAGTTGTACAAACTACAAGAATATGCAGGAAAAACGTGTAGTAACTTCCGGGGTGGTAGATACGGAAGGAGGAGTTAGTGGGCGTTGCCCAGGGACTGAGGGCACAGTGCTAAAACGTTCCAAATGTGTAGTTAGGTAGATAGGAAAGTGCAATTGTGGAAAGGGAGACAGGTAAGAGAGGAGCGAAGTAATTCTTCTGATCGCACACACCAGTATGACCTCTTTCGTATGAGAGCTTCAAAAGTTTGCATGATATGGCAGTATCATCGGCAAACCTGCTTACAGAACAATTTGATTTTTACTGTATTTCATCAGTATAATAATAACCCCAATAAAGGACCTCCCTGTGGAACACCATATTTGAACATCTGAATTATCTGAACGACCTTGTCTATTTAATTTGTCTGGACCACCCCTGTAGAAGCATCCATAATGGTGCTACTGTATGTATAAATATGTACAGCACAGCTGTTCCCAACCTCCATAATGGTGCTACTGAACGTACCAATATGTACAGCACAGCTGTTCACAACCTCCATAATGGTGCTACTGTATGTACCAATATGTACAGCACAGCTGTTCACAACCTCCAAAATGGTGCTGCTGTATGTACCAATATGTACAGCACAGCTGTTCCCAACCTCCATAATGGTGCTACTGTATGTACCAATATTGACAGCACAGCTGTTCCCAACCTCCATAATGGTGCTACTGTATGTACCAATATGTACAGCACAGCTGTTCACAACCTCCATAATGGTGCTACTGTATGTACCAATATTTACAGCACAGCTGTTCACAACCTCCATAATGGTGCTACTGTATGTACCAATATTGACAGCACAGCTGTTCCCAACCTCCATAATGGTGCTACTGTATGTACCAATATGTACAGCACAGCTGTTCACAACCTCCATAATGGTGCTACTGTATGTACCAATATGAACAGCACAGCTGTTCACAACCTCCATAATGGTGCTACTGTATGTACCAATATTTACAGCACAGCTGTTCACAACCTCCATAATGGTGCTACTGTATGTACCAATATTTACAGCACAGCTGTTCACAACCTCCATAATGGTGCTACTGTATGTACCAATATGTACAGCACAGCTGTTCACAACCTCCATAATGGTGCTACTGTATGTACATATATGTACAGCACAGCTGTTCACAACCTCCATAATGGTGCTACTGTATGTACATATATGTACAGCATAGCTGTTCACAACCTACATAATGGTGCTACTGTATGTACCAATATATAGCTGTTCACAACCTCCATAATGGTGCTACTGTATGTACCAATATGAACAGCACAGCTGTTCACAACCTCCATAATGGTGCTACTGTATGTACCAATATTGACAGCACAGCTGTTCCCAACCTCCATAATGGTGCTACTGTATGTACCAATATGTACAGCACAGCTGTTCACAACCTCCATAATGGTGCTACTGTATGTACCAATATGAACAGCACAGCTGTTCACAACCTCCATAATGGTGCTACTGTATGTACCAATATTTACAGCACAGCTGTTCACAACCTCCATAATGGTGCTACTGTATGTACCAATATTTACAGCACAGCTGTTCACAACCTCCATAATGGTGCTACTGTATGTACCAATATGTACAGCACAGCTGTTCACAACCTCCATAATGGTGCTACTGTATGTACATATATGTACAGCACAGCTGTTCACAACCTCCATAATGGTGCTACTGTATGTACATATATGTACAGCACAGCTGTTCACAACCTACATAATGGTGCTACTGTATGTACCAATATATAGCTGTTCACAACCTCCATAATGGTGCTACTGTATGTACCAATATGAACAGCACAGCTGTTCACAACCTCCATAATGGTGCTACTGTATACTTGTACATATATGTACAGCACAGCTGTTCACAACCTCCATAATGGTGCTACTGTATGTACCAATATGCACAGCACAGCTGTTCACAACCTCCATAATGGTGCTACTGTATGTACCAATATGTAGCTGTTCACAACCTCCATAATGGTGGAAACTAGGCTTTTTGGGGGCTGGCTGTTCTCCAGCTTCGGTTTGTAGGGATAAAAGAATCACCACAAGGCATAAGACATGACATAATTACTAGTCTATCGGCTTATAAATTAATCAGGTAGTTGGTCAAATCTGTTGGGTATTTACTACTAAATCAGTGACCAAGTCCATCCAGAGCTAGTTAGTGTCCCATTTGCCTTTAAGAAAAATGTTTAACAAATCTGACCTGGAGACAAATCCAGTTAATTCTCTGTAGTCGATATGTACTCACCTGGACCTGCTCTGCATCGGTATAGCAAAGGCCAAAATAATCTTTCTCTATTATGTCCAGGGTGTAGAAAACTTCTTCCAATAAATCATGAGCCTTCTTTTTTTTCTGTATAGAAAATAAAAGATCAACTTTCAAACACATAATCCATATTATTCATATTATCCTTATCAATCCATATTAACCCTAACCCTAACCCAACACAGAGATGAGTAGCAAAACCTGTCGATCATATTTTATACTGTACAAATATTTGTAATGAACAAATCCAAAACCAAGAAACAATTAGGTTCAGCTGTGGGACATATTGTACCTTTGCAGTCATGTCAGGGCATTCTGTGTGTTGTCATTGTTCTAGTGTCCATAGTAACTTGTGAAAACTTTTAGTTGGCCCCTTTTGCTTTTCTTTTTCATGGTGAAAATCATTACTAAAAGCAAAGATTATATCAGGTATTAAATACACTATTGCTTTAGCACCAACAAAACCAATATGCACCTACCCAAGTGCCTCACCCCCCCCCCCATTGTTTGGGGGATTCCTCCAGTAACTTCCCTACCACAACACTTAACACACAACACAGTACTATAACCAGAATGCCTGCTGCCGACATGCCAAGTACTATAACAAGAATGCTTGCCTTACAGACATACCAAGCACTATAACCATGCCTACTGGATACATACCAAGTACTGTACTTTAACCATACAACCCTGCTGCACAGACATGCTGCTGCTGCTGTTTTGCCAGTCCTCAAAGAACCGTCGGCATTCTCTTGTGTATATACAAGAGAATTATAGACTAAAAATCCGCTGGGACGTCACTCCGCTATGGATGCAGCTGGCCGGAACATACTATCATGTACAACCGCCCTTTACTACACGTACACCTACTGCTGGTGCTGCTGCATGCCTTCAATACCGTAGAAACCTTAGAACATCAACGCCAATTCCACCGTGCAGACTGCTCCCAAACTCAACCCATGGGCCCCGCTCGGTTTTATGGCGCCGACCGACCCGCCACTCGCATGCAGTTTAACGTCATACCCAGGACCAACACAGACATACCAAGTACTATAACCCAAATGCCTGCTGCCTACATGCCAAGTGCTATAAACATCATGCCTGCTGCCGAGATACCAAGTACTATAACCAGAATTCCTGCTGCAAACATGCCAAGTAGTACTATAACTAGAATGCCTGATGCACAGACATACCAAGTACTATAACCAGAATACCTGCTGCAGACATACCTAGCACTATAACCATAATGCCTGATGCAGACATGCCAAGTACTTAAGTCATGCTTGCTACAGACTTACCAAGTACTATATCCAGAATTGAATGCTGCCTACATACCAAACTTACTAAAACCATGCCTGCTATAGTCATACCAAGTATTATTACCATAATGTCTACTGCAGACATACCAAGTACTATAACCATCATGCCTGCCGCAGACATACCAAGTACTATAACCATCATGCCTGCCGCAGACAAACCAAGTACTACAGTATAACCTTCATGCCTGCCGCAGACATGAACCAAGTACTATAAACATCATGTCTGCTGCAGATATACTAAGTACTATAACCAGAATGAATGCTGCCACAAATACCAAGTACTAAAACCATAATGCCTGCTGCAGATATACCAAGTACTATAACCAGAAAGAATGCTGCCAAAAATACCAAGTACTAAAACCATATTGCCTGATACAGATATCCCAAGTACTTAGTCTATAACCAGAATAAATGCTGCCGAAATACCAAGTACTAAAACCATATTGCCTGATACAGAAATACCAAGTACTATAACCAGAATGAATGATGCCGACATACCAAGTACTAACCGACTGATAAGACTGCTTTAACAGATGTTAAGAGCATAGCATCAGTTAAACTATGATCCCATCAAATGGACCTTTCTTCCTTTCCAATAAAATCAAGTTTCTAATGCTTCAACAACACATACTGCATGACAACAACAAACTTTAAGTATAAGATACCATTTAGCACTAGTCTCCCAAGACAACCTCATCAAAGTGTCTCATTTAATCTGTATAATATCACTTTACTACTTTAGTACTTGAGAAAGGATTCCCTGCTGAAGGTGAGATTTAAAATTTCAGCACAGTGGAAGTGACCTTTTGAGGTCAAGCTATTATCTAACTACTCAAACAGAGCCAGTTAATAAAGAGTACAATGCTAGCCTCAGGGAGATAACCATACCTCTCAAATTGTCAAGCAAGTATGTAGAAAAGTGTTGCAAAGATTAGATTTAGTCTTTTGAATTGTCATATCTGGAATTTGTGAGTCAAAATGGCACAGCCAGCAAAGTTTAGGTTAAAAAAGGAATACGTGAACTAGTGAAATGATGTGATATATATATGATACAACATCATACAGTACAGGTCTTTCCACAATATTTTATTGACTGGATTAATTCCAGTAGGATGAATCAATATGAGGCATTTGTGAACCTGGGGGAGGGGGAGGCAACAAAATGGCTAGACATCAGTAGTTGACACCACAGATGTCATTCACAATGCTACTTAATAATAATAATAATAAATGAGACTTATATAGCGCCAAATCAGAAGACAAAAGTCACTGCTCAAGGCGCTTTACAGAGAAAGCAGATTAATTTACAAAAGAACAAGTGTAAAGGATGGGTCTTAAGTAGACTTTTTAATCATATAAAAACTCCCTGATGTTAATTGAGATTTCCTTTGTGGAATATCTAGCATATTTTTCTAAGGAGCAGGGTCATAGTCAAGGGGAAAGAGGGGGGAGGAGGTCTAAAACCTACAACAAAAAACCATACTCCTTTTCTATAAATCAAAAATTATGACTTTGGAAATTTACTAATAAGTGGTTCTCCGACATAAAATATAGTCAGATACCCAAACTTGTAGAAAATAATGTGAGTGCAGTTTGTTCAATGCAGTCATTATTGGCCTCTTAATTTGTAAAAAATTCTGCCATACATTCAGTATGGTTATGTAGTAACCATGGAGACAGAACATAAACATGTTATCAGAACATGAGAAGAGTCATGTATCTTTGATTTGTCACCTAATAACTTTACAAGGTGTTCAGATTTTCCCTGCTGTTGACCTCAAACGACCATTGACCTCTGCAGAAAATAATAGTGATTTTGTACTCAACAAGATGTATCAAATATGACTTTCACTTACAATGGTAGTTTTTTTTACTTGAACTTTATAATCAAAGACATCTCTCACACACACACACACAAACAGCACCATCGCAATGTTTCCTTCTGCCTTTGACTAGTATAAACAAGAGCCCAAGGGCACTATGGTTCCTTGCTTGTAAGGAATAATTTACAAGGGAGCGGCACTGTCCTAAAATTTTTATGTGGTCCGATGTACACACACAATATTATTGCCAAAAAAATCACAAATCAACCCTTGGTCCTTTTGAGAACCTGTTGAGGACCAGGTGACTGATATGAGCAAGAGTTGGGTTTTCTTACAGAACTCACAGAATCATCCTAACTTAAGGTGACCATATTTTCCTGACTGGAATCGGGGACATTTATTGCGTGACTGATATGGGGGAGGGGTCTAAGGGGAGGGGGTGCCCCCTCCCCTTTGAAAATTTTTCAAGTGCCTAAGGTGCTTAGATGAAAAATGGTTATACTTAGTAGCACTATTTAAATCAATTTTATTTTCAAAAATGTAGCTTTTTTTAGATGAAATTCACTAACTTTACGTGGTTCTTTAAGAGCTTGTGAGTTGCTCATGCTCACACTATAAGTGTCGTGTCGCCGTAGTTGCCAATTATACGGTCGAAAGAGTGCTAGGCTAGATCGATCTAGCATATTTTTTAACAGTGTTTCACTTTACACTGGCCCACCTGTTCCGTTCTGCGACTGCTCACTTGACTAAATTTGTTTTTACAATTATTTTACTAATAATGTGGGATATTTTCGAAATTCCTGAACATTTTGATGAATCGGGGACATTTTCGGGGACACTTGTTCATCGGGGACAGCACACTGTAATCGGGGACTGTCCCCGAAAATCTGGGACGTCTGGTCACCTTATCCTAACTGTACTTATTAAGAATTTTAACAAAACCAAACGAACCTTGATACAAAAGTTGCAGAGGAGACAATGGACAATTTAGATCAGAATATGGCCACGAAAATTCAATTAATCAACTTGAAAGAAACTAATACAGGTCACTGGAGGTCAACCTGAGGTCAAAGGTCACCCAAATTCAGGTCGACTATTGGATTACAATAGTGTAACTCCCAACCTTGATAGACATTTTTTCTCAAGTTATTGCAAAAATAATAATAATAATGAGACTTATATAGTGCCAAATCAGTAGACAAAAGTCACTGCTCAAGGCACTTTACAAAGAAAGTAAATTAATTTACAAAAGAACAAGTGAAAAAATTAAGTAGACTTTTGAATGTAGAAAGTTTATAGCATGTTTGAATGTGATCTGGTAACTTGTTCTAGAGATAAGAGCCAGGGTATTCGAAGCTTCTGTAACCATAGGTCTTCAAGCATGGTTAAGGAATACTAGTTTGTGAACCCTAATTGACCTTTGTTGACCTTGGATAATATTCATGACTGTTATGTTTGGAAACGATCCCTTACCCCATTCACAACTAGCCCCAAATTATCAATCATGTCAGACCCTGTCAGTGGGAGTTTCACAAGTTATTACCAAAAAAAAAACATTTTGACACATAATTGACCTTTTGTGACCTTGGATCACATAACGATTATTTTGGAAAACGTGTCCCTACTACATTTACAACTTGTCCCAATATATCAGCCATGCCAGACTTTGTGACTAGAAGTTGTTGCAAAAATTAGCATAAGTTGGCAGTTTTTTGCACATAAACAACCTTGAATGACATTGGATGACCTGATGGTTTTTATCAAAAATGTTCCCCTTGATGATGTGAAATCTGTCCTAAATTTTTTATCTGCTTCAATGTACACACACAATGTTATTGCTAATAAGGTATCATCAGATCCAACCTTTGGCCCCTCATAACTTGAGAACTGGGTGTCGGATTGAAGCGGGAGTTGGTTTCCTCGATAGAGCGCAAAGAGCTCTATCATATATCAAAATACTGACCAACTTTTTTTGTTTTGGCCCGTATCTCCACAAATGAGCATATTTTTCAAGATTTGACCTTTGACCTTTTGACCTCACAGTCAGATCTGTGTAGTTTGACATGCTGATTCCAAAAAGCAACATGGCAAGTCTGTACAACCATCCTAACTGTACTTATTTAAAAAAATACTTGGCCTCTGATAACTTCGCACACGAAGGTCGCACAGGGGTCAACCATGGACAATTTTGATCGGAAGGTACCTTTGAGATCCGATTATGGTCATGAAATTTCAAAAAAGCAAAGAAACTAATAAAGGTCACGGGAGGTCAACCTGAGGTCAAAGGTCACCTAGATGCGGGTCGACTACTGGTTTACAATAGCGTAACTCCCAACCTTGACGGACATTTTGTTCTCAAGTTATTGCAAAAATACTAGTTTTCGACCACTAATTGACGATTGTTGACCTTCGATCATATGACCGTTATGTTTGGAAACAATCCCTTACCCCATTCACAGCTGCTCCCAAAATATCAACAATGCCGGACCCTGTCAATGGGAGTTATTGCTGTTTTAAATATTTTGGTTTTTGGCCTACCTTTGGTGACCTTCACAGGCACCAAAAACAATAGGGCACACCTTCTCACTATGGCCGATCTATATACCAAGTTTGAGTTTAGTCCAACTTTCCCTTGTTGAGTTACAGTATACCCAAGCAGTTGTCACAGACGCACACACAGGCACAAACAGACACACACACGCCAACCTGACTACATAGGTTCCTTTTGCTAAAGCAAGGAGCCAAAAAGTGCACTTCAAAGCTTGTTTCGTGGCAAGGTACAGTAATTTAAGCATCCTCTAGCAACACCTTCATTAACCATTACTAACTCACAGCATGACATATTTCTGTGCTTTTTGTATCATACCCAGTGAATGATCTGTTATGTATGTATGTATGTTAGATCCTCCTGCAAGCAGGAACTCACGAAGAAGCCTCATTGGCTTATCGAAGCCGCAAGCTGACCGAAGTCAGTCTCTTAGATTCATATTTAACGTTCATGATTATGAATTGTCAATTGTCAACAACTCTGTAACTGGACCACATACATTAATCTTGGAGTGACTCGAACTCAGGACCTTATGATTGAAAGGCACCGGCATTAACCACTGAGCTAACACTTCTGTTTATCTTAACAGAATTATACTGTAGCATCCGAGACTGATAGGGCTTTTATATTTTGCATTAATAACAAGAAATGAAAGGCAAGTTGTATATGTATATCCCTGCTTTGTACTTGAGATTCATGTACCAAGATGTACCAAGTTGTACCAAGATGTCCTTCTTGAGTTATGGTGTTTACAAGGGTTGTCACATACACCCACACAACAAATACACGTGACTGCAAAGATTCCTTTTGCCTTCATCAAGGAATCAAAAACCACAATTCTTGTAAGCTCTATGTAGACTAGGGTAGGGTGAGAAACTCTCTATAAGGGAGTCACTTCTATATGAGCCGAATTATGACTGTCCCTTACTGATCACAGCTACAAGTTTTTTCTTTTCAAGTTTTTCCCTTTCGCTATCAGTCAATTCCAGATAATGCCCAAAAAGTTCTAATCCTAGTTCAAGTCTATTTTTTTTACATAAACAAGATCTTAAACTGGACACTGTCTGTATGCAATATACTGTTGCTGCAAATCATGGGAATCTTATATTACTTGATGACATTATCAATAACAGAAAATCCTTTTCAAAACATATTGAGAAAAGTACATCGTCTTTTATGTCCAAAATGCTCACAAATAATCATATCAAGAGACATTTCATTGCCTCTTCAGGTCTCTTTCTTCAATTTTCCATAAAGCAAACACTTGTTGTAAGGGTTGGTGGTGTCAAGTAGCCAAACAGGAAGAGCTCTACATTCTTCTTCAAATATCACTGTACAGTATGTATGTTCCAACATTTTTGCAAATAACTGTGATGAAGTTGACTTGATTTGTGTTTCAATATTTGATGTTTTCTCAAACCAACACTTCGTATACTCTGTGCCAACATAGCACAAAAAATTGCCAAAGCTGTAGTGATTTTGGCATGCAGTAAGTGATTGCCATCACTGTTCATATATGAACAAAGAAAATTATTTGAATGTATTATGCTTAAAATGTGTGGAAAATGTGTATTGTGTTGTGGAAGTAATTTGTAACCATTGACACAATCATTCAATCATTAAATACTTATTAAACATGAAGAAAAGTGGCAAAGAAAACTACTGTAAAGTCTTGGGTTTCATTTTATATCACATTAATGAATAACTGACTCTTTGCCATTCTTCTTGGAGCTCCACTTTAGAAATCCACACAGGTGGTCAGGAATGTACTTGTTAACAAAAGCTTGTAAACACATAGTGGTGTGTGTGATCAATAGTGAGCACTACAGACTCTATATAAACTTGTTGACTGTCTCACATCTTAGGAATTTACTCTGTTTGTATGTACACAATACAAAAAGGAGGACATTGTAAGAATGTCAGGGTACTCACAGAGCAAACATCACTAAAAATTCCATTGCCTGTAATTTATTTTCAAACTTGTGTATCACAAAATTAAGTAACATGGCTTGGGAAGTGAAATTGTACTTTATGGTGGAAAATATCTTCTGGGACTTTTGGTATATGGTTTTCCTTACAAGTTTCTGATGTTCACCAAAAAGAAAATAACCATGTTACAGTACTTAGCAGCAGAAGACATGTACTTCATCTCTGTTCTGTAAAGTGCACCAAACCATCATGTTGGGCTTATCTTTGTGATGAACTTGGCACCCTCAAATATCAAAAGAAAATTTTGCTTCATATGGGAGATTTTAAAGAAATAGGCGCTGCCATTTCGTCTAACTATGTTGTCATACATTGCCACTGGGTGAAATTGTTGTTCCTTTGCAATTTTAAGCTACAGGCCTTGCTTCAGACTCTTACTGTGGAAAGACAACAACTCTGTTGAAAAGTATGGTGGGATAGTCGATCATACCTGTAACCTGTTTGAACCAGAGCAATATGACGAAGAAGAATGCACAGCAAAGAAAAAAGACTGGCAAGTTAGCCCTAAGTTAGCCTCAAATAGGTTAGCCTAGGCCAAGATAGGTTTTAGTGCTGAAGCTTATAGATAACACACACAATTTCACATAAATTTAAGATGTAAAAAAGTTTATTGGATCAGGTACATATGTGATGGATTCTCGTCCCTAATGTAATGCACACAGAGCCATGCAAGGAGCAAACTGCATGATTTTCACATAAGTATTGTTAGCATGAACCCATTGACCTGTTTCTTTATTAAAGGGCAATCCCCAATAAGTATACTTACTGTAATTCCCTTTGTGCAACCATGTATCAGAGAAGTGAGGTCATCGCAATGGTATGCCAATAATGTGGTAGCACTGTGCTTTTAGATCAACTTTTGTAAAAGTGGCAAACCCACTCAAGGGGTCACAGAGATTTGATAGCTCTGCTAGAGTGGTAAACATGGTTTGCAAAAAACATCACTTTGCACCCTCAAAGTTCTTCAAAGGTTCCATAAAAACAGTCATAGAATTTCAAAGGAACTTAGACAGGGCAGAGTTTAATAGAACATGTATACATGCCTATCTAGGATAAATCGTAAATGTTTAAGGAACTTTCCTGGTACTCTGTAAGACGATCTCTTCCTGAAATTAGGTTATCCAAACAGGAAAATTGGTCGGCCGAAAGGCCAATGAATAGCTGCATCGCATGACCAGTTTGCCTTCAGAGAGTACACCTGTGTAATTTATCTACACCATTACAATTAAATTGTAAAAAGTATCCCAAGTTTTCAAACTGAAGCATGTGGTTAAAAGAAGCACTGTTAGTGAGTTTCCATTGAAATTTTCCATTGATAGCAAAGAACATATTTACTGGTAAAGGACAGGCCAAGATTTGACATAAATGTTCTTTAATCTTCCCTCAAAGCATTGTGTAAATTGGAAATAGGATGACCAATCGACCATTAACAATTTCCCTCAATTATTATAATTAATTTGAAATACTGTATATATAGTATGACAGAAACAAAATATGTGGCAATCAGACAATAGTACTTTAAATTATTGGTAGCTAATAAGAGTGAATGAACATAATGTTAGGAAGGAATTGCTATTAACAGTCAAGAATGTTCTACAACCAGGGACTAGCAAATCCATCAAGCGTTGTGACGTAAAGGGACTTGGATTGAAAGTGGAACAAGTTGTTTGGTTTTCGTACTCAGGCTCTATCTGGGGCAACTTAAAATGCTTAAAAGTAACAGAAACAGCTTCACAGTAAGCTACTGTACTGTAATTACTAATAACTAATACCGAAAACTAATAACTTACTAATAACTAACTTTTAACCCTCAGCTTCATCAGAGTAACAGTATAACAGTGATTAGCCAAGTAGATCTATTCTAAAAGGTTTAAGCCAAGCTGCTTCAGAGAAACAGTATGAGAGTGAGTAGGCTACAGTAAATAAACTAAAACAATTCTGAGCTCCATCATCGATGTTAATGTATTATTCACCTCACAACCCATAATCATCTCAAACAATAATTTACAAAAGCCAACCCTTCGCTGTCAGAGAATTTCAACTTAATCAAGACAAAAATTAGCAAACTGAATTGGAAAATAAATGAACTTCAAGTTACTATCAGACTATAACACAATAACTGTTAAAAAGAAAGTTACAGTACACAATGATCAAAGTCCATTATCCATTAATACAGAAAATACTTAACTATGCCCCATGTACACTGAACGTAAAGAACTACACCTATTACAGTGTATGCACTACTGTATGCATTATGAATCCTCAAACCCCCATAGAAATTAACTGTAGAGGATTCTGATCAAGCATGTGTACTTTAAATATACTGAACTGTGTCTGTAAAGGTACGCATATATATTACTACCATAGAGTACTTTACAGCTGTAACTATATTTAACTGTGTCTGTAGAGGTATGCTATTGCTACGATATAGTACTTCACAGCAGTAATTATATTGAACTGTGTCTGTAGACGTGCGCTATTGCTACCATAGAGAACTTTACAGCAGTTACTACAGTATATTGAACTGTGTCTGTAGAGGTACGCTATTGCTACCATAGAGTACTTTACAGCAGTAATTATACTGAACTGTGTCTGTAGAGGTACGCTATTGCAATGATAGAGTACTTTCCAACAGTAATTATACTGAACTGTGTCTGTAGAGGTATGCTATTGCTACCATAGAGTACTTTACAGCCGTAACTACGGTATATTGAACTGTGTCCGTAGAGGTACGCTATTGCTACGATAGGGTACTTTACAGTAATTATACTGAACTGTGTCTGTAGAGGTATGCTATTGCTACGATATAGTACTTTACAGCAGTAATTATACTGAACTGTGTCTGTAGAGGTACGCTATTGCTACCATAGAGTACTTTACAGCCATAACTACGGTATATTGAGCTGTGTCCGTAGAGGTACGCTATTGCTACGATAGAGTACTTTACAGCCGTAACTACAGTATATTGAACTGTGTCCATAGAGGTACTCTATTGCTATGATAGAGTACTGTACAGTAATTATACTGAACTGTGTCTGTAGAGGTACATAGCTATTGCTACAATAGAGTAACTACAGTATATTGAACTATGTCCGTAGAGGTACGCTGTTGCAACGATAGAGTACTTTACAGTAATTATACTGAACTGTGGCTGTAGAGGTATGTCAGTATATGCTTTTGCTACGATAGAGTCCTTTAAAGAGGGGGTGAAATGGAAAGATTTATATGAATCATCGTTTTCTATAAACTCGTAGCTATCCAATGATACCCAATTTGTGTCAACGAAGCCTGCATCCTCGAGGAATTAACGATCAAAAGTTCAATGGTAGTGAAATCTTTCTAAAAATTGTTGTATATATGGTAATGCAGCGTATTGTCAGTTGAGGAACCCAGCGCACTTTTGGGACGCTATGTTTACATTATTAAACGTCTAAGAACACACATTACACTGTTGTAGTGCTCTGTAGTAATTGAGATTTGGTGTTTGGAGTTTGTTTTTAGTTTTTACGTAAATTTATCTTGTAAAGTTCTGTTAAATATGCCGAGCTGATTTGTGGTTGCAGGTTGCTCCACCACAAATAAAGACAGATTTCACCTGCACGCTTTTCCAAAAGATGACAGAAATCAAAGAGTTTGGACACGACTCGTTCAAACCACTACACATACACAACGTTACAAGTGCCTGTGGGCCTATACTATTGCCAAAGTACTTATTATGACCATAGCCTAGACCTCCTTGATGCAGTAAATGATTATTTTTTTTTTATTGGTTACCTAATATGTTGCACAAAACTTAAAGCCAGTTGTTTTAGAACAATCAATACTAGATCTGCATTTTTTCTTTTGTGGTCAATCTGGTGTTGTGTTATGATTTTTCGTAACAGTTGGATGATACAATTACACGGTTATACAACGTCTATTAGTTAGGTCTAGACCCCATGTTACCACTACTAGTACTATAGGGTTGCACTTCCTCTGTACAGAATGTCACATTTTACTTGCACTGTTAGTAACAAAATTCTAGAAGCTTCACTACGAAGTTAAGGATCATCGACATTCGAGATAACTTAAATCATAATATGGTCTTAATAACGGTGGTTTTGTTTATGCTCAACCGACCAGTTTTGGTTCAGGATAGTCCAACCGTTCTGCTCGGGGACTTTGATCGGCAGCGACGCGTCTCGGCCATCGGGATCGTTTCTAATTTTCTTCTGTAAGGGGCTCAACTGATAGGGTAAACACTGATGACTTCATCACCCTCGAAAACTATTTCCTCCTCTTCTTCCTCGAGAAAATAATTTTCGTCAAAGCTTACGTATGATCTGAGAGGTGAAGGCCCATTTCCTCGGAATCAGAAGATTCGGGAGAAAACTTTCAGTTGATGAGGAGAGTGTGTTTTAGTTACCTGTACGTAGTAAACTGTATGACGCCGTAACAGTAAAAATCAGGGAGTCGGCCTTGGCTGAAATGGTCCCTTTACTGACGTCATATGAACTGCAGTGCGAAGCTTTGAGTTTTTTCACAAGAGTCTGCTCGGGAGGTCTCTAGGGAATACTTCTACAGCGAATTTCTGGCTTTTGCAGCTGCATTTACAGGAAGTAGTGAATGGGTGGTGTTGTAGTAATGTCTTCAGATAAACCATTCTAAGACATGAAAACCCACCATTTCATCCCATCTTTAAAGCAGTATTTACATTGAAATTTGAACTGTGGCTTAATTTGGTCGATCTGAATTGTAATGGTCTTTTTTACTGACCATTATAGGTAGTGGAACTCACTACAGCCTTGTTCTTGACAGAAGCTTGTTACTTTCCATCATGTATAAAGTCCTGGTGGAAACAGTATGCACTAAAAATCAATTGTCCACATTAAGCTGTTTAGACACTGTTTCCGAAATGTCTCTCTGACTGTTTGTCTACTGATAGTCAATGTTACAAATATATAGCTATAATACCTTTTTAACCCCTTCAGATTGTGAGGAAATTTTTTGACAAGCTAAATATTTTTGAGTGATGATTTGTATTTTTCTTTCCTTTTACCCTTAGTGAATGTAACTCGTGTAACTCGTCTACTCATGTCCATTGAGTTACAACGTTCCTGTTTTATATTTCTCAGTTCAATGATTTTGTTTTGGAATTATAATGCTCTTGTCATGAAATCAAATTGATGACAAGAGGAATAAAATTGTTCCATGATATACTAATATTTTTTACTTGGTTGATATTTGTCACTAGCTAACAAAGACCATATGAATAGTTTGGTAGGAGTGGAGATTATTCTACAATATTGAACTTACTGATTGTCTTGCAGAGATATTGAATTTTACTTCCATTGTAAATTTCGAAAAATTGATCACTCAAAATTGATCACTCAAAATCACACAAAATTGATGAGTTGAATTGGACATGTCACACATGTCACACAGTTTCTGTAGAAGGACGTTCAACATTCTAGGCTAGGCTGTAGCCTAGCGTGATAGCAGGCACATATTTTGCAAATTGAAATTAAACTACACCGCAATCGACATGACACACTCATTTAGACATCCGATAAATGTGAACCAGTCCAGCGATGTAGTAATTAGAAACATGTTTGAAGATATGACAAATACTTTGGCAATCGTAAAATATTATTAACCTACGAATTTGCGATTACGTGCAATGATCAAACATTGCTAGGATTGAATGTTGCACTGCAGAACAAGTTTATTACTGACAAGCAAACGCATAAATCTAACCGGAGCAGGTGCTTGCCGATTTCAACACAGCACAGTGCTAGCTAGCAAGATTGATTGAACTTCCAAAACTGTGTAATCGCCAGTACTGGCAATTAATCGATTACGACTATCAGCACTAAGTACTGTGAACTGCCAGATCTATACACTGCACCCCTGGTTAATGCAAGTTGATTATCGCAATAAGTGTGAAATATTCTGTCTTGATAAATAAAAATGTCTAGCAATATTCAATTAAGCTTATTATGAAGTCCCAAAAAGTCCCCAAAGCAGAAGATTACTTCAAACTGTGACAATGACTACACAGAGGTGTGTGTAATTTCTCTAGGTTTTGCATACGGTACATTTGGCCAAATATGTTTGCATAAAAAATGCTACAATTAATCATGATCTTCTGAATGCGATGAAGATTCCTTCTTGTTTATCCCATTCTGACTGAAGCACATGCAAATTTTCAGCCATGCTATCAAAACCGGTGTTAAATTTGATATTACATTCATTGATTTTAATCTCAGGAGAGAGTTTGTCAGTACCCTGGTTCAAAATTGAACATTTGTGAAATGCTCAGGTGGTTTGATCACCAGTTAACAGCTTTTACAGTTTATATCCTCTTAATTAAGCTACAAGCCTAGGCCTAGATCTAATTTTTTTTCTTACTATGGCTATTTTCATGATCGAATTGGTTGTATAAACATGGAGCTTTTGCTTAAATTCACCCAATCACAGATCAGAGACTTGTCAAGCGAGAGAAATGGATATGCTGAATCTATACAGTCAAATTGGGCAAAGTTTTTATCTTTCAAACTGTTTTATTGTAGTGTTTGGTCAACACAAATGATCACACAATGATGGAGTCCAAACAGGAGCTATTATCCTACTGGAAATTAAAAAAGAATTTCAGGAAAGTTTCTTTGTGACGTGTATACATAGAAGACTGCCAAAAGATCAAAATCTTATGAAGCAGGTGGCTCCTTTTCAAGACCAAGTACCCACTGAAATTAACTTCTTCTGTCAAATATTCTTGTTAGCACTTGTAGGAATGATAGGCTAATCTGAGAATGTTTGTTATATCCTGATGAGAGCACATCATGGTCTAGGCCTACTGTGTTGGCGTGTACCATGGTACAGTAGCATGGTGGGCTCATAATTGACATACTTAAACATTTGGTCAAAGATGTCTATCAAGGAAAATCTAAATCACTCAACTATATAATAATAAGCAAATATTTATAGAGCGCTTTATGCAAAGGCCTCAAAGCACTATATGCGTTTTTCATACGTGTAGTTCCTCAGAACAGTAATGATCTCAAAATATTTATTGTTCTGTGCCTACACAAGGTAAACTTGAGCAGAATTGACCGCAAAATGTCTGCCGTGTCAAGTTCTTTCATGAAATTGACACATTTGTCAATAAGCTTACTGTAACTTTTGTGTAGTATATATCCATTGACTGTGGATGCTGTATGCTATGCATTAACTAAGCCTCTAGGCTTAGACATGTCAGGTCCCAGTGAGTAGTAGTATCATGTTGAGGTAATTTTGGGCTTTTTATTAGGGAGTAAGAATTCCAAATGCTAAAATAATGTTATGAAATAGTGATACCATCTCTTTGATGTTACCGAAAAACTCCATCGAGACACCTTACAGGCCTCTTATGTATTTATCTAGGTCATGGATTCAGTTTTCCCACGAGAAGTTTTTAACTATCTTATTGAATCTTGGTACAGGGCCTTTTCCCAAAATAGATTCCATTATGTCTGTGGAACATTCGAGAAGGTTCTCTCACGTGGTATGGAAGTTTCCATAGAAAGGGGATGGACTTCCAAACTCCCAACCAATCAGGGCAGATCAGTGCCAGCGCACTTATTTTTATATCATTAAGTTAATACAGGATGGTCAGGTCATTGGCTGCCTTCTGATTGTGCGCAGTGAGATTTTATGGAAGTAAGGTATAAAAGAAAAAGGAGGTCAGAAATTTATCACTCCGTCAGCAAATTTATCACTCCGTCAGCGCTCCGTGATCAGTTCGTTGCTTCGTCACCATTTCATCACTCTTTCTAATTGTTTAATTGACGGAGTCAAGTCAAGTCAAATCATTGTAATTTAGTTTTATTTGTTAAGAGAATCGACAGAGAAGAAATTATACCGAATCATTAATCAAATCCGATCTTGTCAAATTGTTTTTCTGTGAACTCATTGTTTTCTTCCGTTCGAGACATCTCCTGAAGAAGCATAAATACGGCATCAAGATACCCCAGTACCTTTCTATCGCGAGTCCCGATATAGTTTTACTATCGGAGGAGCTGGGCTCGACACAATATTACATGGTGGAGGTCGGTTGCTTTCTTCAGGAACAAAACGGAAACGGAACTTTTCACAACTTTCGTTCGTTACGTTCAATAACGAACAGGTGATTTTTTTTGGCCCGAAGACCTAACGAGGAACACGACGCATGTTCACGACCTTGCCTAACATACACACTCTGCGATGGAAGTCAGCCTATACTAGCCTAAGTCTGTACACCGGAACCACTGATCTGTACACTAACGTTAATCAACCCAGCATGCAGTTCGCGTTTGAACATTCGCGCAACTAGTACGTAGTTAGTCATACTACAGCTCAAAACATCAGAACTGAACATTTTCGCGATCTAAGCCTAGACTCTACCCGATGTTAACGGCGAACGAATCTGAAGTTCTTACGAGATGTAGGCCCACCTGCTACTGCTACTACCTGCCGCTACTACTACTATACTACTACTAGCCGAGGGTCTTCAATCATCGTTTGCAGTTCCACTACCAGTTCTTAGTTAAACTTAAGGGTGAGTGAAATCATGCCAATTTGTATCCCAACCCCTATTTGAGATCAGAGTGTAACGATAAGTTATTTTATTCGTGTCCATGTATTGCATGTTTGTTATTTGTATTACGGTCGATAGTGTGTTCAATTAAGTTTAGGCATGTTGTATACTCATAACTAGCCTAATTGTATTCGGCATTATGTCCGTCAGTAAACAGGAAACTTCGACCTCTGTTAATGTTATGCAGAAACATAGGCCCACTGATTTTTTGCCATCACGATTTCAGGGCGATGTAATTGATGCAGATTTAGCCGAAGCTCATTATTTGGGATTTGAAGATTATTTGGAGGTGCATAAATTGCCGTCCCAAACCACCCCTGAGGCTGTAGCGGAAGAATTTAATGAAATATGTCGCATATTTAAGCGAACACTTAAAGGCCAGGCCAGACTCTGGATTGAAAACAAAAATTTTTCAACTATTGCTGATCTGCGCAAGCAATTCCTTGCTCGTTTCAGTCCAGGGACTTCTTCCTACGCTAAATCACAGGCATTTCATGCATTAAGCTATACGCCAGGTGATACAGCTCAAGCTCATTTGGCCAAAATTTCAAAAGCTGCAGCACAATTAAGCTATGGCGAGGACCAAATTAGAGATAAATTCATCTCGACCCTGCCTTTGCAATGCCGCTCAGCAGTGTTAATGTCTGCATCACCACAAGCAACAATTGCAGATTTGGTCATGAAAGTGCAATGTTATTTTGACTTACAAATAGAAAGTCAACCCCCAGCTTCTTCTGAACTATTTATGGCAATGCACGATAAAGCGTCTTCTGTTCAGACTCCTACTATTTCTGCATCTTCTGAGATACACGAGTTGTGTAATAAAATTCAGGAGTTAGAAACCAAGTTTGATCAGTCACGTAGGTCAGAATCGCAAGACAATCCAAAAGATATGAGGCAAAGATATAGTTCTCGTGATTCTCGTGGACCTAGGACAGGTCAGAATAATAACAGGAGAAGGTTACCATATTTTAATCCTTCAATCACATGTTATTACTGTCAGAATCGAGGTCATTTTGCACAATATTGTCAAATTCGCCTAAGCCATGAAATGGAGGCTAATGTAAACAAAGTACCAACACAGAATTTTCATTAGGGAGCACTTATGATTGCACTCATCATACAGTGACTCCAGACAAAGTACCAAGTAAAGGAAGATCGAAACGTAAAGCAAATAATATTTGGAAGAATAGTAATATTCCTAGTTCTAGATATACAGGGAACGACCGTAATGTGGATATTCAACTGGACACACGTAATTTTGTAAGAGGTACTTTACATGATGGTAAAGGAATTTCATTGTTGTTTGATAGTGGAGCGACACGCTCTATCATTTCTTCTTCTACAGTGCAAAATTCAAAGTATTTATCCTCTATACAACCAGTCTCAGTTGATGTAGTAAACCTAAAGTTGGGTAATGGTCAGTTTATTCATGCGTATAGCACGATAACATTTCAGGTTAAAATTCAGGGTCATGAATTTCAGCTTTCTGCTTTAATTGCTGCAAACCTGACAGGTATTGACTTAATATTAGGTAGTCAAACTCTGAAGGAATTGAATGGATCTTTGGACTTTACCACAAATTGTTTTAGAATTAAACAAGCCAAAGTTTTCCTTAGGCCAGTGCAGAGATTTGTTATTTACCCAGGTCAGCAAAGATACATTACTGTACAGGGACGTCTTCCACTATATGCACGAAATGCAGATATGGTTATTAAACCGTTTCCTCTAATATCTCGTATGTGTCCTTCACGAATGTTAGTGAAAATGCATAAAGGTAGAACAAAGATTTTACTAAGGAACATGGGTAATCGAAAATTTTTTCTGCATCCTTCTCGCACAGTGGCTCATTTAGATTTAGCAGATATCATTACGGTCACAGAAGACATTCCTACCGATTCTCTAGATTTTCTCAATGTCATGAGAGACATCGAAAAACCGTCTCTTTTTCGAACCAATTCTAACTCCAAAGAGAATCGTGATGAAATTACACGATATAATTTACATCGTTATCCACATTTGACAGCCGATGATCCCCTGGTTTCCAAATCTGAACAGGAAATCATGAGAGACAACATTAATTTGGAACAAAGTATTCTGAATGCTTCAGAAACAGAGAGCATATATGAATTTCTAGACTCACATAGAGATGCATTTTCTCTTTATGGTGAATTATCTCACTGTCCAAATTATGAGGCTGATGTTACGCTTACTAATGATGAGCCATTTTACATACGTCCCTATAGACTTTCAGATGAGGACAAAGTCATTGTCGCCAGTGAGCTTGACAAATTAGTGCGATTGGGAATCTTAGCGGTAGGACATCAGTCTTATACCTCACCGGTTTTCCTCATTCCAAAGATGGGAACAAAAGACAAAAGGGTTGTCACAGATTTTCGCTACTTGAACAGTAGAATAAAACGTCTCAATCACCCATTTCCATTACTGAATGAGACTATCCGTACCATAGGGTACTCTGGAGCCAAAATTTTGGGTGTTCTTGATTTAAAGTCTGCATTCTTCTGTCTGCCACTTAGTGTTCATGCACAACAATATACAGGTATTGCTTCATTTCATGGAGGAAAGCATTATTATTATAAACGCTTACCACAGGGATTGAATTTATCTCCAGCGATCTTTCAGTCACAAATTAATGATATTTTGGCAACGATCCCAAATTCAAATAAGTTCTGTATTGCTCATCATGACGATATTATTGTGTACAGTGCAGACAAACGATCTCACAAACAACACCTAAAGGCAATTTTTAAGGTTTTAATGGACAACGGATTGAAAATCTCTCCGAAAAAGTGTAGCATTTTCCAAAATTCAGTCCGATATATGGGACATTTGCTCTCAATAACCCCAGAAGGTGAGGCTTGTATCCAACCTTTGCATGACAGATGTGCAGCAATCAGGAACACACCGAAACCACACAATGTTAAGTCAGTAAGACGATTTGTAGGTGCAGTTAATTATGTGGCTTCGTTTTTCCCAAATATTCAAGCACTATTGAGACCATTACATCATTTGAGTCGTAAGAGAAAGGTATTTAAGTGGACAGAGGAACATCAGTGTGCATTTCAAAGTATTAAAGAGTTGTTGTGTAATCCACCTATATTGCATATGCCACAGAAATATGGTCGTTTTGTATTATATAGCGACACATCACGAGTAGCAACAGGATCGTACCTGACACAAAGAGTTAATGGCAAAGAGAATATTATTGCATATTACTCTAAGGTATTACCACCAGCATGTCAGAGGTATAGTGTAACTGAATTAGAAATGATGGGTCTATTTATTAATGTGACAGCATTCAAACATTTATTGCAAAATGTAGAATTTGAGGCATATGTTGATCACTCAGCCATTGTTGAATTGTTTAAGTCAAAACAAGAACCAGCAACTTCACGCTTACGTAAGCTTCTGTTCAAATTGTCAGAATATACATTTCAGGTTGGTTACAAGAAAAGCTCAGAATTGGTTTTGGCAGATTATTTGTCTAGAGCACCACAGGAATTTCACTCTGAAATAGATCAGGTTGCTCAAGAGGTCAGTTCTTGTGAGGATTTTTCAACTCCACCTAAGGAGACATTTAATCCAATCATGACAAGGTCAAAGGCAAGGTCAATGGGAGTCAAAGTTCCAGATTTATTTCCGAATAAAGTCACTAAGGAGTCTAAGCAGGATTCCCCAGCCAAAGTATCAACAAATAGAGTTAAAAGGACATCCGTTCCTAAGGCAACACATGATCATGTTACACAGAGACCACAATCTGAGTCACAAAAGACGACTACACCAGTTATATCTACTGATAAGAGAGATACATATATTCAAAGGCCTACTATTTCTATGCCGAGTGAAAATAGACATACATATAGTCCTGATATGTTAGTTGTGCCAAATTTTACAGGTGTTTCTCAACCTTCAGAGCCAAGATTAGTGGATCAGAGTAGACATAGAGTGCAAGAGGTAATCAGAGAACCACCTCCAGAATTATTTGTTCAGCCAAAGCCAGTCATAACAAACATTGATCATTTGGTTACAGGGCACATTCCAAAACAAAAGGAATTGAATAAAGTCATGAAGGCAATTCAAGGAAAGCTGATCAAAAACTATGATCTGCCATTTGATGTAAAAGAGTTGCAAATTCAACAACAAACTTGTCCTTACTACAAACCAATTTATGATTTTCTTGCACATGACATTATTCCAAGTAATGTTAAGCATGCTAGAACTGTTCGTTCTCAAGCAGAGGATTATTTGTTATGTAATAGTTTGTTATTCAGGATATTTTTGCATGAGACTAATGATGCTAAGATGACTCTTCAGTTAGTCGTACCTGAGACTATGGTGGAACAAATAATATCTCGTTATCATGATGACTTGTTAAGTAATCATCAGGGTGTAATGCGTACATATTTGACCATTAGACAGCATTTCTATCTGCGCAATATGTTTCAACGCATCAGTAATTATATTCAGGCATGTCTCCGTTGTCAAGAATTCCGTAAGAAACCGGACAAATTGAGACAATATCATGCTCGCATTCCTGATTCTTATCGTCCTTTTGACAGACTTAGTCTGGATTTCAAGACTATGCCCACAACGGCTACAGGATTTAAACATTTGATGGTTGTTTGTGATGAGATCACTAGATTTGTTGTATGTGTTTCTCTTAAGACTCTTGATGCTGAAACAATATGTGAAGCATTATTGCAGAGGGTAGTCACAACCTTTGGTCCACCGTCTTGTATCATAAGTGATGCGGCAGCTTCTCTTACAGGAAAATTAGTGCAGCTCTTAAGTAAGGCTTTAGGCATTGAACAAAAGTTCATCAGTGTAAGCAATCATGGAAGCTTACAGGTTGAAAGACACATTCAGACTCTTTCAAATTTCCTCAAAGTGAACTTAAATCAGTTTGGTACGGATTGGGTACGATTTGTCCCAACATCAGCCTATGCATATAACACATTTTCCTCTCCTCAGTTGGGTAGCTATAGCCCATTTGAACTTGCATTTGGACGTAAGCCGCCAAATCTTACAAATTTGTCATTCAATCCAATGGCAGGATTATCACAATCTCATGGAGAATATGCTGCATTGTTAAAGAAACGATTTGATCATTTGTCTAGGGTAATGTTAGTCTTGCAAAAGAAGCAACAAGATGCTCAAAATGTTAAGATAAGTGCAAAACTGGACAAAGGTGCAATTTATTCAACGGGTCAATTAGTGTATCTGTATAAGCCAACGTCTTCCTCCTTGACTGCGAACTCTCGCAAAATTGCTGCAGAATGGTGTGGACCACTAGTAATCCATCAAGTTTTGGATAGGACTCATTATTTGTTGGCCACTCTCAAAGGAGAAATTCTTAGTGATGTATTCAATTATAACAGGCTTAAACCATGTTTTGTAAGAGCATCTTCTGAAACTAAGAATATCACCAACATTCAGAAATTGCGAAATGTCTTGAAAACAAAGGGTTCATCAAGTGAAAAGGTTGCACGAATGAGAAATGTTTTGAGTAGTAACACTTCTAATGCAGAAAATGTTAATGTCATGCAAGATGTAGATATTGAGTTTCATGATGAGTTTGGTAACATTTTGCCAGGGGTAACTTCAGATCACATCATGTGTCTTATGAGCACTAAGCCAATGAATGTTGCGTCCTTTCTAGAGAATAGAGTACATAATGAAGGATTAGCACTTCCATATCCTTCCATCAAAGATAGCATATTAAGGCAAAAGAAAGTTTTTGCAAATGCTCCACAAGGAGACATGAAGGTCCAACGTGCTAGATACAAATTGGGTGAATTACAGGTTCTGGTCACCTATCAGACACCATGTTTTCCAACAGGCTTTAAGAGTCATGATTTTTGGTGGAATGTAGGAAAATATTCCAACACAGAGGAAATAATGAATTTTCTCCATGAAAAGGGATTGAACATTACAGGCAATCCAGGCAGGATGTTGCAAACATTATATGGTTAGTATGTAACTGCATATTGCTTTAAGTTCAGATGAACAGGTGTTTTACCCACGATTGTATGAATGGAATGCGTCATGGCAATTACCTGCATACCTATTAAGTGGAAGTCATTGTACTATATGGTGTAACAATATAAGCTTTTTTGTTAAAAACGCCACCAAGTGACCTAGTTTCATCTTTTATAACAAATGTGTAATGAGTATACCTAATTTCTCCTTATGAATTCGTTCAAACGTTTACCCGGCAATTAGAACATATCCGGAATATTAGCAACATGGGTTTTCATATATTGAGAAATATTTTAAGGATATTTACATTGCATCATTGATGTTATATTGAAGGCCATTTAGAGACAGCATTGGTGATGTGCAACTTTTGCTTACAGCAACAGTTATCAAAGCAAATGAAAGTATAGATCTTTTGAGGAAGTTATGTATATATTTTCTTTTCCTCAATTATTCATGCAAAAGTAAATTTCATCATGAAGTTTAAAAGACAAGATGTTAGGTATATAATATGTAAATTTGAAGAAAGATTTGTTGATGTCATAGTCTATGGGGTCTCTTTTATGGTATCGAATATCTAGTACTTTGGTACTTTACTAGACTATCATTTCGGAGTGCATACCTAGGGTCACCATGCTATAGAGTCACATTTTGTTGATTTTCTTGAGGTGAATGTATATGATTCACAAGGTTTCAAAGCAGTTTTGAAACTATGACTTCATTAAAGACGAGGTTTTGTAAATGAGTTTGTAATATTTTAAGTTTCCTTTTTGTAAAATACGAATTTTTTTTATTGAACGCAGAGGTGTTCTGTTCAGTTAAAAGATAACTAAGTCTAGTATTCTCTGATCTCTCCCCAATTCACGGCATGATTTCACTTTTGATATAAATGTATTATTGATGTATGAAATGCATAAATGTATTTTGTAAGAGATACTGCATATTTTGCTGTGTCATGTAACTTTAAGATATCTTAATGATATTTTTTTTTAGATTACATCATATGATGTCATCAGTATTGAAGAGGTACACTTCAATTTCAATTTTCATGGAGATAGTGTCAATGTGTATAGATCATATGATCATTTTTAATAATTCGTAACCTAGATGTTAACCTTTGAGATATATGAAGACCATTTATTGAAGTCAATGAATATTAGTGAATGTGCTTACAGTACTCTACCTTCTTGAAATTATGATAAGTTAAAGCAGTATGATGTTAAAATTTTGGAGTATCCAAAAATTTTAAAAGATTGAGGGGGATGTTATGAAATAGTGATACCATCTCTTTGATGTTACCGAAAAACTCCATCGAGACACCTTACAGGCCTCTTATGTATTTATCTAGGTCATGGATTCAGTTTTCCCACGAGAAGTTTTTAACTATCTTATTGAATCTTGGTACAGGGCCTTTTCCCAAAATAGATTCCATTATGTCTGTGGAACATTCGAGAAGGTTCTCTCACGTGGTATGGAAGTTTCCATAGAAAGGGGATGGACTTCCAAACTCCCAACCAATCAGGGCAGATCAGTGCCAGCGCACTTATTTTTATATCATTAAGTTAATACAGGATGGTCAGGTCATTGGCTGCCTTCTGATTGTGCGCAGTGAGATTTTATGGAAGTAAGGTATAAAAGAAAAAGGAGGTCAGAAATTTATCACTCCGTCAGCAAATTTATCACTCCGTCAGCGCTCCGTGATCAGTTCGTTGCTTCGTCACCATTTCATCACTCTTTCTAATTGTTTAATTGACGGAGTCAAGTCAAGTCAAATCATTGTAATTTAGTTTTATTTGTTAAGAGAATCGACAGAGAAGAAATTATACCGAATCATTAATCAAATCCGATCTTGTCAAATTGTTTTTCTGTGAACTCATTGTTTTCTTCCGTTCGAGACATCTCCTGAAGAAGCATAAATACGGCATCAAGATACCCCAGTACCTTTCTATCGCGAGTCCCGATATAGTTTTACTATCGGAGGAGCTGGGCTCGACACAATATTACAATAAATGCCAAACTTGGGGGGAGGGGGTTAAAAGCTTTCAAAACAATACAATTTGCTCAGCATGTATCCGAGATGGGTTCAAACTCATGAAATATGTAACTCTGCTTCACTGCAAAAAGTTTAGGTTGCCTGCTGTGTTTCTGCTAGTAATATTTGAAGGTGCGTCAATTACGAAGGTGCATCAATTATGAAGCCTTACTATATAGTCAGTATTGCGAAGTTCGGCATACTGCGAGGTTCGGACACCCTAAGAAATACACGATTTCACCATGAAAATCTACAGGAAGAGCCAAATTTCACCAAAAAGTACGAAGCTACAGTTATTTTCTCTCCAAAATGACCCGCGTGCAAGAAATTACTTACATATTTGTCAATAAAATGACGAAGATCTATGAAGTCTGTTATAATTACTGAAAGAGCAACTGCGCCACCAATTTTATCACCAGCGCCACACTGTGGGTTGCGTGTCCGAACTTTGCAATACTCTAGCAAAGAAATACCAGTTCCACAATCACGAAGAATCTTCTTGAAAACAACATGAAAACAGTTTGCAGGAAAGAAAGTTTGGCCGTGTATCGTACTATAACAAAATTCTCCCACCTTATGAAGTATATTTTCAAATGATTTATACCAGAAGATTTAGTTTTGGGGTGTTTTAAGTCTTAAGTGTCCGAACTTCGAAGTCACCATGCTACTACTAGTAATATAGTCAGTATTGCGAAGTTCGCCATACTGCGAAGTTCGGGCACCCTAAGAAATACACGATTTTTACCATGAAAACCTACAGGAAGAGCCAAATTTCACCAAAAAGTACGAAGCTACAGTTATTTTCTCTCCAAAATGACCCGTGTGCAAGAAATTACTTACATATTTGTCAATAAAATGACGAAGATCTATGAAGTCTGTTATAATTACTGAAAGAGCAACAGCGCTACCAATTTTTACCAGCGCCACACTGTAGGTTGCGTGGCCGAAATTCGCAATACTCTAGCAAGAAATACCAGTTCCACAATCACGAAGAATCTTCTTGGAAAACAACGTGAAAACAGTTTGCAGGAAAGAAAGTTTGGCCGTGTATCGTACTATAACAAAATTCTCCCACCATATGAAGTATATTTTCAAATGATTTATACCAGAAGATTTAGTTTTGGGGTGTTTTAAGTCTTAAGTGGGCGAACTTCGAAGTCACCATCCTACTACTAGGCCTAGCTCTATTCTAAATCTTTTAACATGAACTTTTCTCTTCAAAACAAAAGCTTTGTACAAAAGCTTTCTCTGCTTATGTATTTGCATTTTCTATGGTATTTGGACAGAAAATGAATCCAACCTTCCGTGTTACTTGTACGTTGTGTTATCCATTTACCCTTCATTCCAACATTAAGTAGGATATGGCTTAACGTTAGTCAAATTGTAGCCAAACTTAGGCTAGGCTATGTACTAGGTATTATTAGTAAGTAGGCTATAGTTATATTGTTAACTTGGTTTTCCTCTTTTGAAAGTTTTGATAGAAATTGCAGGAATAGGTAGCAGCAACATGTTTTTTGTCTTGTGATTTAGACAGGTTAGGTAGATTTCGGATGAGAGTTTAACGGAAAAAGCCTTCAATGTTTTGCGTCACTTAACTGCTTTGCGTTATCAATCCCTCAATTGTATTGCAGCCTAATTTGGCCTAGGCTATGTGACCAATTGTTAAGCCTTAACTGCATAAATAAAGACGTTTTTGCCGAATTAAAAAATATTTAGTAGGTCTAGTTACTTTCAATTACCTTTATTTCAAAAGCTTTCTCTGAGCCATCTAGAAGAGAAACATAACAGAGAAATACATGTTTGCTTTGAACACGGACTTCGGATAATTCTTTCCTTTTACGGTGTCGGAAGTTAGACCCATCATGGGCTGGATGATCACCGGCTTCACTTTTCCGAGAAAATCTCTGTGAAAATCTTCTCACCAACCGGAACATGTTGTAAATGACCAATTATCTTACATTAGACCCTGGTCGTTAGCCGTAAATTATGAAGTTCTGGGTTAAAGTTTGATGGTAAAATGTACCAAAGTGTGTTTAAGGACTAGAGTTGGTTTCTGTCCTGGCAAATATCATAGCATGCACAGACTGCTGTATGGAACTAGTACACTTTGCCTTGTTTTGATGGTCTACGTGTTATGTATGCGTGCCATTGCCCACACATATCTGTACATCACTGTACGTACGTACATTGCGACTGCGGTTTCGGCTTATTTTGTTCTGTGTCAAGTTAGCTTTCGTGACTTCGACGGCACTTTCATGATTTACCTTTCCACGTAGAGGCATCGTGCGTTGTTTCACAAGAGGGTAAACTTTCCCGTTATTTTTCACAACAAGTGAGAATTTACTAAGGAAACTGAGTTTCAAAATTCGCATTATGTTAGTGTATTTTTTAAGGCAGGGACGGATTGGACCATCAATCATGCCAGGGTGTCCTCAGAGGGTATGGAGGGGCACGACGATCGAGGGATCACTTTTCCCATAGAAACAGCAACAAATATCTCAAAATGCTACGGCATTTAGTAGTGATTTAAAATAATTATCAGAGAAAATTAAATATCTGACAAGGGTTAGGAAGTCTTCTAGCTGAGGCCCCAAGTGTCCCACCAGGGTTTTAAATACATTCTGGACAACGATAATTACAATTCCACTGTATTAATTGAGTCTTATGTGTAACGAAATAACGTTGGTCCAGTTTTCACGTATATGTCATATGATAGGCCTAAATGTATTATGTTTTCAATTCTAGTCACTGAATCATAACCTTTGCCGTTGAGTTAAGATCAACAATAGCTGGGGAATCCAAGTTGCAATGTGTGATATTCAACATTGTTGGTTGTGACAAATTTGTCATGCATTGCAAACGTGTCTTTGAGACTATAAAATTTATGCTTTCCCGTTGAGTTTTGTCTCGCATCTGAGGAACCGACCTCATCAGCTGTGTATCATAAGTTGAACAAACATCTAGTTAATGTACCTCAGCTGTAAGAGCTCATTCCTCAAAAATTAGTGTATTAAATGGAAGTGCAACCTGAACTAGCAGTCTTGTGTTTACAGTCTACAAGTACAACATATCTAAATGAATGTTGTGCCTAAAGTCATCCTGCTATTGACAAAGTTCCCAAAATAGCAGCCCCTCATATAGTTGCGCGAAGTCTGGGCCGGCTAACCCCTAGCCTAAAGCCTAAATAGTTTTCGGCCGTTGTTGGACCGATTTGGTAAAATATCCTACTTTCAAAAGCCAAGAGATCGTTATCTAGACCCCGACTTGATCAGTACTTGACATTCAGCGTCATTTAATCCGCGTAAGGTAAGTATTGCTGTAAACAAGTGATAACCACGCAATATGAGTATTACAGTGGTGACACAGGAAGGCCTAAAATAGTAACATTTATCGGCGTATAAAATTAGTTAGCAGCATACTAACAACGAACTAGCCTAGCCTACTACAGTTGGATTTGGCATAGCCTAGTAATAAAGTAATAATTTGTGCTAGCTTGGTTCTAGGCATATTAATATGATAAGTTTAGTGTAGTTAAGTCGAAAATTAGGATCCTATAGGGAAAAAAAAACGAAGGCACAAAAACTCAGACACGATTTATTGGCTCCAATATTATAGCACCCATGCTATACCTACAGTAGGAAAGTTTTGTGATTAGGTAATTCGTTGATCGACCTCAGGCTCTACAATTAGCCTGCATAGCTTCTTACCACCGGTTGGCTCATTGTGTAAACTGTAGAAATATGTTCATGTCTACAGTGTAGTTAATCATACAGTATTCACACAAAGACCCTCATACAAGAAAACAATGTGTGGCAGGCGTTGCAGACTACTTGGTAAAAAGAGGTAATTTAACGACCAAGGCAGGTCGATTATGTAATCTCAAGAAACTTTTCCATGATAGTGTGCACTAGTTGGGGTCTATACAGCAGACCTTTAGTTTAAAGTACTCATTCTTAATCCCATTCACACTACTTGCAAGTACAACTTTCTCAGGTAAACCATTCCATTCATTAACAAGCCTATTAGAAAAAAAGTTATGCCAAATATTAATCCTACTTGGTAATAGCATGATATATGTAGTTGGAGTAATAGTACTTTTATTTCTATTTTAGTTTCGTACATGGAATAATAGTATTTTCTTTTCTGTTGTAGTATCGGACGTGGCAGATAAACTCGATGCTAACCTATTATCAGTGGTATAGTCCAAATTAAGACACACCGTGTATGCAACAGACTTGATCCGACTCTCAGTTTTTTGGTGGCCCTAGGTTTTCAAATGTCCAATGTTAGAACACCTAATCCAGAAACATGTAGTTTGTACAAGATAAAAGTCAAATGCCAAAACCTGCAAGTACCTTGGAAGCCTTATTATATTAATCACTAAGTGCAACATGATGCTTTGCATGAAGTAAGAAATTATTCATTGATCTGGGTTGCGTTTAGCTGTGAGTCATGACTGGAAATTATGTTCGTAGCTATAGTTGTAAACAATCAGAGTGTAGCATAGGTTCAAATTGTCTCTGTGATTAGGAGGACTCACAAAATTGAAACTATTCAGGGCCGTTTTACAAACTTTAGGCAAATTCCAGGGACAGTACATAAATCCAGGGTAATCCTATAATAGTCAACAACTCCCTTTACCCTGTTTAAGAAAGATTGCAAATTAGTGCTATTAATCTGCTGTCGAAACAGAGTCAGCAAAGTAAACTAGTTCTTCTGTGTAAGAGAAAATAGAAGGTACATGTAGACCTTTCAGATATTATTAGCATTCAACGCTAGGCAACTATAGAACTTAAATGCACCCATACATAACTCACAATGATTTCTAAAGTGATACAAAGTTAATTTTACTACTACTACGACCAACCATGGATCATGTCAAATGACCTTCCTTGTACAGTATGGGACATAATATCAACATTAATTTGATTCTGTTCTGTTTCAGGGTCAATACAAAATGTCAGTCCTACACAGAATCCGGGTCTGGGTGAGGAATCCGAAGAATTATGTCATCCTTGGTGCAGTTTCTGCAAGTCTTGTTGGCATTGCCAAAGCCTGCCCTCTCTTATTCCCAAGCCACCTGTATCGTCCAATAATGGAAGCGTACAAAGGAGGTAAACGTATACAACCTTCCATGTCCCAAATTCAAGAATTTGAGGATGTTTGCATGGAGCTTGGAATAAAGACAGATTCATTCAGCACATTCATTACCAGTCAGTGGGACCTTAAAGTTAAAGGTTTACCTTTTCTTCCTAGTGGTGTCCAGTATGGTATTCCTTTGCTATTTGTCGATGAGCCAGTTCTGTCAAATACTCAATTTGCTGAGAATGTCCGAGTAAATCTAGCCTCAGAGGAAGGGTCAAGATTCAAACAGTCATTGCAACTGAGTGTGAAGGCACGGAAATTTGCACTAGCTAAAGGAGTAGTACATGCACATCAATGTTTTGCTGCATATCCAGTGTTGTTTGCTCCAGTTGCAGTAGTAGCAGGATTTGCTTCAACATTCACAGTTCAAGTGATAGCTGGGATGTTTCCATTATCTGTGACAGCGTTCTTTGTTGGGAGTGCTTTCTTCTGTACTTATCGTTACCTTACAGGAGTTTTAAACAAACATCATGACTTGAAGTCCGATCAGATTGTTGCCAAGTTAGGACAAAGTTACGTTGAGGGTGGGATTGAATTTTACGAGAAAAACTTACAGAGAAACAAAGCCTTAAGAATACTTCTTGGAACTAAGGGAGAGAAGTTGTATAGTTACTATGGTAATGTGACACCTGGTGTAATCTGGAGTAGAGGTGCAGCTTTAACTGTTAAAAGGGAAAATCTTGTTCAAATTTTAAAGTCACTGAACGTCAAATAGTAATATTCACGCATATCGTGTCTCCTGCCTAGATGTCATTGGTAATGTGTGATTTATTTTTAGCAACTTGTATTTTATCCAATGGCAGAGCTATGCATATCGTGTCTCCTGCCTAGATGTCCAGGGTAATGTGTAATTTACTTTTAGCAACTTATATCATATCCAATGGCAGAGCTATGCACATCGTGTCTCCTGCCTACAGTACATGTCAAGGGTAATGTGTAATTTACTTTTAGCAACTTATATCATATCCAATGGCAGAGCTATGCATATCGTGTCTCCTGCCTAGATGTCAAGGGTAATGTGTAATTTACTTTTAGCAACTTATATCATATCCAATGGCAGAGCTATGCACATCGTGTCTCCTGCCTAGATGTCAAGGGTAATGTGTAATTTACTAATTTTAGCAACTTATATCATATCCAATGGCAGAGCTATGCACATCGTGTCTCCTGCCTAGATGTCAAGGGTAATGTGTAATTTACTAATTTTAGCAACTTGTATCATATCCAATGGCAGAGCTATGCATATCGTGTGTCCTGCCTAGATGTCAAGGGTAATGTGTAATTTACTAATTTTAGCAACTTGTATCGTATCCAATGGCAGAGCTACTGTATGCACATCCTGTCTCCTGCCTAGATGTCAAGGGTAATGTGTAATTTACTTTTAGCAACTTGTATCGTATCCAATGGCAGAGCTATGCACATCGTGTCTCCTGCCTGTGTGTATTTTTGGCAATGTGTACTTTTAGCAACTTGTATTGTATCCAGTCTAAAATAAACATAGTTCAGAGCTAAATTTATATTTGGTGAAATTTGTATGCAATTTCTACATGCTGTTTACCAGATATTGCTTGTTGAAGTTGTCATGTTTTGTACCAAAAACAAACTTGGAGCTAACAGGTGTGATGTCAGATATGCATTGACATTTTCATTCGTTATTTTTCACTCTATTTATTTTGACCTCGGATTGCATATGGTTCAAACTTTCATCAAAGGGGTTGTAAATAAACTTACCAGTGAACATGAGTGTATTCATGTATGTTGAAGTTGTCATGTTTTGTACCAAAAACGAACTTGGAGCTAACAGGTGTGATGTCAGATATGCATTGACATTTTCATTCATTATTTTTCACTCTATTTATTTTGACCTCGGATTGCATATGGTTCAAACTTTCATCAAAGGGGTTGTAAATAAACTTACCAGTGAACATGAGTGTATTCATATTCTGATGCATCTACATTTTGTTAACCAGACATGAGAATTTGAACTTACAAAAGACTAAACCTTTTTTGGAGTTTGTGCAACTATGACATCACACTTTTTGTTTGCTTTAAAGTTCACTTGAAGTAGAGAGCGTTAATATTTTAATTGTACTGTATCTATCTCAAAAATAGGATATAGATATTGAAAGACACTTTGACCAGGATGTTTAGATTATATCTATAGGGCCCTTGGATCAAAGGAGAAATCATTGGGTTTTTCCCATTTCGTTTAAGCGCTTTGAGGCCTTTGCATAAAGTGCTCTATAAATATTTGCTTATTTTTATGATTATTTGTATTACTATAGACAGGTGCCTTGGTTCCAAGGAGAAACCATTTTGGTTTCTTGTCGTAGGCAGGCAAGTAACCTATGCAGTCAAGTTTGCATGCGTGTCTGTGTGTATTTAATGCCCTAGATTGTAAACACGATACCTCAAGATAGATAACCTCTTCAGTTGTCATATTTGGCATGTCACTGTCCCAAATTAGGACAAGAACCCTGTTGTTTTGGGTGATCAAAGGTTACTAGGGGTTAGCAGAGGGCAAATATGAATGTTCAAAACCGCTGTATCCCCAGAACATCAAAGGAGTTCATATATGCTATATGTAGTGTCAAGGTTTACACAATTTTGTGTAGGTCAGAGTTACCAGAGTCCTTGAATTCCTTGTACATACCATATCTCTAGATAGGAAAATTTATTGGCTCATTATTTGCATGTGGCTTCCCTATAATGAGTGCAAGAACCCCATTGTTTTGGTGGAGATCAAAGGTCTTTTGGGGCCACCAAAGGTCACAATCTATAAAGCCTTATAAACACTTAACCTTGTAAACATGTTATCCAAAGATTGATTGCACCACATAGCTGATATTTGGCATGTGTCTTTCTTATAGTGAGTACAGGGGTCCTATCATTTTAGGTGGAGGTCAAAGGTCATTTGGAATCAGCATAGGTACAAATGTTAAAATACCAAATGGATCTCATCAGGTTTATTACAGTATTACAAATACAAATTTAGCTCTTTGTTGTTAAGAGTGAGCATGCAAAATAAACTACCAGCAACAATGTCTTTCACTGTTGCGGCATTATGTCACACGATTCCATTCATCAAACCATGTCAGCACCGACTCTTATTTAGATTTAGCTTGCAAACTACTCATGTGCTGCATATGTCATGTATTTAAAGGCAAGTAACCCCTGGGAGGGCTTTCCCTCTGGTTTCCATGTCTAGTGGCTAATATACAGCTGCACTCCTTCTGTCATAGAAGTCATTGGCTTTTGTCCATTTCTATATTTAAATGAGTCATGTGTCTAGCAAGATCTGAAGCATTTTGCCACACCCAAAACGTCTAGTGGAAGAACAGAGAAATGTCTCAAAATAGTCTAAATACCAATTGTTACTGGGCCATGATGTGGAGAATACAATATTTCATAATACATTATATTTAAGTGGGCGACAGCTCTCAGAAGTTACCAGGAGTAACAAGAATAAATCAACAAAAGACACCACCTTGAATTATTTCATTATGCAAGCACTTTCTGCTGGTGCAGTTTAATTGGTCATTGGCAATATCTGAACAATGTGCAATTATTTATACCCTACTGTTACAAGAAATATAAACACAAAAATAGCTAAATTATCAATTTACTCTTGTTTTGCATAAGTACAGGAAAAGTTATAATACAGTTTCTTGGACTATTTACAAATAAACAAGTATCATCAATTTCTTTGTTAATCAAACAGAAAATATATGTGCAAAGATCAAGCAACTTCATAAATTACTTCACATGAATCTCAGTCAGCTCTGTAAATAAAAGCTATATATTGGCATGGTCACTGGAGCTATGATCTTTGGATGACTACTGTAACTATGCATTGCTTACAGTTGGATATCAGTCAGATTGGGAAGCATAGTCATAGCATATACTGTACAAATACATTTACCATATCAGGCTGAAGTAATCACAAACATTAGTCCTTGAAATGTTTATTAGATGGAATAAGGAATACAATAAATTTATCTTGCAGTTTTATTCAATACTCAAGCACAGATTACACGATTATCAAGGACATACAATATTTGAACATGTGACCACACTTCCACAAAACAATTTTGAAATTGCAGTGGTAGTTACTGTTTTTTTCTTCAATAGACTTCTTAGCTTTACGAACAAAAGCATAGAAATATATTGGGTATTCAGGTATATATGTTTGTGTCTTAAATCTTTAATTTGACACCAGCTACAGTGTTTTGCTGAAGATTCGTTCATGACTACTGAAATCAAAGTCAAGATAGCTCTAAACATGCCACACATCTCCTTTTCCAAGACTTGTTCATATTTGTCAAAGTGTAAACTTGTTTTTAATAATGACATACACATCATGACTGAATGATCATCATGTTACATGACATTACCAGTTATTGAGAGTTGCACCAATGTCAAGTATAAAAGTGGATTAAAACTATACGTGTTCTGAGTCTGCGCCAATACTGGCTACAAGGATGTTATTCTGTGAGCTCTGAAACACTTCTTTAACTGATGTGTGTTTCCTATATTATTCCAGTGTAATAGTTCTCCCTATGTACATGCTACTGAAGTAAAAGGCTCCATCCAAGCATGAACAAGAACCATGGCTTTTTTAAGTTTTGATTCCTTGCTGAAGGCAGAAGTAATCTATGCAATGGTGATGGCGTGTGTATGTGACACTTGCATGTAAACGCTCTTACTTCAGAAGGGTAACTATGGTGCATTTCATATTTGGCAAGTAGATAGAACTGGTTTGGGGTAGTTGTTGGTATTGGTCAAAGGTCACTTGAGGTCAGCACAGGTGAAAGTCTGTCACACAGTATCTCAAGAAATGGAAGTTGAAGGAAGTTCAAACTTGGTGTGTAGCTTGCCATTGGTGAGTAGATGATCTCTGATGTTTTCATGAATGTCAGAAGTCATTTGAGGTCACAGGTCAAACTGAAAACCTTATAAACATGATAACTCAATATTAAAATGTTGGATGGACTTTCAACTTTCACATGCAACACAGTGAGTTTTCAGCTGCTATTGCAATTTGTAGATGTCAAAGGTCATTTGCAGTCAACATTTTATTCAAAGTTTGGTCAAATTCAGCTCAGATTAGTTTTGTGAAGAGGCTCTGCAGGTCTTCAACAAGACATAGTTATCCTGCAAATGAAATCTGCTTCAATCTGTTGATACTCTTTAATACACTCACTTTATGACACTCAGCATGCCCTTATCAGTTTTTACCCTGAGCTTCAAGGGGTCAACAGGTTATCTCAAATGGACTCAAAATTGGCCATTTTCTCAATGATTCATCCAGATGACTTTTGCTTAGGCTAAGTTGTGAAAATATTTCAAAGTGTATGTACACAAAGTGTATCTCCTGTAGTGCTCTCATTCATTAATAACAATTATTAAAGGGATGGTTGCAAGGTGCCAAAGCTGATTTTAATAATACATCTATGTGTCTATATTTCACATAGGAAGACTGTTCTTTCTGGATATTGAAACATTTCTGAAGAAAAATTCTATACTGTAAAATTCTTACCAGTGAATGAAATGGTTGATAAGGGAGTGCTACAAATAAGAAATGGAAATTACTAATCTTTTCAGGTTGTCACTTAATTCTTAGCATTCATTCATTGCCTGCAGGCATTGACAGATAATTATAGGTCAGTATTTCAGTCCCTTAACACCCAGATGTGAAAACATATCTTTGTTTATAGGACATCAAGAAATAATGTGATGGAAAGGAATGAACAGATTAACAGTTATACAGATAATATTTAAGCTACCTTAATATTGAATACACCAGATCATAACGTAATATAATACTTGCCTGCAATTAGTTTGTACAATAATATCAACAATTCAAAACCAGAACTAAATAAAAACAAATTAGTTGTGTGCAAAAATAAATTACTTTACAACCTGAAATCATAAAGAACTTTATATCAGGTTATGAACAAAATAGTAATCTTGTACAAAGTTGCTTTCCTCAAAATGTATAAAATTCCTCCAGAATAATATTCTTCAACCATATTGTCAATAACCGATATTGCAATCTTCTTTAGTTACACTTTGTCATAACAAGAACAAGTTAATGGTTCCTTTAAAACCAATAGGTTAAGCATCCACTCTTCTGTTTACCTATCACATTGATACATTATTAAACCACACATATCCTGATACCCTCTTCTCCCACCAATACAGTATGCTAATAGGTAAGTACAGTTTACACCAGTAGGTCTATATATCTGCACTGTTTAATATTATTTTATACTTAACCAAATGATGCCTTAGCCAAAGCCTGTTCCTTTGCTGATGTCACTGGCATGATAATATCAAGTACATATTCTTCATTTGCTCATCACAGTTCAATCGTTCCTCTCAGTGGTATGCCCTACATGATGATACAAAGTACATTACCCTGAGCCAGCATAACCGACTATTGTGATGAGAAACACCTGCAGAATTTTAATATACTTTAAATCACCTACATAAACAGTTCTAGAAATATAGATTTCTATCACCAGTTATACTACAACATGGTTGCAGGAAGAAGCATTTGAACCTGATAGAGGAACCTTTAAGTGAACAGTTGCTTACCCCAACCACGCTTTCTACCTCTTCACTATAGCTCAAAGGTCACAGTACAGCACTTCGGCAAGCTATTATTTATGCATCTGTGCTGTTGAAGAGTTTCCCAAGGCATCACATCTCCCTGCTGCATAACTCATCAACAACACAGCTCTTCCACAAGTAGGAATTTATGTCTGTGCTGTCTATGGGTGACCCAAGGCTTCACATCACTACATAGTTCAGAGATAACCTAAAGGATCATACTTCCATTAGTAACTCACAGGCAAAGCCACACCCCCTCAAGATAGTATGCATATGTCTGGGCTGTCTATGGGTGACCCAAGGCTTCACATCACTACATAGTTCAGAGATTACCCAAAAGGTAATACTTCCAAAAGCCAAGAATGGTATGTCTATGCTGCTTAATGCTGAACCTATATTACCCATCTACCTGCTGCCTGGCTTAGAGATTAACAGATAATACTCCCTTTCTTCGGTTGTACAAGGGTAACCTCTGCTGACAATGTCTTTCTGCCTGCTAGCTGGCCTGCTTTCTTTGCATTCATCTGCTAATGGAAGACTAACTCACAACTTGTATTCATCCAGGGGTTGCACTATGCCATCTGTAAAGAAATATCAGGTGTCACATTAACAGGCAAAAACATTATTGGCAGTCAACAAGGTAGGGAAATCTAAATAATAATAGTTATTATAATAATAATCAGGCAGTTACTTTACAAAGCTTAAGCAACCATGAATGTGGGAGAAGCCTGCAAGGGCTTATGGATTACAACTTTCACTTTGGGTGGCTTCCAAATTCAGCATTTTAACTAGAATTTGGAAATCTAAATGGATTTTAACTCTAGCAATAATAGTGTTGCATTGCACAAACGTTACATATGTTACATCTTTTAGCTTGCTGTTAACAGTTGCCTTCTTTTGAGTTGAGTAGGTCTTAACTGTTAATTCTGTTAGCATTAGAACAAACACTCATTTAGTTTCAAACACTCCTATGTACAGAGAAATATGCTCATATTAGAACCACCAGTATGAGGGTATTTGAATATTGGTCTATCTTTGCTCTCTGTTTTAGAGATTGCTTGGTTGATAATGACATCTTTGCTCTATGTTTTAGAGATTAATGAGTTGACAGTGACATCTTTGCTTTATATTTTAGAGATTGCTTAGTTGATAATGACATCTTTGCTCTATGTTTTAGAGATTGCTTGGTTGATAATGACATCTTTGCTCTATGTTTTAGAGATTAATGAGTTGACAGTGACATCTTTGCTTTATGTTTTAGAGATTGCTCAGTTGATAATGACATCTTTGCTCTATGTTTTAGAGACTGCTTGGTTGATAATGACATCTTTGCTCTATGTTTTAGAGATTGCTTGGTTGATAATGACATCTTTGCTTTTAGAGATTGCTTGGTTGATAATGACATCTTTGCTCTATGTTTTAGAGACTGCTTAGTTGATAATGACATCTTTGCTTTTAGAGATTGCTTGGTTGATAATGACATCTTTGCTCTATGTTTTAGAGATTAATGAGTTGACAGTGACATCTTTGCTTTATGTTTTAGAGATTGCTTGTTTGATAATGACATCTTTGCTCTATGTTTTAGAGATTGCTTTGGTTGATAATGACATCTTTGCTTTATGTTTTAGAGATTGCTTGGTTGATAATGACATCTTTGCTCTATGTTTTAGAGATTGCTTGGTTGATAATGACATCTTTGCTTTATGTTTTAGAGATTGCTTAGTTGATAATGACATCTTTGCTCTATGTTTTAGAGATTACTTGGTTGATAATGACATCTTTGCTTTATGTTTTAGAGATTGCTTGGTTGATAATGACATCTTTGCTCTATGTTTTAGAGATTGCTTGGTTGATAATGACATCTTTGCTCTATGTTTTAGAGATTAATGAGTTGACAGTGACATCTTTGCTTTATGTTTTAGAGATTGCTTGGTTGATAATGACATCTTTGCTCTATGTTTTAGAGATTAATGAGTTGAGAGTGACATCTTTGCTTTATGTTTTAGAGATTGCTTGTTTGATAATGACATCTTTGCTTTTAGAGATTGCTTGGTTGATAATGACATCTTTGCTCTATGTTTTAGAGATTGCTTGGTTGATAATGACATCTTTGCTCTATGTTTTAGAGATTGCTTAGTTAATAATGACATCTTTGCTCTATGTTTTAGAGATTGCTTGGTTGTTAATGACATCTTTGCTTTTAGAGATTGCTTGGTTGATAATGACATCTTTGCTCTATGTTTTAGAGATTGCTTAGTTGATAATGACATCTTTGCTCTATGTTTTAGAGATTGCTTGGTTGATAATGACATCTTTGCTCTATGTTTTAGAGATTGCTTGGTTGATAGTGACATCTTTGCTCTATGTTTTAGAGATTAATGAGTTGACAGTGACATCTTTGCTTTATGTTTTAGAGATTGCTTGGTTGATAATGACATCTTTGCTTTTAGAGATTGCTTGGTTGATAATGACATCTTTGCTCTATGTTTTAGAGATTGCTTAGTTGATAATGACATCTTTGCTCTATGTTTTAGAGATTGCTTGGTTGATAATGACATCTTTGCTCTATGTTTTAGAGATTAATGAGTTGACAGTGACATCTTTGCTTTATGTTTTAGAGATTGCTTAGTTGATAATGACATCTTTGCTCTATGTTTTAGAGATTGCTTGGTTGATAATGACATCTTTGCTCTATGTTTTAGAGATTAATGAGTTGACAGTGACATCTTTGCTTTATATTTTAGAGATTGCTTAGTTGATAATGACATCTTTGCTCTATGTTTTAGAGATTGCTTGGTTGATAATGACATCTTTGCTCTATGTTTTAGAGATTAATGAGTTGACAGTGACATCTTTGCTTTATGTTTTAGAGATTGCTCAGTTGATAATGACATCTTTGCTCTATGTTTTAGAGACTGCTTGGTTGATAATGACATCTTTGCTCTATGTTTTAGAGACTGCTTGGTTGATAATGACATCTTTGCTTTTAGAGATTGCTTGGTTGATAATGACATCTTTGCTCTATGTTTTAGAGATTGCTTAGTTGATAATGACATCTTTGCTTTATGTTTTAGAGATTGCTTGGTTGATAATGACATCTTTGCTCTATGTTTTAGAGATTGCTTGGTTGATAATGACATCTTTGCTTTTAGAGATTGCTTGGTTGATAATGACATCTTTGCTCTATGTTTTAGAGATTAATGAGTTGACAGTGACATCTTTGCTCTATGTTTTAGAGATTGCTTGTTTGATAATGACATCTTTGCTCTATGTTTTAGAGATTGCTTGGTTGATAATGACATCTTTGCTTTTAGAGATTGCTTGGTTGATAATGACATCTTTGCTCTATGTTTTAGAGATTAATGAGTTGACAGTGACATCTTTGCTCTATGTTTTAGAGATTGCTTGTTTGATAATGACATCTTTGCTCTGTTTAGAGAATAATTAGTAGACAATGATTTCTTTGCTCTATGCTTTAGAGATTCGTTAGTTGACAGTGCTCTATATTTTACAGATTAAGTAGTTGATGGAGACAGCTTTGTTCTGTTTTAGAGATTAATTAGTTAGTAGTGATGTCTTTTCTGTTTTAGAGATTAATTAGTAGTGATTTCTTTTTAGAGATTAATATCAATCATATGTTGGGCATTGGCAATCAAAATACTCTCAAATAACAGAAGCATTCAGCAAGCCTTGTATGAGGTCCCTGTAGACTCGTTAGAGACTTACCCATGTACACTCTTATGATGGCCTCACACACAAACTTGTACTGAGCTGTTGTCTGTATCAGCATAGCCCGCTGGTCTCTCATCCGCCGAACAATATCCAAAGGATAGATGGGATCATTGGTCTCAATCAAGCACATTGCTGTTTCCATGGTAACCAGAACTCCTGTTCGACCAATTCCTGCACTGCAAATACAATAAAAAAAGTCATTCGATGTTTATAATTGGATTTTCCTCCTCCCACACACTAACAAGCTACAACACCCGAAAGTCTCAAATATAGAACACTGTGTCATATTTGTGGCACCAACTTATCATGCCAAAGCACTGAGAGATAAGCAATGAGATAGGACACTGCCTTTGTATGACATTATAATACAGTAAGGGATATTTTCATAGAGCACTGAAGCCCTCTTTATGACATAATACTGTGAGGGATATCATTATAGAGCAATGAAGCCCTCTGTATGACATCATCATACAGTAAGGGATATCTTCATACAGCACTGTAGCTCTCTGTATGACCTAATACAGTAAGAGATATCTTCATATAGCACTGAGACCCTCTGTATGACATTAAAATAAAGTAATGGATATCATTATACAGCACTAAAGCCCTCTGTATGACATTATAATACAGTAAGGGATATCTTCAGAGAGCAATGAAGCCCTCTTTATGACACAATACAGTAAGGGATATCATTATAGAGCACTGAAGCCCTCTGTATGACCTAATGCAGTAAGAGATATAGAGCACTGAAACCCTCTGTATGACATCATAATACAGTATGGGATATCATTATACAGCTCTGAAACCCTCTGTATGAAATTATAATACAGTAAGGGATATCATTATAGAGTACGAAAGCCCTCTGTATGACATCATAATACAGTAAGGGATATCATTATACAGCTCTGAAACCCTCTGTATGACATCATAATACAGTAAGGGATATCATTATAGAGTACTAAAGCCCTCTGTATGACATCATAATACAGTAAAGGATATCATTATACAGCACTAAAGCCCTCTGTATGACATCATTATACAGTAAGGGATATCATTTTACAGCTCTGAAACCCTCTGTATGACATCATAATACAGTAAGGGATACCATTATACAGCTCTGAAACCCTCTGTATGACATTATAATACAGTAAGGGATATCATTATAGAGTACTAAAGCCCTCTGTATGACATTACAATACAGTAAGGGATATCATTATACAGCACTGAAACCCTCTGTATGACATTATAATACAGTAAGGGATATCATTATAGAGTACGAAAGCCCTCTGTATGACATTAAATTACAGTATGGGATATGATTATACAGCTCTGAAACCCTCTGTATGACATCATAATACAGTAACGGATATCATTATAGAGCACTAAAGCCCTCTGTATGACATCGTAATACAGTAAGGGATATCATTATACAGCTCTGAAACCCTCTGTATGAAATTATAATACAGTAAGGGATATCATTATAGAGTACTAAAGCCCTCTGTATGACATCATAATACAGAAGGGATATCATTATACAGCTCTGAAACCCTCTGTATAACATCATAATACAGTAAGGGATATCATTATACAGCTCTGAAACCCTCTGTATAACATCATCATACAGTAAGGGATATCATTATACAGCTCTGAAACCCTCTGTATGACGTCATAATACAGTAAGGGATATCATTATAGAGTACTAAAGCCCTCTGTATGACACCATTATACAGTAAGGGATATCATTATACAGCTCTGAAACCCTCTGTATAACATCATAATACAGTAAGGGATATCATTATACAGCTCTGAAACCCTCTGTATAACATCATCATACAGTAAGGGGTGTCATTATACAGCACTAAAGCTCTTCTTATGAGATCATAAACAGTTAGGGATATTTGCATGGACCACAGAAATCCTCTGTAAGACAGCACTGTAGGGATATCTTCATACAGAACTAAAGCAATAAAATGAAAGCCTTCTGATAGATGTAATACTATTAGGAATATATGCATATTGCACTGCAACCCTGTTAGACTAAATAGTAACATATGAACAGAATACTGCCTCTGTGTGTTACAAATCAATAAAATTAGGGATACATGCATAGATTACTGCAGTTCTGTATAAGACTTATAAGTACATTTGGAGATAGATGCAAACATTGTCCATCATTGGTTGGGGTATTTTGAGGTAATTTTTGGTACTACCTGCAGTGAACAATAGTGGGCACCTCCATGTTGATTCTTCTTTGCCTTACTCGAAGGACAAAATCCAGGAAATCTGATGAATCATCTGGTACACCATGATCAGGCCAGGCTATGTACTGCATCTGTTGAACCACCCTCTCTTCATTGCTCTATTGAGGGATATAAGTTATTAAGGATGAGTTCAGCAAGGGGTGAGGATTTGGCTGTTGTTCCGCCCTCCCCCTTTCATTGAATTGAATGTAACATCTCATCATTCATATACAAATCACATTATAACTTCATCATTTCCTGGTGCAATTTTTTAGACAAAAGATCATATTTGTTTTAGAAACTTTGGGTTTCCCTTTGCAGGCAAGCATTGTTACATGTGCAAACTTCAATGCAACTTTAAACAAGCTTTTGAGATATTTAAGTTGACAAAGTTTGCAGATTTTCACCTCTTATGAGCTCAAACGACCTTCTACCTCCAATGAAAATACAAGGGATCATCTACTCAGTATGGGACATCCACCTATTGAATTTGAGTTTCATTTTGAATTCCATTCTTAAAATCACGTTTACAAACTTTTACCTCTGTTGATCTTAAATGATATTTGATCAATACTGTACTGAAATCAATAGGGTTCATCTAATTAGTATGGGGTCCCTGCATACCAAGTATGAGGTTCATGCAAGCTTCTGTTCTTGATATATCAACACAAACACACACCAAAACATGCAAATAAACACCCATACAAACACACACACAAACACACATAAAACTCATCACCATTGTCTGGGTTCACAATTGTCATCGAAACCAAAACATTATTAGAAAATCCAAAACTGAAACACATGTTTAGAACATGCACTAACTGTTGGTGAGTTTTCATCCATATATTCCATTGACAGTGAACAAGTTACAAGGTAAAAAGCAGAATAAATTTGAAATAAATGTATCTTGAATGACCCCTACATGAATTGGAAGCCACATATTCATAAAGTACAAACTTATGTTGCTAGAATTGTAGGTGTCATGTATAAAATTAATCATTATTTATTCCAAATAATATTCTACTCTCTATTCCTCATCTTCATTATTGTGCTATATTGTGGGCAAACTCTTCTCCCAATAAAGTAAACTCCCTCTTTCTCCTACAAAAAAAAGCCGTAAGAATAATTTGTAAGCATCTTATCGTGATCATACCTCCCATTTATTTAGTGAGCTTAAGTTACTGACAATTTTTGACATTTATCATTATCAGTTGGGTATTTTTATGTTCAAGTGGCAGGAATGCTTGATTCCAACAAAGTTTTCATCTTTTTTCACTCCTACTAATACAATTCATGACCATAACACCAGACAGCAATCAAATATATTTCATGAAAATACCTTTTCTGCAACTTCACAAGTAACTGTTAGATACACTGGTCCTAGGTTTTGGAATACCCTAGATACCCAGGTCAATAGTTCAAAATCACTTTTACATTTTAAAAAACAACTAAAACTGTCTTTATTATATAAGCACAGGTAAAGTTTCTAGTTTCTTTTCCTATGTTTAGGTGTATTTTGGTGGGGGTGGGGAGGGGGCTTGTGTGTGTTTTTTGTTGGTGGCCTGGCCTTGATAAGCTCTGCTTCTGCCAGGTCTCCCCCACTTCACATCATTTGTATATATCAATTGTTTAATTCCTATGGAATGTATTTGTATTGTATATTCAAATGTTATTTATTCACTTTGTTTATGTGATGGTGAAGTGGGAAGAAAAAGTTTTCATTTCAATTTCGAGAGTTGTGTAATATGACGACATTTTCCTAAACCTGATCATTCAGTTTTCTTTATGCAAATTCATACGAAATTATTCAGGCTGCAGATAGAAACATTACATGTCTTGTGACTTAACTGTGACAAAATGTTCTAACATTATGATTTGTGCATATTTACCAAATGATAGGCTGATCAGTGGTGTACACAGTAAACATAGTTCCCACAAAGATAAGGTGACCAGATCATTGAATAATTTCAAACAGCCTGTACTTCATGCAAAGCATCATGTTGCACTTACTGATTAAGCAAAAGGCTTCACTGTTTTGGCATTGTACTTTATATCTTGGACAAAACACTTCCTAGATGAGGTGTTCTAACCTTGGGCATTTAGAAACCTAGAACCACCAAAACTGAGAGATCCTCAAAATGCCTTGTTTAAAAAGTCCTGTAAAAGTACAGGGTAGGTGCTAAGTTATGTCCCAGGATTTCCTGAAAAAATATGGTCACCTTATGCAAAGCGTTACTGTTCAATGAGTACAGAGTATGATAAAATATTGTCAGACAGTTTGTTGTGGACTATAGGTCAATCAATTCAAGGGAACTATCTCTTGGCCACTTGGTAAAAAGTTTCAGTAATCTTACATACCTGGGTGATGTATTCAGCCCTACAATACAAACTCAATGAGCAAATGAGCACTGCTGCATTATTAACATTGTTTTAGGTTGCTGTTCAATGATAAGTTTAATACTTATATGATATTAGTTCCTGCTGCTGAAATACTTCAGATTGTACAAGTCTATAACTGGGAACCATTTACTTTCATAGGACCATGAACCAGAAAGCCAGGAGTCATGAGTCCTTGCCTTATAAGACTATATATGGATTCACTTGATTGATATAACAATTGGGGAAATTTAACATTTTTCCACAATCAAAATTTGCCTAGACCATCTGTAGACAGCACACACAGATGGTGTAACACATACATCATCTGTAAAGAACATCTGCAGATGGTGTGACACATACATTATTTGTGTAGAGCACACACAGATGGTGTAAAACATACATTATTTGTAGACAGCACACATAGATGGTGTAACACATACATCATCTGTACCGAACATCTGCAGATGGTGTGACACATATACATTATTTGTGTAGAGCACACACAGATGGTGTAACACATACATCATCTGTACAGAACATCTGCAGATGGTGTGACACATACATTATTTGTGTAGAGAACACACAGATGGTGTAAAACATACATTATTTGTAGACAGCACACATAGATGGTGTAACACATACATCATCTGTACAGAACATCTGCAGATGGTGTGACACATACATTTGTGTAGAGAACACACAGATGGTGTAAAACATACATTATTTGTAGACGGCACACACAGATGGTGTAACACATACATCATCTGTACAGAACATCTGCAGATGGTGTGACACATACATTATTTGTGTAGAGAACACACAGATGGTGTAAAACATACATTATTTGTAGACAGCACACACAGATGGTGTAACACATACATCATCTGTACAGAACATACGCAGATGGTGTGACACATACATTATTTGTGTAAGAGCACACAGAGGGTGTAAAACATACATTATTTGTAGACAGCACACACAGATGGTGTAACACATACATCATCTGTACAGAACATCTGCAGATGGTGTGACACATACATTATTTGTGAAGAGAACACACAGATGGTGTAAAACCTTCAACATATTTTGATGCTGTCTACAAAGGGTATAAAACATGCACTATCTGTAAAGCATTGGATCGTTACTTACCTTTAAATTTCTGACATGAAAGTCCCTGAAAGCAAAAGAATTAGCATCTTCTTCTCGAATACATTTGATGTCATAGGCAGGACTTAGTTGTAAGTTTTGATTTACATTTGGCCAATATTTGTGACATTTAACCTGCAAAATCAAGACAGAGAAAATAGACTTAGAAAGCTGCAAATGTTGAGGATGAGTCATCACACAATGATACCTGACTATGTAACACATCCTTTAAAATGCCCAAGATAAACAAAACACCCAGGTAAGAGACAATGAACCATCACACACCAATACCTGACATGGAATACATACTTAATGCCTCAAGATAAAAACTAACACTAGTAATAGAGGATGAACCATCACACACCCAATACCTGACATGGAATACATACTTAATGCCTCAAGATATAACTAACACTAGTAATAGAGGATGAACCATCACACACCAATAGCTGACATGGAATACATACTTAATGCCTCAAGATATAACTTACACTAGTAATAGAGGATGAACCATCACACACCCAATACCTGACATGGAATACATACTTAATGCCTCAAGATAAAACTAACACTAGTAATAGAGGATGAACCATCACACACCAATACCTGACATGGAATACATACTTAATGCCTCAAGATAAAACTAACACTAGTAATAGAGGATAAACCATCACACACCCAATACCTGACATGGAATACATACTTAATGCCTCAAGATAAAACTAACACTAGTAATAGAGGATGAACAATCACACACCAATACCTGACATGGAATACATACTTAATGCCTCAAGATATAACTAACACTAGTAATAGAGGATGAACCATCACACACCCAATACCTGACATGGAATACATACTTAATGCCTCCAGATAAAACTAACACTAGTAATAGAGGATGAACCATCACACACCAATAGCTGACATGGAATACATACTTAATGCCTCAAGATATAACTTACACTAGTCATAGAGGATGAACCATCACACACCCAATACCTGACATGGAATACATACTTAATGCCTCAAGATAAAACTAACACTCAGGTAAGAGACGATGAACCATCACACACCAATACCTGACATGGAATACACTCTGATATCGAGGAATACTAATGGGATGTAATAGTATCATCTTTTAAGTTACAAAACTTAATTTGATCAAAGACGCTGTTATTACAGTGGAGCAAATGATAATGTCTACATTCATTACAATAATTTCATTTCTATCTGAATTTGTAGTGGAATATTACTAAGGTTGCTGCTTCTATAATACTTTACTGGAATGACCCAAATAGCTTAGTTGGCTTTATGGTAGCTATGGTTTCAGTTTTTCTCTCGTATAAAAACAAGCAAGATCCACTTGAAGGTTTCACACAAAAAATCAATATGAAATATCCACATGCAAGCTAAGAGATTTCTCAAATATTCCCTTCTAGAGATATTGTGTTTACAAGATTTTCACTTTGATTTCTGTAGACCACGAATGACCTTTGACATCAGCCAAAACCAAAATGCTTCTTCTTCACAATATGGAGGAACTTAAATTGAGAATGAGATTGGTCAAACCTTTTCTTCTGAAGATATCATGCTAACAAACTTCCTATGATTCAAATAAAACACAAGGGCACTATGGTTCCTTGCTTATAAGCCAATATTTACAAGGGAGCAGAACTGTCCTTAAATTGTTATTTGGATGTACACACAATATTATTCTCAAAAATATCACAAATCAACTGTTGGTCCTTTTGAGAACCTGTTGAGAACCTGGTGTCCAATTTAAGCGTGTTACGCACTGTCCTGAATGTTAATAGCTGAAACGGTATCAAAATAAACTTTTGGCCACTCATAAATTGAGAATCAGGTGTCCGATTGAAGCGGGAGTTGGTTTCCTCTTTAGAGCACACCTAGCTCTATCATATAATTGAAATATTGACCCTTTTTCCTTGCCCCATATCTCCTAACCACATGTGCTTAGTAAAACCAAACAAAACCTTTTTAACCTCTGATAACTTTGCACAGGAACAATGCACAGGGGTCAGCCTATGGACAATATTGATCAAAAGGTACCTTTGAGATCCGAAAGTGACTAGGAAAATTCAAATAACCAAAGAAACTAATGTAGGTCACCTGAGGTCAAAGGTCACCCAGATGCGAGTCAACTATTGGATTACAACAGCGTAACTCCCAACCTTGAGGGACATTTTGTTCTCATGTTATTGCAAAAATACTAGTTTTTGACCCCTAATTGACCTTGTTGACATTGGATCACATGACCCTTATGTTTGGAAACAATCCCTTAACCCATGCACAGCTTGTCTCAAAATATTAACTGCATCAGACTTATGCACTGGGAGCTGTTGCATTTTTTGACCCTAACTGACCTTTGCGGGCACCAAAAACAATAGGGATCTTCCTCTCACTATGGGCTATCCACCCACCAAGTTTGGTCATGATACATCATTTCCTTATTGAGATATCGTGTATACAAGCCAAGAGTCACATACACACACACGCACCCAAACACACACGCCAAGTTTAATGCATAGGTTCCTTGCTTTGCAAAAAGCAAGGAACCAAAAACAGTACAGTTCACTTCTTCTACGCAATATGATACATCCACATGCCAAGTATGAGATCTGTTGGAGGTCCCTTCTTGAGATAATGTGTTTACAAGGTTTTCACATTTTGACCTTTGGTGACCACAAATGACCCTTCACCATCTCAAAAAGCAACAGGCTTCTTCTACACAATATTGGCCAGTGATGTACTAAGCATGAAATTTGCTCAAGCTTTCCTTCTGGTTATATCATGGCATCACATCACGCACCAGCGACGTAGCCAGGAATTTGAAAGGGGGGGAGCACTTTTTGCGATTGATATGGATTTTCAAAATTTTAGGCACGACTAAGCGGAGCGCCACCATCGGTTGGTGCGCAGCGTACAAGAAAATTTCTGGTTTTGATACCACCCAGATCACCGGAAATGGCACTTCTCGGGCTTGAAAATGACCAACCAGATGTACACTTTTTGCCTGAGAACCAAATATTTCCCGATAGTTTTTTTCCATCCATAACCTTTTTGAAGATTGTCACCAGTCACAAATCATGTTCGACCTCATCGCATGTCCTGTGGATCATTGCTTTTTATAGGTGATTCTACGTCGCGGCCCACAATATCCGTCAGGCCCACTTTTCAAGGTTCCAAGCCCATTATTTGTTCAGAATTTGAAAATTCACATGTCTCGTGAATAAACTCACTTCAAAACATATCCATAATGTTGCACAAAATTTCATCTATGGACAACCAATATAGAAAAAGCTCCTTCAACCCCTAACAGACCGGTCAAAATTGCACGAGTAGAGGGAAGTGTGATGCAGAATGTTGGTCAGAAATTTTGGAAAATTCAGACACAGTTAATTTATTGGTGTAGAAATATTAAAACCTCTTATAACGGCTATTATAAAACTTGGTTGAAGGAAATGAAAAAAATAGCAGATATTTCCGAAACCGAACACTACACACATAGGCGTAGGAGGCGGGGGGGGGGGGGGGGGCTGCAGCCCCTAATTCGCCATTTCTAATGTAAAAGAGAGTTTTGACATAATTTCACCTCCATGCCTTTTTCTCCATCTACGTAAGACATTTGGTTGTTTACATTAGCATCCCGCGGTACACTGCGCAACTTTCACGGACCGTACGGTACACGATGGCATGCGATGTATGGTAAATAACCGATGCTTGTTTATATGATATTGACCATAACATGTTGAACGAAATTTTGGTTATGTTTTTCGGGCAAGTCGGACAGTTTTGAGGCTGTTCATCCTGGAACGCCATTTTCATGCTCACTGATATGATGTGATATCTGCTGCGGTTGCTTTACAAATTCGAACAGACGCGTAGCGAGGAATTTGCCAAGGGAGGGGCGAAGCCTGTAGGCAAATTATCTCAGCGTAGCGCCACCATAAGTTGGCGCGAAGCGTTCAAGAAAATTTTGGCCGAACATGCCTCCCAGATCACTGGAAATGGCACTACCCAGGACCATTTGTTGGCGCGAACCGTACAAGTAAATTTTGGCCGAAAATGCCTCCCAGATCGCTGGAAACGACACTTCCCAGGCCTTGTAAGTTGCATCTAAGCACTTTCTATTTTGAAATTACTGGCGATATCATAAAAAAAAATATGCTGAAGGGGGAGGGGGGCGGTCGCCCCCTTCCCGAAATGCGTCAGGTTCCCCGACGACACGGTCGAGTTCGAGACCAGCCATAGTTGGTTTCATAGCACAATTCTACAATTTTTTAAGGCGTATATACACACACACGCATTATGATAGACCATATATAGTATACAGATCATGAGTGAGAGAGGAAAAATGGAAACGTCAAAAATGGAGTTGTCGGTGTAAGGGATAGGGTGAGGCAAACGCCCCTTCCGAAATCCTTGATCCGTCACTGACTACCCTGTGTATATAATAGGGACCAGCCACGGGCGGCGGAACCGGGGGGGCACAGGGGGCACGTGCCCCCCCACTTTTCCTCAGGTTAAAAATGTGCCCTTTTTCTACATAAAAATTGAGGTGTCTCAAGTTAGCAAGAGGCCAGGGAACCAGAATAAACACTCGGGAAGGGCCGTTTCCAGCCATCTGAGGGGGTTTGTAAAACCAAAAATTTTCTTGTACACTCCGCGCCAACTGATGGTGGCGCTCCGCTCAGATAGTCGTGCATACAACTTTGCAAAACCTGGCTACGCCCCTGACTTTTAATGAATCTCTGTGGGTCAAACTCAAAGCTATTTCGAATGGAAAAAAATTGTTAAGATATTGACAAGAAATAAACTCTAATTCGGAAGATTCCTACATTAGCAACTAGCATGATTTCACTTCATTTTGTCTCAAAATAAAACTTGTTCCTTGTTTCCCAATTTGCACATTGGATATTGCAGTGCTAGTATGCATATTTTCCTTGGGGGGGGGGCGTTGATGGAGTGATGTGTATACGCAAATAAGATAATACAATAAGAGATATAAAGGGTACTAAATATAAGGCTGCATCAGTCCAATCGAATTTCTGCAAAGTGCCCTTTGATGTCGGTGCCCCCCCCCCAGATTAAAAGTGCTTCCGCCGCCCTTGGGACCAGCGCTGTAATGATGTCACTGTTCCTCTTTCTCTTCCCGGTGTCTTGGCGTTTTCCTTCTACTCCCTCTTTTTCTCCTTTTTCTCTCTTTCTTCTTTTTCTTTTCCCTTCCTTCGTCTCCTCCTCCTCTTTTTTCCCCTCCTTTTTCCTTTTTTTTTTCTTCTCTCCTCTTTTTCTTACCCGGGAGGCGCGCGCCCCTAACGCCCCCCCCCTGGATACGCGCCTGTTGTGCATACAGTTCGTGACATTCCATAGAGTGCGATTAGGCAGGCAATATGTATTTTATTACGCAGTGGCCAACTGTAGGCTTGTAATTGGCTATAAGCTAAATTTAGCTAATTGCATCTGCCAAACTAAGTAAGTAGTTGAATCAGTAGGCTGAATGTTACTACGATTACAATCGAGTTAACGGAGCTGACGAGTATTCAAGATCAAAAGAGCACTGACAAAATACCATGCTAAAAAAACGACAGTTTTAAAAAAAAAAAGTCGACACTGAAAGGGGGGGAGCGGTCACTCCCCCTGCTCCCCCCCTGGCTACGTCCCTGTCACGCACATACACTCCATCACAACTGCAAAGGTTATGATCCAAAAATGGGAGCAGGAACACTAACTACCGTCTTATATCAATAGTATTGTCATATGTAAAAAACTGGCATTGTTCCTGTCCTTACCCCTAAAATTTATGAGCTCAATGCTGTTGCTGCATGATAGGTCTGCACATCAAAGGGAGTATATACTACAGATTAAAATGTGGCCATAGTTATGCTCAAGTGGCCTGTTTCCACCACCATGCCTGTGACCCAGGGGCCACTTGCTTTTATAATCTCACACTATTACACCAGCTCCTCAGAAGTAACACAATAGCAATGCATATACAGTTGCCAAGGACAAATGGTGATGGGTGTTATCCTCTGTGGGTACTTTACATATGAAGTTAAATGAGCATACACTGTATTTGAACTATAATTTAGAGGATGTTATCAAATAAATATCATGAAAACCTGAATAGCTATAATTTGAAAGATTTCAAAAGTTCAGCCCTATCTTTTAAAGAACTTTTATCTAAATTTATATTACAAACTTTCCATGAAGATCTGGTAAGGATTTATTTCCACCATTCCAAATTAGTGGGATCTCTTGCTAATACTATTGCAGCTCCAGCTTATTTCAGATTCTGCCTTTTCTAATCACAGTTTGTCACAATCCTTTTATCTCTTTTGTTCATTCCTCTGCTAGAGAATGACTGGGCACCCATTTTCAAATTCCCATCCGGCACCTATTTAGAGGCCAAACTTCAATTTAGATTTTACACTGTATCCTAGAAAACTTTTTTTCTCAACTCTTGAGCTGGTAAATTTTGGCAGGCAGTTCCATTTTGTCCATGGAAGACAACCCTTTAACTTTCTCATAATGCACTGAAAATATTATATTTGTTCCTGTGATCTCAGCAACACAACACTTGATTGTAATTTGTGTGTTAACAAACTAAAATTTGTTTTCAAGGTTGAAAAATCAATTGCAACAAAACCTAAGGCTGGTGGTCTTATGAACTTTCACCAGCTTAATAATTTGTTTTTCACTGTTTAGTTTAATTACTTCCTTTGTCTGTGCCTGTAAAATTCTGTATCTCTATTATTTTAAAGCATGTTTATTCTTCTTTTCTAAGTAATTAATGCATTGGCAATCACAATAGTTCTTGTTAAAAGTTGAATAAATAAGATGGAAAACAAAACCTATATAAACTTCTGCAAGAAATATTTTCTAATTTGTTGAACAATAACATATCCACACTAAATTATGCCTAGCAGCATTCTTTAACAGTAACTGAGTAATCTATCTCACACTCATGCTACCCTCAGTTGATTATTGCACAATAACAGAGTACTGATATTTACCCTTCCTCGTTCCACATTAGTGGTTAACATAACAATAAGGGTTGATCGCTGTTCCCAGATCATATCCCAGAAGTCCACCATAGTATTTGGAAGAGGACCTTGTGCAGCTATGTACTTGTTAACCATAGCAGCCTTTGGTATATCCATCTGCAATATAATACAAACATAAAATATTTCAACCAGAAAGCCAGTTGGCTTTGTGATTCCTTGCCATACAATGTGCTCAAAATTTAAAATAACTATCCTACTTATGTAGAGCAAGTGAGTTAAATGTGTCCAAGAATTAAGTGAGAATCAGAAAAGATCAGAGATTTCCAGCTCTTATTTGTAGTACTCCCTTGTGGGCATCAACTATTTCATTCACTGGTAAGGATTGTGAAGTATAGAATATTTATTCAATTGTTTCAATATCCAGAAAGAACAGTCTTCCTATGTGAAATATAGACACATACATGTATGAATTAAAGGACATTTTCTTTACCAATTTTGAGCTAGCAAATCAGTAACTATCCCTTAAATAATTGTTGTTAATGAATGAGATTAACATTACATTGTTTACACACTGTGAACTACTTTCACAACCTACTGACAAAGCAAAAGTCATCTAGTATAAATCACAGAGGAAATGACCACCTTTAAGACCATTTGAGGTAACCTGTTGATCCTTGGTACTTCTACTGTTGAGTTTTACTACATTGTCCTTACATCAAGGGATGTCACTTGGTACTTCTACTGTTGAGTTTTACTACATTGTACTTATATCAAGGGATAACACTTGGTACTTCTACTGTTGAGTTTACTACATTGTACTTACATCAAGGGATGTCACTTGGTACTTCTACTGTTGAGTTTTACTACATTGTACTTATATCAAGGGATGTCAGTTAGTACTTCTGCTGTTGAGTTTCACTACATTGTCCTTATATCAAGGGATGTCACTTGGTACTTCTACTGTTGAGTTTACTACATTGTACTTACATCAAGGGATGTCACTTGGTACTTCTACTGTTGAGTTTTACTACATTGTACTTATATCAAGGGATGTCAGTTGGTACTTCTGCTGTTGAGTTTCACTACATTGTCCTTATATCAAGGGATGTCACTTGGTACTTCTACTGTTGAGTTTACTACATTGTACTTACATCAAGGGATGTCACTTGGTACTTCTACTGTTGAGTTTTACTACATTGTACTTATATCAAGGGATGTCAGTTGGTACTTCTGCTGTTGAGTTTTACTACATTGTCCTTATATCAAGGGATGTCACTTGGTACTTCTACTGTTGAGTTTTACTAAATTGTACTTACATCAAGGGATGTCACTTGGTACTTCTACTGTTGAGTTTTACTACATTGTACTTATATCAAGGGATGTCACTTGGTACTTCTACTGTTGAGTTTCACTACATTGTCCTTACATCAAGGGATGTCACTTTGTACTTCTACTGTTGAGTTTTACTACATTGTACTTACATGAAGGGATGTCACTTGGTACTTCTACTGTTGAGTTTACTACATTGTACTCATATCAAGGGATGTCACTTGGTACTTCTACTGTTGAGTTTTACTACATTGTACTTATATCAAGGGATGTCACTTGGTACTTCTACTGTTGAGTTTTACTACATTGTACTTATATCAAGGGATGTCACTTGGAACTTCTACTGTTGAGTTTACTACATTGTACTTACATCAAGGGATGTCACTTGGTACTTCTACTGTTGAGTTTTACTACATTGTACTTATATCAAGGGATGTCAGTTGGTACTTCTACTGTTGAGTTTACTACATTGTACTTACATCAAGGGATAACACTTGGTACTTCTACTGTTGAGTTTTACTACATTGTACTTATATCAAGGGATGTCACTTGGTACTTCTACTGTTGAGTTTTACTACATTGTCCTTACATCAAGGGATGTCACTTGGTACTTCTACTGTTGAGTTTTACTACATTGTACTTATATCAAGGGATGTCACTTGGTACTTCTGCTGTTGAGTTTTACTACATTGTACTTATATCAAGGGATGTCAGTTGGTACTTCTGCTGTTGAGTTTCACTACATTGTCCTTATATCAAGGGATGTCACTTGGTACTTCTACTGTTGAGTTTTACTACATTGTACTTACATGAAGGGATGTCACTTGGTACTTCTACTGTTGAGTGTTACTACATTGTACTTATATCAAGGGATAACACTTGGTACTTCTACTGTTGAGTTTCACTACATTGTACTTACATCAAGGGATAACACTTGGTACTTCTACTGTTGTATTTTACTACATTGTATTATATCAAGGGATAACACTTGGTACTTCTACTGTTGAGTTTCACTACATTGTCCTTACATCAAGGGATGTCACTTGGTACTTCTACTGTTGAGTTTCACTACATTGTCCTTACATCAAGGGATAACACTTGGTACTTCTACTGTTGAGTTTCACTACATTGTACTTATATCGAGGGATGTCACTTGGTACTTCTACTGTTGAGTTTTACTACATTGTACTTATATCAAGGGATAACACTTGGTACTTCTACTGTTGAGTTTTACTACATTGTACTTATATCAAGGGATAACACTTGGTACTTCTACTGTTGAGTTTCACTACATTGTCCTTACATCAAGGGATGTCACTTGGTACTTCTACTGTTGAGTTTTACTACATTGTACTTATATCAAGGGATAACACTTGGTACTTCTACTGTTGAGTTTCACTACATTGTCCTTACATCAAGGGATGTCACATGGTACTTCTACTGTTGAGTTTCACTACATTGTCCTTACATCAAGGGATGTCACTTGGTACTTCTACTGTTGAGTTTCACTACATTGTACTGACATCAAGGGATGTCACTTGGTACTTCTACTGTTGAGTTTTACTACATTGTACTTATATCAAGGGATGTCACTTGGTACTTCTACTGTTGAGTTTTACTACATTGTACTTACATCAAGGGATGTCACTTGGTACTTCTACTGTTGAGTTTCACTACATTGTACTGACATCAAAGGATGTCACTTGGTACTTCTACTGTTGAGTTTTACTACATTGTACTTATATCAAGGGATGTCACTTGGTACTTCTACTGTTGAGTTTTACTACATTGTACTTATATCAAGGGATGTCAGTTGGTACTTCTGCTGTTGAGTTTCACTACACTGTCCTTATATCAAGGGATGTCACTTGGTACTTCTACTGTTGAGTTTCACTACATTGTACTTACATCAAGGGATGTCACATGGTACTTCTACTGTTGAGTTTCACTACATTGTACTTAGCTCCTTGGTGCTGCTACTTTGGACCGTATTTGTGTCAAGGGATATCATATGGTACACTTACTATTATGACTAAAAAGTTTATAGTGTACCAATGCCAAATGATATCACTTAGTACACACTTAGCACTAAATGCAAACTAAACAGAGAAGTTTAAAAATATGAAATACAGAGAATGTCAATAGGGACTCATTATATCTTTGAGATAATTAGGAAAGCATTACTTTGACTTGATTGAAACATCATATAGTATTTGATTAGACATGAATACTTATATATCTTTGGTACTACTTACATTGACAACATTTGCATTAATGTAGTCCCCAGTGTCTGAATCTGTTAGTATAACCCTAGTTGCATCATCTACAAAAGAGAATATATATACCATTGAGATTAATGAAAGCTTCGTCAGCAATTGACTGCAAGTTCTGGATGGCAGGAGAGGAAGGGGAGGGATAGAGAAGTAGGTAGTGCAAGGAGAAGTGGATCGATGGATAGGTAAGGAGAGGTAAGGAGAGATGACCACTCTGGGAGAAGAGACGACTACTCTGGAAGAAGAGATGACCACTTTGGTAGAAGAGATGATCACTCTGGGAGAAGAGATGACCACTCTGGGAGGAGTGACCATTCTGGGAGAAGAGATGACCACTCTGGGAGAAGAGATGACCACTCTGGAAGAAAAGATGACCACTCTGGGAGAAGAGATGACCACTCTGGGAGAAGAGATGACCACTCTGGGAGAAGGAGTGACCACTCTGGGAGAAGAGATGACCACTCTGGGAGAAGAGATGACCACTCTGGGAGAAGAGATGACCACTCTGGGAGAAGGAGTGACCACTCTGGGAGAAGAGATGACCACTTTGGTAGAAAAGATGACCACTTTGGTAGAAGAGATGACCACTCTGGGAGAAGAGATGACCACTCTGGGAGAAGAGATGACCACTCTGGGAGAAGAGATGGCCACTTTGGGAGAAGAGATGACCACTCTGGGAGAAGAGATGACCACTCTGGGAGAAGAGATGACCACTCTGGGAGAGAGATGACCACTCTGGAGAAGAGATGACCTCTTTGGGAGAAGATATGACCACTCTGGAGAAGAGATGACCACTTTGGGAGAAGAGAGTAGCACTTTAGAAGAGAGATACACTCTGAGAGAAGAGAACAGCACTCAGAGAGACATTACCAATCTGAGAGAAAAAGAGATGACTGTTTTGGGAGTAGAAGAGATGAGATCACAAATCTGAGAGAAAAAATCATCCCTCTGAGAGAAGATATTCCCACTGTAAGAGAATAAGATATTACCACTCTTTGAGGTTCTCACTTTTGAACCAAAATTCTAGACCTTTTCATGACCATTATGGTTTATTATAAAGCCTCCAATGAGGATCCAATGTTAGGCTACCTAAAGCTATGCATAATGATTGTAACTTCCAAACTGTATGATTAACTTGTGATGAGGGGGACGTTAAGGAGCCCTTAACCCCCCACCCCCCATTGGCATGATGTAGAGTTAATTATTCATCACCAGTTTCATTAATACTGTTTATCTCACACATCTTAAGCACCTTGTTCATGTAAGTCTTATGATAGTGTAAGGTGTAGATCTAGCTATAATATCCAGCTTATGATCTTAAACTTAGGCAACACTAATGCCTTTCCAATATTGCTCAAAGACTGGGATGGACAATTGCAAATCACAGGAGAATACACATCTAAAATGGACTGCTCAAGGCAAAATATGTAAGGAAATATAAGTATAGACATTTATACAGAATGAGAAGAAGCATTATAAAGATCAAATACAATCTAAAGCTAACAACAAGGGTAATTCTTGCTCCCAACTATTCCCATGGAAAGTATGGCTCTTAGAGAAAAGAAGAGAACACCACTCTCATGTTCAAACTGCTTTGGTTGAGATTACCTTTGATTTGTTTTACTTACATGGTGATATGTCCCGATATCTATTTTTGGCAATATTTTCTGGTTCCTTGCACTCATTCATTGTCATACCAGACTTTCTTCTGTAAAGTTGCTGAAACATAGAAACACCAAAAATTCAAAATCAATTTTCTGTTCCTGGACTTTTCTGCAGACAGAAAGTAAATTGCATACTGATACACAGAGCTCCACAAATTTACCACTTTAATCCACAACCTGTGAAAGGAAGCAATGATTCACATTGTAAGTTTTTGCAACACAATTCTTATTGGTCCAGGCCTCAAATTTCACAATTTTTAGGGCAAGGCCACTTTGGCCTTGAATGGGGCAAAATTTTAGAGGGCACCAAGGCCGTGAGGTTAGGCACCTAGGCCAACTTGCATCTTACCAAAGGGCAACAAGGCAATAAAGAATAAACATCATGAAAAAATTTCTGTCCCAGGTCCTGGCGGCTGTTTTAATGAAGCAGAATAGAAGAAGGTGGTCTCTCTCACTTTACTTTTACTTTTTGTCAATTGAATTATTTAACCCTACTCTTATTTGAATGCTTCCTCACCCTTAGCAAAATCAACCATCATTATGGTAACTCAACTCATAAATTTATGGACAGACTCTGATTATGGGGGTATCTCATGTAAACTGTAAACCCTTATCAGTTAACTGGAGTAGTCCTCAATCCATGCCAACAGAATAATATTCAACCAAAAATGCCTTTTTGAGTTTGATGGGTTGTTATTGGGGTGGTTAGGCTTATAGGGTTAATGCTGAAAATGTAACTAACAACAGCATGTTCTTTTAAACTTTTTTTATTGATGCTGAAAAATTATTTAAAAATCAGCAAGTTAAGTCCAACCGATGTGCTCTGTGCGTGTGATCATAGAGCATGTGAAGTACGTGTTCGGTTATTTTCCCGTTCTTTTTTTGTGGGGAAAGTTGTTTTACACACGAAACACTCCATGCAGGGTAGGAATTAAGAACCCAAATTTGGGGGGCTATTTTGGAAAATGAAAAGTTTAAAAACGCCCCTCTTAATGTATTTACGAGGGCTTTTTTAAGGTTTAGTGGGGCTCTTTTCCAAAGTTCAATATGCTGTTTACGAAAATTACGAAAATGGATGTAAGCATTCAACAGGATAAAGTAAGCACAATTACCCTCTTCCTAGTGCTGCCTATAGCAAATTCATTATTAGTTTAATCGCAAAAATTTGCGAACGTTTAGCAAATAACTTCAAGCCACCGAATATATGACGAAAAACCAATAACCCATCAACTGAAATAGAAAACACAGGTTTACTTCCGCTGAAGGTGACCTTTCCTTAAATCATGTATTTGTTCGTGTGTGGATAAAATCACTCACCACCAAATACGAAACCATTATTCTGCTGAAAAGTAATCAAAGTTAAAACCTTCAATCCATCGCCACAGCAACGGTGTACGTAAAATACAAATTGAAAGTTGTAAACAAAGCTACGTAGTTTTTTTTTTTTGGCAAACCGATGGTTAGGCTACACTTCCCATTGACTTAGTGTAGTTGTTAGGCTAACATGTGGTCGAAGGTCGCAGTATTTCATGGATATTTTAGTTCTAGCTAACTGCGTCACAATTTCAGCGAATAAAGAGATGCTTCGGCTAGATTTTCCCATTGTATACGTGTGGTGTTCGGCTAGCATGCATGTTATTTTTGTTTATTTATTTTTGTTTATGTTTATTTTTAATTTGCGACACTACTTGAGCGAATAAACAGATGGCTAGGTTAGATTTCCATGTTGACTTAGTGTGAAGTTAGGCTAACATGTGGTCAGAGATTTGTGGGGATTTTAGGTTATTGTCGCTAGTACTGAAATTGCTTAGTGGGAGCCGTATTTGCCAGTGACTGTGCGGGAAGTTCCCAATGATTGTGCGCGACCCTCCCGCACTGCTTCAAATTTTATGCGGGATTGTGAGAACTGCTACTGCAAACCCTAGCAAATGCATGTCACAATTAATTTAACACAGACACCTGATATTACGAGGGTGATTTTCTTATATTTCTCTTTTCTTTTTAACTTTGATTACTTTTCAGCAGAACAATGGTTTCGTATTTGGTGGTGAGTGATTTTATCCACACACGAACAAATACATGATTTAAGGAAAGGTCACCTTCAGCGGAAGTAATCGCCCGTCGCCCCCGTTTATTTCTGACCCTGACACCATATCCGGCTGCCACCGTGTGCCATTTAATATCCCTGACATAAAATATAATTTTGATCTCAAAAAGGGCACGGCGGCCATCGAAGAAAAAGGGCAGGCATTTTTGGCCGTAAAAAACGTCAGATTTCCTATAGGCACCAAGGCCAGTTGGAAGGGCACCGTCGGCCATGGCCGTCGTGGCCGCCGTGAAATTTGAGGCCTGTTGGTTAAAACATAGTTAAACAGGAAGCTGAAGTGTGGATTGCTATGGGAAAGATAGATTCAGGCAGCACCCATATAACAGATGAGTATGAGATTTCCTGTTTTGAAAATGTAATAGGACCTCAAACGACACAGCTGTGAAACCATGAGATTGTAAATGAAAACCATAATGGGACCAAAAACATGCTTAAACATACTTATCTGAAGCTATGTAGATATCTCTTTGTAAATGGTAGGTTTGAGCAACAACATACATCAGTTGAATGAAACATGGAATGTTACTTGAATCCAACAAAACGCCACTTACCTCAAATTGCGCTAATGCAGTACCACTTGCCAGTCCTTCCTGTAGTAGCATTATAGACTCTGACAGAGGATCAATGCCCCCATTGGCTACACGAGGGCTCTCTGGGATGTATTGAAAGACAGGCTCCTCCTCCTCCTCAACATCATCACTAACATAAACTGTCATGGTTAAAGAATAGATACAGTCTATAAATAATCCCTCAATTCATCCAACCGACACAAAGGCACAATACCTGATCCATTTACATTATGCTACGTTTTAAGTTATAAGAGAATTGAAGTGTTTCAGTGGCTCCTGGCTGGTCTAGATATTACACATCAACCATCCACAAGTGAAGCAATGTCAATAGTGTTGCTTTTCCTCTCAGAGACTCCTACAGAATTTAATTTGTACACAGATTTCATCCTCAAACATCGCACATGTATATAACTATGTATGCTACCACAGAGACATACGTGGATAACAAATGTCACAGATAGGTGTAACAGAAGGTATATATAACTATGTGAGCTACCACAGAGACATACGTGGATAACAAATGTCACAGACATGTGTAACAGAAGGTATATGTATGCTACCACAGAGACATACGTGTGTAACAAATGTCACAGACATGTGTAACAGAAGGTATATATAACTATGAATGCTACCACAGAGACATACGTGGATAACAAATGTCACAGACATGTGTAACAGAAGGTATATGTATGCTACCACAGAGACATACGTGTGTAACAAATGTCACAGACATGTGTAACAGAAGGTATATATAACTATGAATGCTACCACAGAGACATACGTGGATAACAAATGTCACAGACATGTGTAACAGAAGGTATATGTAACTATGAATGCTACCACAGAGACATACGTGTGTAACAAATGTCACAGACATGTGTAACAGAAGGTATAACTATGTATGCTACCACAGAGACATACGTGGATAACAAATGTCACAGACATGTGTAACAGAAGGTATATGTATGCTACCACAGAGACATACGTGTGTAACAAATGTCACAGACATGTGTAACAGAAGGTATATATAACTATGAATGCTACCACAGAGACATACGTGGATAACAAATGTCACAGACATGTGTAACAGAAGGTATACGTATGCTACCACAGAGACATACGAGTGTAACAAATGTCACAGACATGTGTAACAGAAGGTATATATAACTATGAATGCTACCACGGAGACATACGTGGGTAACAAATGTCACAGACATGTGTAACAGAAGGTATATATAACTATGAATGCTACCACAGAGACATACGTGGATAACAAATGTCACAGACATGTGTAACAGAAGGTATATGTATGCTACCACAGAGACATACGTGTGTAACAAATGTCACAGACATGTGTAACAGAAGGTATATATAACTATGAATGCTACCACAGAGACATACGTGGGTAAAAAATGTCACAGACATGTGTAACAGAAGGTATAACTATGTATGCTACCACAGAGACATACGTGGATAACAAATGTCACAGACATGTGTAACAGAAGGTATATGTATGCTACCACAGAGACATACGTGTGTAACAAATGTCACAGACATGTGTAACAGAAGGTATATATAACTATGAATGCTACCACAGAGACATACATGGGTAACAAATGTCACAGACATGTGTAACAGAAGGTATAACTATGTATGCTACCACAGAGACATTTGTGGATAACAAATGTCACAGACATGTGTAACAGAAGGTATATGTATGCTACCACAGAGACATACATGTGTAACAAATGTCACAGACATGTGTAACAGAAGGTATATATAACTATGAATGCTACCACGGAGACATACGTGGGTAACAAATGTCAAAGACATGTGTAACAGAAGGTATATATAACTATGAATGCTACCACAGAGACATACGTGGATAACAAATGTCACAGACATGTGTAACAGAAGGTATATGTATGCTACCACAGAGACATACGTGTGTAACAAATGTCACAGACATGTGTAACAGAAGGTATATATAACTATGAATGCTACCACAGAGACATACGTGGGTAAAAAATGTCACAGACATGTGTAACAGAAGGTATAACTATGTATGCTACCACAGAGACATACGTGGATAACAAATGTCACAGACATGTGTAACAGAAGGTATATGTATGCTACCACAGAGACATACGTGTGTAACAAATGTCACAGACATGTGTAACAGAAGGTATATATAACTATGAATGCTACCACAGAGACATACATGGGTAACAAATGTCACAGACATGTGTAACAGAAGGTATAACTATGTATGCTACCACAGAGACATTTGTGGATAACAAATGTCACAGACATGTGTAACAGAAGGTATATGTATGCTACCACAGAGACATACATGTGTAACAAATGTCACAGACATGTGTAACAGAAGGTATATATAACTATGAATGCTACCACGGAGACATACGTGGGTAACAAATGTCACAGACATGTGTAACAGAAGGTATAACTATGTATGCTACCACAGAGACATACGTGGGTAACAAATGTCACAGACATGTGTAACAGAAGGTATATATAACTATGTATGCTATCACAGAGACATACGTGGGTAACAAATATCACAGACATGTGTAACAGAAGGTATATATAACTATGTATGCTACCACAGAGACATGAGTCAGTTAAGAAATGTCACACACATGTGTAACAGAAGGTATGCATAACTATGTATGCTATCACAGATACATACGTGGGTAACAAATGTCACAGACATGTGTAACAGAAGGTATGTATAACTATGTATTTAAAAACATGCGCGATATATTAACTTTACAACATCGTTAGCAAAAATCTGTACACTAATAAAGTCGCCTAACGCTAGTTTCTAATAATGTATCCAGAAAACAAATGAGACTCGTGGCTAAATGTCAGTGCAATGCATTTTGAACGGTGTTGTAACAACAGTCGATCAGACACTGACAGTCTATAGGCCGAGTGAAAATGCATTGCTGGACAATGGGGGAAATCTAGCCTATACTGCTGAATTTGTGACGCAGTTATAAGGTATCCATGGAATACTTTCATTATTACTGTTATCTTCGACCACATGGTTGCCTAACAGCACACTAAGTCAATGGGGGAAATCTAGCCTATACCGCTGAATTTGTGACGCAGTTATAAGGTATCCATGGAATACTTTCCTCAATGTAAACTAAACATAATGTTCTTAGTTAGGTGGATCCACACACCAAGTATGAAGTGCCTTGAAGTTCAAAATTATTTTGATTTATTTTCATTACAAGGTTCTTAGACTGACCACTGTAGACTTCACAAAACCTTTGACCACAAAACAGAATTTTGTTGTTGTATTCCATACTGTGGACCCACATACAGAAGGCTTAACTTAAAACTGATTTCACAAAAACCAGAAGACCTATAACAGTTGTGGACAATGTCGAGTAGGGATGCCTAATTTAATGAGGGAACATGATAGCAAATAACTCAAAGCTCATAGAATGAAGCAAAACTTTATATAAGCAGAATAATTTATCCAGTATCGTACCACCAAATGCTATGCAAAATTGAAATATTGCTACACAAGTGGAAAGATTTATAGAGTTGTTTAACATATGAACCATATTCTTTTACATGAGAAAACCTTCAGGACTATAATAAAATTTGAATTCTAAATTCCCTGATCAAAGGGTTACTGGTGGAGGGAGTGTAAGGGGGAGCTCACCATTGGGTCTGACTGTAAGCACCAGATCTGTCCTTTGTAGTTCACAGATACCTCGAATAGCTGATACAACCTCTTCATTTGTGTAAGTGGAAATGTCCTGGCCATTTAGTAGCAGGATTTGGTCTCCCTCGTTCAGTCTAGGAATACAGAGGTCAGCCTGCAAAAAGAAACACATAGTCTGATACAACCCCTGATGATTTATCCCTGGTCAGAAATTTTGAGTATATTACCACAACCAGAGGAAAACCCGTCCCAGTGTTAACTGGCATTGAAATACATGACATATGCAGCACAAGAGTAGTTTGCAAGCTAACCCTGGCTTAAGTTAATACTGCAGATAGGGAGCAGTATAAATCTAAACAGAGTCAGTGCTTACATGGTTTTATGATAGGGAATCTTGTGACATAATACCACAACAATGAAAGAAAGATAGAGGGACATTGTTTGTTGTTGGTAATTTATTTGAATGCTCACTCTAACAACAAAGAGTAGATTTGCATTTGTTTTAGTTAACCAGATGAGATCCATTTGACGTTTGGACCGATGCTGACCCCAATGACCTTTGACCTTCACTCAAAATAATAGGGTTCTTGCACCCACTATAAGAAAGATACAGGCCATATATGAACTATATGATGTAAGCTGTGTTTGGATATCATGTTTCAAAGGTTTGTGTTTAAAAGGTTTTACAGAGTGTGACTTGTGATGGACCCAAATTACCTTTTACCTCCACAAAAAAAAGCATTATAGGAAAGCCACATGCACTATATGAGAGCCAATACAGCTTCCTATCAAGACATATCATGTTTACAAGGATTTCAATTTTTGACCCCTGGTGACATTAAATGAACTCTGACCTACACCAAATTACTTTACACTACATATTAGGCTATCCTACCATGTGAGCTTCTTTGGTGTTCAGGTTCTGGAGATTTTTGAGAATTTCACATTATGTCCTTAGCAGACCCAATGACCTTCCACCTCCACCAAAAACAGTACTCATTATGGGGAAGCCACATGCCAAATATGGGAACTGCGGAGGTTACCTATCTGGACATATGGTATTTACTAGCTTTGGTGTCACATACACACATATTCACGCTCCAACTTGACTACATAGGTTTAATACTTGCCTGTCAATGGCAAGTAACCAAAATAGACTGCCCACAATGATTCTTATTATATACCCTGCTGGAGTATGTATGGTGAGAATATTTACCACAAAAAGTAATGCTCACAATGACCATTATTATATGACCTGCTGGAACAGTATGATGTGTAAATTTACCACAAAAAAATACTGCCCACAATGATCATTATTATATACCCTGCTGGATTATTTATGGTAAGAAAATTTGCCACAAACATTACTGCCCACAATGACCATTAATATGGAATGGAAATGTTACACAATTTATAATAAGATGGAAAAAATCAAAGAAAGAACCTACTAGGCTGCCTACTTCAAAGCTAATACATGTTATGTATGGGAGCATTTCTTGTATCCAAGGATTCTACCGCTAATAATGGCTAAAGACCAGTTATAGAATAAGACTTACCGGGGTATTTGGTGCAACTCTACAAACAATGACAGGGGCACCTTGGTCACAGCCACCTTTAACACTGAAGCCAAACTGTCCTTTGTCGTTTGGTCTCATTCTGATAACAATCAAACTATCAGCAGCAACACCATTGGGCTAAAAGGTAAGAACAGTAATAGTACACTATTAAGCTCAAGGGTTACAACAGTAATTGTACACAATTAGGCTCAAAGTAAATATTGTACATTACTAGTCTAAAAGTTAACAACAGTAAGAGTACACTATTAGACTCAAGGGTTACAACAGTAATTGTACACAATTAGGCTCAAAGTAATATTATACACTATTAGTTAACAGTAATACGACACTATTAGGCTCAAGGGTTACAACAGTAATTGTACACAATTAGGCTCAAAGTAAATATTATACACTATTAGTTAACAGTAATAAGACACTATTAGGCTCAAGGGTTACAACAGTAATTGTACACAATTAGGCTCAAAGTAAATATTGTACATTACTAGTCTAAAAGTTAACAACAGTAAGAGTACACTATAAGTCTCAAGGGTTACAACAGTAATTGTACACAATTAGGCTCAAAGTAATATTATACACTATTAGTTAACAGTAATAAGACACTATTAGGCTCAAGGGTTACAACAGTAATTGTACACAATTAGGCTCAAAGTAAATATTATACACTATTAGTTAACAGTAATAAGACACTATTAGGCTCAAGGGTTACAACAGTAATTGTACACAATTAGGCTCAAAGTAAATATTGTACATTACTAGTCTAAAAGTTAACAACAGTAAGAGTACACTATAAGTCTCAAGGGTTACAACAGTAATTGTACACAATTAGGCTCAAAGTAATATTATACACTATTAGTTAACAGTAATAAGACACTATTAGGCTCAAGGGTTACAACAGTAATTGTACACAATTAGGCTCAAAGTAAATATTGTACATTACTAGTCTAAAAGTTAACAACAGTAAGAGTACACTATTAGACTCAAGGGTTACAACAGTAATTGTACACAATTAGGCTCAAAGTAAATATTATACACTATTAGTTAACAGTAATAAGACACTATTAGGCTCAAGGGTTACAACAGTAATTGTACACTTTTGGGATCAAAATGCTATTATTAACTAGGATCTCATGTATTCTTTCCTTGTGAATATGAATTGCCAATATGAATTGCCAATATGAAACAATACAAGAGAATTCTGTTCGAGAATAAATCCTGTAAATGATTAAGTGACTTGTTGACTTGTAATAACATACCACATTCCAAATTAATAATTGGAAAAGAATGAATTGGAAAAGAAAGTCATGTGTAACATTTAAACTAGGAGTTTTGTGAAGAAGTTATTGAAGAGAAATCTAGTAAATCTGAGGTTGGGAGCTATATTCACTATCATTTTTAATTGTATAGGACGTCATGTGTTAGATTTAAACTAGGAGTTTTGTGAAGAAGTTATTGAAGAGAAAAACTAGTAAATCTGAGGTTGGGAGCTATATTCACTATCACTTTTAACTGTATAGGAAGTCATGTGTAACATTTAAACTAGGAGTTTTGTGAAGAAGTTATTGAAGAGAAAAACTAGTAAATCTGAGGTTGGGAGCTATGTTCACTATCACTTTTAACTGTATAGGAAGTCATGTGTAACATTTAAACTAGGAGTTTTGTGAAGAAGTTATTGAAGAGAAAAACTCGTAAATCTGAGGTTGGGAGCTATATTCACTATCTTTTTTCTACTGTATAGGAAGTCATGTGTTACATTTAAACTAGGAGTTTTGTGAAGAAGTTATTGAAGAGAAAAACTAGTTAATCTGAGGTTGGGAGCTATATTCACTATCATTTTTAACTGTATAGGAAGTCATGTGTAACATTTAAACTAGGAGTTTTGTGAAGAAGTTATTGAAGAGAAAAACTAGTTAATCTGAGGTTGGGAGCTATATTCACTATCATTTTTAACTGTATAGGAAGCCATGTGTTACATTTAAACTAGGAGTTTTGTGAAGAAGTTATTGAAGAGAAAAACTAGTAAATCTGAGGTTGGGAGCTATATTCACTATCATTTTTAATTGTATAGGAAGTCATGTGTAACATTTAAACTAGGAGTTTTGTGAAGAAGTTATTGAAGAGAAAAACTCGTAAATCTGAGGTTGGGAGCTATATTCACTATCATTTTTAACTGTATAGGAAGTCATGTGTTACATTTGAACTAAGAGTTTTGTGAAGAAGTTATTGAAGAGAAAAACTAGTAAATCTGAGGTTGGGAGCTATATTCACTATCATTTTTAAATGTATAGGAAGTCATGTGTTACAAACTAGGAGTTTTTGTGAAGAAGTTATTGAAGAGAAAAACTACTTAATCTGAGGTTGGGAGCTATATTCACTATCCTTTTTTACTTTATAGGAAGTCATGTGTTACATTTAAACTAGGAGTTTTGTGAAGAAGTTATTGAAGAGAAAAACTAGTAAATCTGAGGTTGGGAGCTATATTCACGATCTTTTTTTTTACTGTGCCTACAGACAGACGTCCTGAAAATAATTCTAAGACCTATGTGAAGCAATTAGAGCAATTACCAGTTGAATGCCATTTGTCTGTAGGTCGTACGTTTTCTCCACCAGGCTGTTGTCACTGCCACCATCATCCACATACATAAAGTGAGCTGTAGTTAGGATTTCCTCACTTCTGGAAAAACCATTTTCCCTGCAAAAAGCAAAATATTTGCATCCCAAACACAAGAAACTACCACTTTCTCATATTCCAAATATATGAATATTCACATTTCATGAAAGTACACCAATGTTTGACTATACCAACAGGTGTGAGTGAACTGACATAGCTGAATATGTAGACCAGAGAGTAGAGATGAATGCAGCAAAGATGCAGCAAAGAACCAGCAATGACCAGCATGACGGACAAACACAGATAATCCTAGCAATGCTATAAAACATACATTTGGCAACAGTTGGTTAAAAAGGAATTAACTTTTATCAGGTCATCTCTACATGCTGTTAGTACTAGTTATTTAAGTACTATTTTTAAGTACTATTTTGGCGAAACCAAACCACCCTCAAGAAGCGATTCTATGGTCACAGATCCACAGTCAACACCATGAAGACTGAGACCCCAGTTGGAGAACACTTTAACCTTCCCAACCATACCATTAACAACATGTCCCTACAGGGGATTGAATCCTTAGGTAGCCGTCCTGACCTAGTACGAATCAGCAGAGAGAGGCTGTGGATGCAACACCTTCGCACCATTCAATCTCATGGGCTCAACATTCAGGAAAGACATGACTAACTTTTCTTGTCCCCCCCTCCTTCGCCCCTTGTTCCCCCCCCATCACTCCTCGTCTCATAGCTCTCTACCACTCTTTTTCTCCCTGCCTTTCTGTCATTGTCTTTGCTCCAGTTTATTCCTACCCCATTCCCTTAATCATCTCTTTGTCCCTCCACTGTTTATCTCCTACCTCTCCTCTTCCCCTGTTGGTTTCTTTCTTTCTTCTCTCCATCCCTTGTCTACTAATCCCCTTACATCTATCTCTTTGTGTTCACCATGCTCATTAACTTGTCTGTATTATTTGTGTGTTTTTGTCCCTTCTGTTACTGTTACTTGTCATTTAGCGTTTGAAGAAGATCCTGCTAGGATCGAAACGCAGGCCAACTTACTTTTACACATACTTTTTTTGATAGGCATCAATTAGTTACATGAGAGTAAGCTTTTTTAGTGTCTGTTGTTTGAATTGTACTCGGTGGTACTGTGTGAACTTCCCCCCCCCCCACCCCCCCCCACCTTTGAGTGTACAGTGTAATGCTTTGGCTTCATATGATATTTTATTTCTCTGTTCTCTGTCCAGCTCTCGTGACAATAGTGTGGATCCTTCGTAGCCATGTGAAATGTTCGAGCAACACGAAGTTAGAGGTCTCTTGTTATTATGTGTAGTTAGATAGAACACTTGAGATTTTGATCTCTAAAAGAGCGTTATATTTTATATTTGTAAACCGCTGCACAGAAAGTCCCTTGGCCAGTTTGTCATGTAAGTTTATTTTTGTCATAGTTTAAGCAAGTCCTAGTCTGTGTTCTCTTTATACAGTGAGCATTTTTCCCTGTTTGACAGAATGCCTTTAAATTATTACTACAAACGCAAATGTTAGGAACAGGGTAGAGGAAAATTACCTCATCGCCCTGTGGGGGTTTTGCCATGTTTGTTGGGTATGGCAGGGTTCTGCTTAGGCTTAATTGACGAATTTCCTCAATCAACGCCCAAATATTGTATTTCTAGGACTCAAATTATACAGCGAGGCCACAGAGTGTGCAGGAAGTTGTAATTGTTTATGTAGATTGTTAATTTGCATTGTTAATCATCAAATATTGGTTGAATTATATAGATTGGACTGCTCTGCAACCCCAAATTGTATGGTTATCTATGGATGGTATAGTATATGAGTCAATTGTGTTGTTTCTAGTGATATTGGTTTACCCACCTGCGGATATTATTGAATTTGTTTGTGCTGGTGCATCTTACTATCATCACAAAGAAACTAGACTTATGGCCTGGTACACAAACTATAACTAGTGCTGGGGCATCTTACTATCATCACAAAGAAACTAGACTTATGGCCTGGTACACAAACTATAACTAGCGCTGGGGCATCTTACTATCATCACAAAGAAACTAGACTTATGGCCTGGTACACAAACTATAACTAGCGCTGGGGCATCTTACTATCATCACAAAGAAACTAGACTTATGGCCTGGTACACAAACTATAACTAGCGCTGGGGCATCTTACTATCATCACAAAGAAACTAGACTTATGGCCTGGTACACAAACTATAACTAGCGCTGGGGCATCTTGCTATCATCACAAAGAAACTAGACTTATGGCCTGGTACACAAACTATAACTAGTGCTGGGGCATCTTACTATCATCACAAAGAAACTGGACTTATGGCCTGGTACACAAACTATAACTAGCGCTGGGGCATCTTACTATCATCACAAAGAAACTGGACTTATGGCCTGGTACACAAACTATAACTAGCGCTGGGGCATCTTACTATCATCACAAAGAAACTAGACTTATGGCCTGGTACACAAACTATAACTAGCGCTGGGGCATCTTACTATCATCACAAAGAAACTAGACTTATGGCCTGGTACACAAACTATAACTAGCGCTGGGGCATCTTACTATCATCACAAAGAAACTAGACTTATGGCCTGGTACACAAACTATAACTAGCGCTGGGGCATCTTACTATCATCACAAAGAAACTAGATTTATGGCCTGGTACACAAACTATAACTAGCGCTGGGGCATCTTACTATCATCACAAAGAAACTAGACTTATGGCCTGGTACACAAACTATAACTAGCGCTGGGGCATCTTACTATCATCACAAAGAAACTAGACTTATGGCCTGGTACACAAACTATAACTAGTGCTGGGGCATCTTACTATCATCACAAAGAAACTAGACTTATGGCCTGGTACACAAACTATAACTAGCGCTGGGGCATCTTACTATCATCACAAAGAAACTAGACTTATGGCCTGGTACACAAACTATAACTAGCGCTGGGGCATCTTACTACCATCACAAAGAAACTAGACTTATGGCCTGGTACACAAACTATAACTAGCGCTGGGGCATCTTACTATCATCACAAAGAAACTAGACTTATGGCCTGGTACACAAACTATAACTAGTGCTGGGGCATCTTACTATCATCACAAAGAAACTAGACTTATGGCCTGGTACACAAACTATAACTAGCGCTGTCATGGCTTGCGGAGCACGGACGCATGTGCTAGTGGTTTGAAGTCAGTTAAAGCGTGTAGGCTGCACAGTCCAAATCTATTACATGAATTGACATGTAGCTAATATTGTACGGTTGACCTGGTAGTAATGGTGTTCTTCATTATTGCTACATTCATATTGCAGGTTATTGCGATGACCTCAAGATCTATATGATTTCAGCTTTGCAGACACTTGCCCAAAGGTGGGTGGCAGTTTTGTATTACATTTACTTTGTCAGTGAAGTTATATTCATTTGTTTGTGTTATATTTTTTGGTCCCACTTTGATCCTGACATAGGATGGCATGCTCTATCAGATCCACAACTGCTCCGCTAGTTGAACCCTTAGTACTATTTACCATATCTTAGGCATCAATTACTTACATAAGAATAAAGTCTTTTCAGATTATCTATACTAGAATAAATTATTGCCAGGTCATCTCTACATGCTGTTAGTACTAATTAACAATACCTTAGTCAACAGTTATTTACATACAAATACTTACAGGATTCCTCAGAGCTATGTGATGAATATTATTCTCTTGATAATATTCTCTCTAAATACATTCAACAACATAAGCATTTCATGAAAGTGTCTTGATCACAATATTGGTATAGCATGTTAACACTACAACTAGGACTGGGGCTAATGTTCACACTTATACTTTCCCTTCTTTATTCATAACATTCCCAACAATACATTTGAGCAAATTTGCTTGCGATCATGATTCACAACCTTGTTGATCATGTTTTCAATCTTGAGAAATGAAAATTAGATGAGTAAAGGCTTTGATGTAGTCTTATTTATCCCCTGTACCCAAAAGCTTTTAAAACAAAACAAGCATGTAAATCAGATGAGTAAAGGGTTTGGTCTAGTGTTGTTATTATCCCCCACCCCCAAAGCTTTGACAGAACAAACATGTAAATCAGATGAGTAAAGGGTTTGGTCTAGTGTTGTTATTATCCCCCACCCCCAAAGCTTTGAACAGAACAAGTATGTAAATCAGATGAGTAAAGGGTTTGGTCTAGTGTTGTTATTATCCCCTACCCCCAAAGCTTTGACAGAACAAACATGTAAATCAGATGAGTAAAGGGTTTGGTCTAGTGTTGTTATTATCCCCACCCCCAAAGCTTTGAACAGGACAAGCATGCAAATCAGATGAGTAAAGGGTTTGGTCTAGTGTTGTTATTATCCCCCACCCCCAAAGCTTTGAACAGAACAAGCATGTAAATCAGATGAGCAAAGGGTTTGGTCTAGTGTTGTTATTATCCCCCACCCACAAAGCTTTGAACAGAACAAGTATGTAAATCAGATGAGTAAAGGGTTTGGTCTAGTGTTGTTATTATCACAGGCCTCCAAAGCTTTGAACAGAACAAGCATGTAAATCAGATGAGTAAAGGGTTTGGTCTAGTGTTGTTATTATCACAGGCCTCCAAAGCTTTGAACAGAACAAACATGTAAATCAGATGAGTAAAGGGTTTGGTCTAGTGTTGTTATTATCCCCCACCCCCAAAGCTTTGAACAGGACAAGCATGCAAATCAGATGAGTAAAGGGTTTGGTCTAGTGTTGTTATTATCCCCCACCCCCAAAGCTTTGAACAGAACAAGCATGTAAATCAGATGAGCAAAGGGTTTGGTCTAGTGTTGTTATTATCCCCCACCCACAAAGCTTTGAACAGAACAAGTATGTAAATCAGATGAGTAAAGGGTTTGGTCTAGTGTTGTTATTATCACAGGCCTCCAAAGCTTTGAACAGAACAAGCATGTAAATCAGATGAGTAAAGGGTTTGGTCTAGTGTTGTTATTGTCCCCCACCCACAAAGCTTTGAACAGAACAAGCATGAAAATCAGATGAGTAAAGGGTTTGGTCTAGTGTTGTTATTATCCCCCACCCACAAAGCTTTGAACAGAACAAGCATGTAAATCAGATGAGTAAAGGGTTTGGTCTAGTGTTGTTATTATCCCCCACCCACAAAGCTTTGAACAGAACAAGCATGTAAATCAGATGAGTAAAGGGTTTGGTCTAGTGTTGTTATTATCCCCCACCCACAAAGCTTTGAACAGAACAAGCATGAAAATCAGATGAGTAAAGGGTTTGGTCTAGTGTTGTTATTATCCCCCACCCCCAAAGCTTTGAACAGAACAGGCATGTAAATCAGATGAGTAAAGGGTTTGGTCTAGTGTTGTTATTATCCCCCACCCCCAAAGCTTTGAACAGAACAAGCATGCAAATCAGATGAGTAAAGGGTTTGGTCTAGTGTTGTTATTATCCCCCACCCACAAAGCTTTGAACAGAACAAGCATGTAAATCAGATGAGTAAAGGGTTTGGTCTAGTGTTGTTATTATCACAGGCCTCCAAAGCTTTGAACAGAACAAGCATGTAAATCAGATGAGTAAAGGGTTTGGTCTAGTGTTGTTATTATCCCCCACCCACAAAGCTTTGAACAGAACAAGCATGTCAATCAGATGAGTAAAGGGTTTGGTCTAGTGTTGTTATTATCCCCCACCCACAAAGCTTTGAACAGAACAAGCATGAAAATCAGATGAGTAAAGGGTTTGGTCTAGTGTTGTTATTATCCCCCACCCCCAAAGCTTTGAACAGAACAAGCATGTAAATCAGATGAGTAAAGGGTTTGGTCTAGTGTTGTTATTATCCCCCACCCCCAAAGCTTTGAACAGAACAAGTATGCAAATCAGATGAGTAAAGGGTTTGGTCTAGTGTTGTTATTATCCCCCACCCCCAAAGCTTTGAACAGAACAAGTATGTAAATCAGATGAGTAAAGGGTTTGGTCTAGTGTTGTTATTATCCCCCACCCCCAAAGCTTTGACAGAACAAACATGTAAATCAGATGAGCCAAGGGTTTGGTCTAGTGTTGTTATTATCCCCCACCCCCAAAGCTTTGAACAGAACAAGCATGTAAATCAGATGAGTAAAGGGTTTGGTCTAGTGTTGTTATTATCCCCCACCCCAAAGCTTTGACAGAACAAGCATGTAAATCAGATGAGTAAAGGGTTTGGTCTAGTGTTGTTATTGTCCCCCACCCACAAAGCTTTGAACAGAACAAGCATGTAAATCAGATGAGTAAATGGTTTGGTCTAGTGTTGTTATTATCACAGGCCTCCAAAGCTTTGAACAGAACAAGCATATAAACCAGATGAGTAAAGGGTCTGGTCTAGTGTTGTTATTATCCCCCACCCACAAAGCTTTGAACAGAACAAGCATGTAAATCAGATGAGTAAAGGGTTTGGTCTAGTGTTGTTATTATCACAGGCCTCCAAAGCTTTGAACAGAACAAGCATGTAAATCAGATGGGTAAAGGGTTTGATGCAGTGTTATTCTGAATCCATCTGGCCATCCAGTATAAACATTACAAACCTGTGAGCTATTCTTTTAATGAATGTGTACACAGTTTAATCTTAGCTAGTTAGTCTGTGAGGGAGTTCTTGCTAGGATGGAACCATCAAGCCCTCTACCTTTTACATATTTACCTATAATGGGTTTTGGCAGTAGATAAGCAGTTCGGTAGCAGTTTTTTTTTCTCTTTGATTTTAAACTACAGAGTAGAGAGATATGTCATTAATACTGGCCAAATGCATTCATTCATTTTGGCCAAATGCCTGCACAAGATGAAAGCAATGACTAGCAGACCCAATTACAAAATGTAATCCACTTGTAAGGTCAAATCCCTATCTTATTACTACAACAAATACTTTACAATTCTAGTGGTTATTATTGGGAAGATTTATTTCTTTACATTACAATAAGATGCTTTTAACCAATGCCAACTTACTTAGCAAAGTACCATACTATTGATCAATGCTTACCTGTCACTCTAAATATTTTCCTACTTAGTCCAGCCCCCCCCCCCCCACATTGACACTATATACTTGCTTCCAACAGGCCTTTGCATCAGTTTTTACATGTGTAATAAGATTAGCTAGCATTGTTACCTTACCTGTAACATTAAGCACAATGTCATAACTGTTACCTTAACCAAATGACAGGCACTAATGTTACAACTCCTTACCTTTACTAAACATGAGGCACTAATGTCACAACTCTTATCTTACCCAAAGATATCAAGCACTGAGTCACACTGTTACCTTAACCAAACATCTATGTCACAACTGTTCCCTTACCAAAAGACATCAAGCACTGTGTCACACTGTTATCTTAACCAAACATCAATGTCACAACTGTTTCCTTACCCAAAGACATCAATCACTGTGTGACACTGTTACCTTAACCAAACATCTATGTCGCAACTGTGTCCTTACCCAAAGACATCAAGCACTGTGTCACACTGTTACCTTAACAAAACATCTATGTCACAACTGTTTCCTTACCCAAAGACATCAAGCACTGAGTCACACTGTTACCTTAACCAAACATCTATGTCACAACTGTCACCTTACCCAAAAGACATCAAGCACTGTGTCACACTGTTACCTTAACCAAACATCTATGTCACAACTGTTACCTTACCCAAAGACATCAAGCACTGTGTCACACTGTTACCTTAACCAAACATCTATGTCACAACTGTTTCCTTACCCAAAGACATCAAGCACTGTGTCACACTGTTACCTTAACCAAACATCAATGTCACAACTGTGTCCTTACCAAAAGACATCAAGCACTGTGTCACACTGTTACCTTAACCAAACATCTATGTCACAACTGTTTCCTTACCCAAAGACATCAAGCACTGTGTCACACTGTTACCTTAACCAAACATCAATGTCACAATGTTTCCTTACCCAAAGACATCAAGCACTGTGTCACACTGTTACCTTAACCAAACATCTATGTCACAACTGTTTCCTTACCCAAAGACATCAAGCACTGTGTCACACTGTTACCTTAACCGAACATCTATGTCACAACTGTTACCTTACCCAAAGACATCAAGCACTGTGCCACACTGTTACCTTAACCAAACATCAACGTCACAACTGTTTCCTTACCCAAAGACATCAAGCACTGTGTCACACTGTTACCTTAACCAACATCAGGTACTGATGTCACGACTGTTAGCTTACTCAAACAGAACAAACCTGGCATAACACTGCACAACAAAATGATACTGAAATAACATAAGTCAACTTTTGCAGGGTAGCAGTAACATCATTTGGCTACTTAATGTAACACAAGCAAATAAAAGTTTTCTTCTGTTAGTGTTGTCTAGTTATGTACAACAGAGTTGCACAGAATGCAAGTGGTTATCTTTGCATAGCAAGCCTTTGATCCTCAAAGCTTTTCATACCTTTGAATTCCATTAAACGAGTTGGTTGTAGGGCCTTCACTATTGCCAAGCTTGCTTTTTCGACTAGACCAGGAGTTGAAAAGGAAAGAGAAAAAGAACCAAACTGACCGCTTCATGCAAAATAAACTTTGACAGGACTGCTAGCAGATATTATACTGTGAATCACATCACTATGGCCTCTCTATTGAACTAACACTTTCCCCAATCACATAACCATGGTAGCTCTAACAAGCACTTTCCTAAGCACACTAAGGCCACTATAAGCAATCTTCCTATCACTTGAATATTCTCCCTGGATAACACTCACTCAATCACTTGACCATGGTCACTTTACCATGGTCACTTGACCTAACCCTCTTCTAATCAAAACACCCTGGTAACTCTTAACTCCAGATGAAGCCCTAAACAGGGCAGTTTGACAGTATTTCAAATGTTTACGGTATATTTTGGAGATATATTTTGAAATGGTCTTGGTTAGAAGTTATAAAATACTGGAAGAAATGACACTTTCAAAAGAAGCCAGAATATAATGTTATAAACCGCATGTGCAGTCCTGTCAAAAATGAGCAGGAAATAAGAGTAAGTGAGAATAAATAAAGAATATAGCATGTAAATATATCAAGATCACAACAAGCAAAAAACTGTCACTAAGAACATTCAGGGGGAAACATGCTACATAGCAAGCAAACACAATACTTACTGTTTCTAACAAACACCAAGGGAAAGGTACCGTTCAGGGACAATCACAATACCAGCTGTTTATAACATCAGCTTAATTGTTAAATATCTTTCAGGGACAATCAAAATACTAATTGTCCTTACACAAGCTAACTTGAAAGGTTCCCTTAGCACTCATCACACTGCTAGTTACACCAAGGCACAATTAAAATATGAATTGTTTTGGACACAAACTAAATTGAAAGGTACCTTTCAAGCAAAAACACAATACCAAAATTTATGAAGCAAATACTAGATGTGAAGGTGCCTTATAGGTTCCCGCACAAGGTAGTATTACCATTGACTTTCTTTGATAGAGACAAGTAAACCAAGTACTTTTCAACAGCTTGGTTTCTGCGTGACTGCCAAATAAACATGTTTTTTGCCTGTAAACTTCATCCTGGTAAGACGAGACTGGACAAGAGTTTCTACTTTACAATCTAGCTACCATATCAGTCTCAACCACTCCAGTGGTTAGCACTGACAATCACAAACTTACTGTATTGCTCAACTTTAACTGAATTTGCAATGCCTTTTTGAATCTTTGAAGACATGTTCCTTGAGGAAGCAAAGGCTATAGTACCAACCTATTTTTGGTTACATTTGAGTGATTGCTCCCTCTAGACGGCAGGCTTCGAGTCTCGTTCCTGATCACATCAGATGAACTGCCACCTATGGTTCTTCTGAAAATTCTCTTGCTTGGGGATCTTTGCACCAAAACCATGAAAGTAAATGTATGCAACAACACCGTACAGGAATATAGAAACAGAGGAAATATAAGAGAAATTCCCAAAGAAAGTTAGAAACTTTTACCACAGCAGCAGTATCTTGACAGAGTAGATACAATGTTATGGTGTGCCAAAAGAGCAAAATTTAGCTCACAGCATCAAAAGCATAATTTGCAGAATCACACCATTTGAAGTATCAAAGAATATTTGCCCTCTGAGCACCCCTTACGATTTATTTTAATATTACAAAAGATAGCAAGAAAATTGTGAAACTTTTAGGTTTGCAAAACTAACTGGAAAACAAACATCCAGATAAGATTATCAATGAACTTGATGATTTTGTGGCATATATTAGTAAACGTTGCCTGATTTGACTTTGAGAGGAAGCTCATACAGAAATAGAAGACTTCTACTTGAGTAGTAGTTCAGTCCAAACTGTATAAATGCAGGCTTAATGAATCATATCTGCAGATCTTGAGCTAGATATGACTTTTTTTTAATTAATTTGGACCAGTGGAAACAACTACTTAATTTTCCAGCTTACATTTCTATGTCTATGCTATTGTTCAAATAAATTTGAATTTATATACACACTGAAGTTTATTTTTGTATGTTTGTGGCATGATATCATTTATGACACTGTCAGTGTTGACCTGGATATATAAGTAGTCTCTTAGTCCAGCCATTTTACATAATCTGCCATATGAGGGTTTAGATATCACAACATGAATGACATAATGAGGAATCAAAGAAATCTTTGTCAAGTTTGAGTTCTCCCAAGAATCCAAATCAATCTTTATTTTTATAAGATATTTTTACCAGCCAAACATGTGGAACTCTGACAAAATGTTTCACAACATTGTATACCATGCTGAGTGTGAACTTGCATTCTGTACCCCTCATACATATTTGAAAGGGAAGCTGTTGTATGATATAACAGTGCACTCATAGCTAAATGCTCATTTAGCAATAAGTATTAACTGAACTAAGTACAAAACCTCTGGCAATCATGGTGTTGTATCACAATTCTACCATATGATTTTCCATCTAATATCATGATTATGCAGATTAGCCATATTAACTTTGCCTTTATTGATTTCTAGGAACAGTGATGTGTTTGTTCAGCGATTGGTCACTTTCATCTTGTGACCTAATATAGCAACTTGATTGGCTGGAAGTCGGTACTTTCTTCACCTTGTCTTGAAAACTAAGTCTTGCTGCATAACTCAAAGAGGTGTCACCCATATCTCATTTACTGTCTTTCATTCAGTGGACACTCACATTATCTCTAGTGGACATTCACGTTATCTCTATCGTTCTCCATTCAGGTCCCACCCATATCTCATCTACTGTCTTTCATTCAGTGGACACTCACATTATCTCTAGCGGACATTCACGTTATCTCTATTGCTCTCCATTCAGGTCTCACCCATATCTCATCTACTGTCTTTCATTCAGTGGACACACACATTATCTCTAGCGGACATTCTCGTTATCGCTATTGCTCTCCATTCAGGTCCCACCCATATCTCATTTACTGTCTTTCATTCAGTGGACACTCACATTATCTCTAGCGGACATTCACGTTATCTCTATCGTTCTCCATTCAGGTCCCACCCATATCTCATCTACTGTCTTTCATTCAGTGGACACTCACATTATCTCTAGCTGACATTCACGTTATCTCTATTGTTCTCCATTCAGGTCCCACCCATATTATCATCTACTGTCTTTCATTCAGTGGACACTCACATTATCTCTAGCGGACATTCACGTTATCTCTATTGTTCTCCATTCAGGTCCCACCCATATTATCATCTACTGTCTTTCATTCAGTGGACACTCACATTATCTCTAGCGGACATTCACGTTATCTCTATTGTTCTCCATTCAGGTCCCACCCATATTATCATCTACTGTCTTTCATTCAGTGGACACTCACATTATCTCTAGCGGACATTCACGTTATCTCTATTGTTCTCCATTCAGGTCCCACCCATATCTCATTTACTGTCTTTCATTCAGTGGACACTCACATTATCTCTAGCGGACATTCACGTTATCTCTATCGTTTCCATTCAGGTCCCACCCATATCTCATCTACTGTCTTTCATTCAGTGGACACTCACATTATCTCTAGCGGACATTCACGTTATCTCTATTGTTCTCCATTCAGGTCCCACCCATATTATCATCTACTGTCTTTCATTCAGTGGACACTCACATTATCTCTAGCGGACATTCACGTTATCGCTATTGCTCTCCATTCAGGTCCCACCCATATCTCATTTACTGTCTTTCATTCAGTGGACACTCACATTATCTCTAGCGGACATTCACGTTATCTCTATCGTTCTCCATTCAGGTCCCACCCATATTATCATCTACTGTCTTTCATTCAGTGGACACACACATTATCTCTAGCGGACATTCTCGTTATCGCTATTGCTCTCCATTCAGGTCCCACCCATATCTCATCTACTGTCTTTTATTCAGTGGACACTCACATTATCTCTAGCGGACATTCACGTTATCTCTATCGTTCTCCATTCAGGTCCCACCCATATCTCATCTACTGTCTTTCATTCAGTGGACACTCACATTATCTCTAGCGGACATTCACGTTATCTCTATTGTTCTCCATTCAGGTCCCACCCATATTATCATCTACTGTCTTTCATTCAGTGGACACTCACATTATCTCTAGCGGACATTCACGTTATCTCTATTGTTCTCCATTCAGGTCCCACCCATATTATCATCTACTGTCTTTAATAATAATAATAATAATAATAAATACTACTTATAAAGCGCCTCCCAAAAATCTCGAAGCGCTGTACAGTGAAAAGAAAGTCAAAAACAGATAAACCAGGCTAAGAAACCAAAAGATGCAAACTCAAAAAGATGCGAAATACAATATACAGAAAAAAACAGCTAAGAGGATAAGACTATAGTAACCTACAAAAATAAAACAGGCTAAAAAGCAAACTAGTAACCAAATAAAAAGAAGGAACTACTGTGACAGTTAAAAACAGCTAAAAAGGTAAGTTTTCAAATCTTTCTTAAAACGGTTAAGATGAGGTGCTTCACGAAGGTCCCAAGGCAAATTGTTCCAGACTTCGGGAGCTGCAGCGCTGAAACATCTGTCTCCGTAGAATCTAGTGTTGCACCTGCGAGGACGACAAAGGAGGGTTTCGGACGACGAGCGGAGACGACGTTGTGGTGAGTAGGAAGCGACGAGGTCCGTCAGATAACTAGGGGCCATACCGTGAATAGCTTTGAAGGCAAGAAGGGCAACTTTGTAACGAATGCGAAGATGGAGGGGCAGCCAGTGCAGATCACGGAGGATTGGAGTAATATGGTCGTGCTTCTTGGAACGTGTGACAAGACGGGCGGCCGAGTTCTGAATGAGCTGAAGTTTGGAAAGTTCAGTCGATGGAATGCCGTACAGGAGGCTGTTGCAGTAGTCCAAGCGGGACGTAATGAATGCATGGACGAGTCATTCGGTAGATTTGTGGTCGAGGTATTTGGCGAGTTGTCCGATCTTGTATAATGCGAATGAAGCTGCCGAGGCGGTGTTCTTCACATGATGTTTCATGTTGAGGTTACAATCAACGATGACTCCGAGGCTCTTAGCTTTCAATACAGTGTCAACGAATGAATCATCAACTGCAATTTTAGGTGATGTTGGGAACTTCAGGAATTTAGAAGAGATATGCAGGACCTCTGTTTTAGAGTCATTGAACATTAACTTGTTCTGTATGCTCCAGGACTTAATGTCACGTATGCAGGACTCCAGACGAGATATCGAAATTTCACGGTTACCAGGACTTAAGGTAAGATACAGTTGGGTATCATCGGCGTAGGACATATAATCTATACCATGAGCGGAGACGATGTCCCCAAGTGGAGCAACATACATGGCGAAAATGGATGGTCCCAGTACGGAGCCTTGTGGCACGCCGTCATTGAGGTTACGCGGGATCGAGCGGGCTCCTCTTATATTTACAGAAAAACTGCGGCCCCTCAAATAGGATTCGAACCACTTCCGAGCTGTGGCAAGAATACCGTAGCGGTTCTGAAGACGTTCAAGTATGATGTCGTGATCAATTGTATCGAAGGCCGCAGAGAAATCCAATAAAACCAGCACAGCTTCTTGACAATGATCGACAGCTTCCAAGAGATCGTTCTGTATACGAAGCATAGCTGTCTCAGTGCTGTGGTGCTTACGGTACGCGGATTGTTTCGGAGCATGCAAACCCTCCCGTTGGAGGTAATCATTGATTTGGGCAGCGGCTGCTCGCTCTATAGTCTTAAAGATGAACTTCAGGTTCGAAATCGGACGGTAATTCTGTTGGTTGTTTTTATTCAAGTTTGTCTTCTTCAGAATGGGAACAACTTGAGCAGATTTCAAAGATTCCGGGATAACTCCAGTTGAAAGTGAGTAATTGACGATGCTCGTAATGTGTGGAAGCAGAAGATCCAAACAAGACTTTAGAACGTCCATAGGAATTGGGTCCAGAGAACAGGACGAAGAAGGCGATTTCATTATGAGCTTCCGAACTCTCTCATCGTCCACATGATCAAATGAAGTAAACGTGCTTTCACAATGAGCAGACACGTTCACAGAAATATCCGGTGGCGTAAGGTTGTCAAGTTTGTCACGGAGATTGCGGACTTTGTCATTAAAGAACGCAGCAAATTCCTCAGCAAGTGATACGTCCGAGACATGATCAGGTAAGGTATGAGAGCTAGATGGTTTGCACATGCGATCAATAAGCTGAAATAATTGCCGGTCACTGCAATTTTCGATTTGATCCCGATGATAATTTTGCTTGGCTCCGTCGAGCAAATTACGATAAAACTCACATTTCTCGAAGTACAACTGTCTGTCGATCATTGAGCCAGATTTCATCATTCTTCTTTCCAGCCTCCTTCTTTGCTGTTTAGCCTGTTGTAGCTCATCGCTATACCACGGTACGTGCGGACGGAGGGTTATTGTGCTGTGCTTCAGAGGGGCATGTTCATCCAGAAGGTGACGAAGACCGGTATCGTAGCGTTCCGCGAGATCAGAAATTGGCCCGGATGAAAGAGTCAGATCAGCAATATCCCTCTTGAACTCAGAAATATCAATTGCTTTCAAATTACGTGAGTCCGTCTCGACCTTAACAGCAGACGGTTGAGTGATATTAAGAACGCATTTAACTGGAGAGTGATCAGAGGGCATTCCAGTGAGAACAGAGACCTGGGAGACAAGTGGTGTTGTTTTCCGTGAGATGATGAGGTCCAGCGTATGACCGTGACGGTGAGTACCATTCGGTTCATCAACGTGTTGTTGGAATCCAGCTGAATCAAGCAACTCCAAGAAGAAGGCAGCATCCTGGTTTAAGGGATGATCCACATGGAAGTTAAAGTCACCAGTTATGACGATATAGCCGGGGTGTGTCGCGAGGGTCTCAAGTAGAGATGAAAATTCCTCGAAGAATAATTTACATGTCAGCTTGTTCTTTCGAGATGGTGGCGGGCGGTAAATAGTGAGAATTCTCACTGCAGATGTCCGGCTGGTGAAATTGCTGTCCATGTATTCGAATGAGCAGTAGTTATCAACAGTGTTAGCATTGACTCTGAATCCTTTATGAGATAAAAGACACACACCACCACCTTTCCTGTGCTGACGAGGACGATGTTGGATATTAAAATGAGGCAAGGCGTTTTGTAAGTCCGCTATGGTACGATCATCCCGTTGATCACCGTTCAGCCAGGATTCCGTTATCGTGAGAATATCAAACTTTTCCTCAATAATGAGATCAGTGATGGAGGATATCTTGGACTTCATCGAACCGGCGTTCCATGTGGCAAGCGACGCCTTTGGGCCAGTTTTGTTTACATCGCGTAGCGTTGGAGATAGTAAAATCCGAACAGAAGTAAGATTGTAAAAAGACACACCACGAACAGAATGTCTCCGCATTGGGTCCCTTTGAGATAAAACTGTATGAATAGGGGATTTTCTGCATTGCAGTCCACCACGACATCCCCTCTTTGTCTTCCGAGCAATGTTTAATTCTTTCAGGCGGTCCCAATCGGTTGGTGTGAATGGCCGTCGATCAATCGGATTAGCCGAGCTATTCCTTAGATTCAATAGCACGTCTCTGGTGTAAGTCAGCCTTGCCATCATGACAAGTATCATGAACACAGCACATGCGCAGTGCACTAAACAACGTGTGTTAAAGGCATGTATGTAGGCTGTATGAGAATGCACAGTATAGGCTAAGTGATAGGCTCCGTTAACTATGTCCAATAAAAATGATAAAACGATGAAATAGAATTAAAACAAATCTACCAACCTAAAATGACTGACGGCTCTCAAAAAGTACATGAACAGTACTTACAATAAGATGTTAATAGTCCGAAACGGAGTGAAAGTCCAAATGTGTGGAAAAACGAAGGGTAAGAATCACTGAAATTGCTAGCGATATGCAGCCTCGAGGGCGCACTTACATTCAGTGGACACTCACATTATCTCTAGCGGACATTCACGTTATCTCTATTGTTCTCCATTCAGGTCCCACCCATATCTCAACTACTGTCTTTCATTCAGTGGACAGTCACATTATCTCTAGCGGACATTCACGTTATCTCTATTGTTCTCCATTCAGGTCCCACCCATATCTCATCTACTGTCTTTCATTCAGTGGACACTCACATTATCTCTACTGTCTTCCATTCAGGTGCCACTGATATCCCGTCCACTGTCTTCATACAGTGAATACTCACACCATTCCTACAATCCTCAACTAATCATTCTGAACTGAAATCAAAACTACAGTAGTTTTTCTTTACTACAACAGGGTTTAACAAACTACACTATTCTACATCAAAGCTATTGTGAACCATTGACACAAACACACTTCATGCATAAAACTGTTATTGAAATCTGAATCTGGAAAAAGAAAATATATGGGCTGCCTGATAACACAGTTCTGTTAAATGTGACCTTTTTCCTTTGCATGGTTGTAATTATCTGAGAGGTTGTATGTAAAATAAACAACTGGAGTAAAATGACACATGTAGTGTGACTTGATTCCATTTGCTAATGCTATGAAACAGACAATAATCAACTGTAAATACAATACAATTAATTTGGGAATATCAGATACTACAGATTTCAGATACCACAGATTGTTATTGAAGGGAAGTGTGACAACTGCTGGATAGCTGCAGTTGCTATGTCTGTCAACAGGTTCCATACCATGTTAAGCTGGCTTATTATTAGTGCTACCTAGAAGTTGCAAGCCAAACATGAATGCTGGCATGTATGCATACCTGCAGTTGCTTCAAGTATTAAGCATGAAGGTTACATACAACTTATCATTAGTATTTTACAGGCTTCTCTATGTTAATATCAACCCCAAGCCCGCACACAAAAATATGTTCCCAAAGCCTTCAAACCTAGTTTCTATTGCTGAGTTACTAATGCAGCAGTTTCTTTCATCCTTCTGTAATTTTAATATCACTGATCCCTATTCTCTGCGTAATATGGACAGTAGCAAAGCCAGCCAATAATTTGACCTATGACTGTTCAGGGATCCTATGTATTGCATCAATTTAAAAAATAGTTCAGATTTATATTATTACTCGAATCAGAACGTCTCACAGTGATTTCTTTGTAAAAAACATTAATATCGTTGAACTTAACTATTTTTACTAGTGATTCAACATAAATTTGATGGAAATAGAGGGAACAATTCAACAAAACATCAACTAGAACTTCTGAATTCTTTATTTGGAGTCTGTAATAACTTAAAGGCTTCATAGCCTAACTTTTAGTAAAGATATAGAGCCGTTTTCAGTACCCTTTACCCATCTCTATGTAGAGTCACATTACACTACACAAAACAAATTTTTAGTCTTACAATTATGGTTGTGACATCACAGAGTTACTTGTTCAGACTGCACCTAATATTGTGAAGGTCTCTTTTTCTAAGCCCTGCTTAAGAAAAACTTTTCCTGGCCATTAAAGCATACAAATATAACAGACCATTACCTGAATTTATGCTGTACATACTGTTAAATAATAAGTACTGTGACTGGTGATGTTAGATTGGGTATAATAAACTTGGTAAAGAGATTTATCACAGCTAATAGCCAGCATCAATTGAAGTGCAAGAACCATCAGCCTTACCTTAAATTCCTTGAAATTGAATTGTGAATGTGCTGTGTTATTGCACAAACATTGAACCCAAAACAAGTTTCAATCATTCCTATGAATTGTGTATGACAAAAACCTTTTCCTGGGCTTTCCTGAAGTCACATTTTCACACCTGTACGTAGCACTTCAGCAATTATACAGAATTCTAATGGGTTTCTGGTTAATGTAAATTGCTTGAGGCAGCTATGATGTCACAACCAATCAATGCTTAAAATTTGGGGCTTGTGGTTACTTTCAAAATAAATTTTCTATCAACCTGTAAATTATGTGAGTATATCTGGATTGTATTTTGGGGTTATCTATGACTAGTTTCAAAGACGATTCTTATGGCATTGCATCTGACTGAGTTATCTCTTTCAGTGGCCACCTGAACAAAATGTTAACAAGTAGTGAGCTAGGAGAATAGAAGAAGTTAAACCACAGCTAATCTTTGTCTATCAATTAATGTGTCTGAAATGGCACACAATACATTTCAGCACATTGACTTTTCTAACCATTCTTACACAGATTAGCAATACCAGTTAGACCTACACTGGAATCATTCTTCCATAATGTGTCTTGAATCTTTGTCCATCATGTGTCAAGTGTATACTCTTGTATAACATGAACAATAATCAAAAAGTAATTGTTAGTATATGATGGTTGTATATACAACGTAAGAGTAAACACTTGTTAGTGTATTCAATATTTACTATTTATTTGTGTTAGAATGATAAGTTACATGAATTTGTATTTTGTCCATGATTACATTCATATCCCTTGTCACTCTTATGTTATACATTACCATACATTTGAGGGCATGTTCAATGTTCCTCACCTACTGAATTCTCTTTCAGCTAGCCTCTTCTTTGTATCTTCAACAGTCTGTACTTCAGTTCTTCCACTGGGAACAAAACAAAATACACAACATTGCTTCAGCCTTACTGAAAATTACTACATACTTCTCTTCTGGCACACGAGGTAAATTGAAAGCATGCAGCATATTTCTGCAACTGAATCGATATTGCATACATTGACAATATGTATATATCTACAACACTAGGGACAGTGAAAGTATACTGCATACTTCTGCCACATGAGGGAAATTGAAAGCATGCAGCATATTTCTGCAACTGAATCGATATTGCATACATCGACAATATGTATATATCAACAACACTAGGGACAGTGAAAGTTTACTGCATACTTCTGCCACATGAGGTAAATTGAAAGCATGCAGCATATTTCTGCAACTGAATCGATATTGCATACATTGACAATATGTATATATCAACAACACTAGGGAAAGTGAAAGTATACTGCATACTTCTGGCACATGAGGGAAATTGAAAGCATGATGCATACTTCTGCAAATGAATCGATATAGCATACATTGACATTTTGTATATATCTACAACACTAGGGACAGTGAAAGTATACTGCATACTTCTGGCACATGAGGGAAATTGAAAGCATGATGCATACTTCTGCAACTGAATCGATATTGCATACATTGACAATATGTATATATCTACAACACTAGGGGCAGTGAAAGTATACTGCATACTTCTGGCACATGAGGGAAATTGAAAGCATGATGCATACTTCTGCAAATGAATCGATATTGCATACATTGACAATATGTATATATCTACAACACTAGGGACAGTGAAAGTATACTGCATACTTCTGCCACATGAGGGAAATTGAAAGCATGCTGCATACTTCTGCAAATGAATCGATATTGCATACATTGACAATATGTATAGATCTACAACACTAGGGACAGTGAAAGTATACTGCATACTTCTGCCACATGAGGGAAATTGAAAGCATGCTGCAAACTTCTGCATCATAAGGAACAATGAACGTATGTTGCATACATCTGCAACAGGAGGGGCATTAAAAGCATCAGGCCAGTTGTTTTACAATTGCACTGCTGCATGACATACCGTGGAAAAATCCTCATTTACTATTAACATATTATGAACAGAATACCCTACCAGTTGCATCTGTTGAGTAAATAATAAAAGGAGGGAGCAGAAGAAAGGACAAGCTGCAAATTAAGGGGCAATGTATATGTTATATTATCTTCCAATAGAGAGCAAGTTCAATATGACATCCCTTTGAGGTAATCAAGTAGTGGGAGCAGGTTTAAGTCATAAAATACTAAGTTTTAGCAACTATTTTTGACACTCATTCTTTTTATTTTGAGCATCAAAAGCTGTATGTGTGCTAGATTTACACATATCCTGAAGTGTACCAATGCTAGGTGTCTGCTAAAAAACATGCTGTAGGGAACTGCTACACTCCAGCACACAGCTAGATTTTCACATTACTTCCCAGGTTCCCAATATATCTCAATTCCATTGCCTTCACCACTTGATCACAAGCCCCAAGTAAGGTCCTAGCTGGCCAAGGTAAATTAAGGGTACTGCTGGCAGTGAAATCTATAATGTTTTACACAATATTTTCTGTAGTTAGGATAAACAATCACCAGGAAATGACTGCAAGGATAAATGTGAATCATGCTTTCCACAAATAGATTTCTATTTTACACACTTCTATTACTTCCTCTTTCAATTCTGCTCAGACACAAGAGATTACGATTCTTTTATAAAGTTACTGGAAACAAGTGAATATTGATTCTACATGCAAAATAAGTATATAATTCATAGGAATTGTTGGCATGACAAGTATGAATTACTTCAATTTTGACCTAAGACTAATCCATGCCATATCACTGTAGTTGCAAAGGAAATCCTACATTGTGTGGCCTTATTTGACAAAATGACACACCAATTGAACATTGGCTTGAGAAACCATAAAACCATGAGGCCAGATTTATATTTTAAATTTGTTGGATGAACAATCCCATATTAATTCTTAGATGTCTATAGTGTATACCTTTATAGAAATCCCTTATTAATCCCTACATGTCTGTAGTGTAAACATATATAGAAATCCCTTATTAATCCCTAGATGTCTATAGTGTATACCTACATAAAAATTCCTTATTAATTCCTAGATGTTTATAGTGTATACCTATATAGAAATCCCTTATTAATTCCTAGATGTTTATAGTGTATACCTATATAGAAATCCCTTATTAATTCCTAGATGTCTATAGTGTTTACTTATATAGAAATCCCTTATTAAATCCTAGATGTTTATAGTGTATACCTATATAGAAATCCCTTATTAATTCCTAGATGTTTATAGTGTATACCTATATAGAAATCCCTTATTAATTCCTAGATATCTATAGTGTTTACTTATATAGAAATCCCTTATTAATCCTTGATGTTTATAGTGTATACCTATATCTGAACTTTGATCCCAGTTGAAAGAAGTTTCGTTTCCCTGCTGGTTGCTGTGGTTCCACCAATCTGAAAAATGTATGATGTTCTACACAGGATTTCCAAAGATTCTTGCAGGCTCTGTAGCTGGCCATGTTGAATCCAATAACAAGGTCCCTGGTATCTTTCTGTAAGACAAAAAGTTAAACTTTGAAAATTGTTGTAAGCGGGCAAATTGGAGCACATTTTCCCTTTCAGTCATAAAAACTTTCAATCAACCTACAGCTAAAATGAACCTTAAAAGTTTCTTTCGGCAAAATATTTCACAGCCAAGGTATGTTCTGTTCATGTGTGAATGTCTGTGGAGTCTTGTTAATGTACTTTCTTTTACATAACCAAGATATCTCGCTGAGAGCAAAGGCAGTCTTCTCTGGTATTTCAAACAATTTTATGATCAAATACATTAGCAAGAAACCAAACTCAATAGCCAATAGGGATGCTTATGGAGCAATACATGTCAGAGTTTCTACAATACAAAGTTAGGTGTGAACGTGAGAACAGGCACGCCACTGCAGTGTAAATGTTTATTTCATAATATGATAATGCATTGCATTATGAGCTATTAACTGTTGGATAATGTGGTCTGGGACAAATTCAGGAAGACAACTATTTGTTTTCTTTTGTATATTGCTACAGACATGCTAAGGGAGTTAACAACAATTTTTATCCCTTTTATGTTGGGTGGGAAGAAGTTAATATCAGCATTAACAAGAAGATTTAACTAGACACATCCTGCAAAGAGATAGTTCAAACAGCAATTAAAAGAGTTGTTCCTTGAAAATGTTTCAAAACATCAAAATGAAATTATTGACTGCCTCACTTATAAGTGAACATTAGGTGTAATGAAAGACTTTATAAGATGAAAATCAAATAACCTGACCAGGTCAAGTGACCAGGTCCTTTTACTTGCCAGACAATCCTACTTGCCCTCCTTGGAATTTAACTGGAAACAGTTTACAGTATTTCTTTTTTGAGGGTAACTCTGTAAGCCTTAACCTAATTTCCCAAAGGCCCTTTTTTTAAATATTGAATAAAAAAATTGCATCAAAAAAAAAGTAACAGAAAAAAAATTAATAATATACATTGTGTTTTAGCCAGAAGCTAGTTCTCTTCTATAGACAACTGTAAAAGTTGAATGAGTTATAAGGCAGTAGCCATGTTTGTCAGTATCATGTTAGTTCATAAGTTTATTGTCAGGCTAGTGATATTTAAATTTGGATGTGCAGTATTTATGTATTTCTTCATTTCAATTCAGCTAATGCAGGTACCTGCTCATCATTAATACAAGTTAGGTCATGATATTAACTTTCAGAACTATCTCTGCCATCACTTACCCTAATCCGATATGCACTGCATGTTCTAAATCTGCCACTTATCATGCATAAATTGTTGATAAACTATTATGCCACTTATCTGCTTGTTTAGCATCTTTTAGGGTCAGAATTAACTTTTTATTTTCGAGGGCTCTTTTGAGAAAATTAAAGTGAAGGTTTTTTTGTAGTTTTCTGAGGCTCTTTCTTCCATGTGCTCTATAGAATAGCAGCAGGCCTTATGTATCTACTTAGAACTAGCGTCTATTCCTAAACACAGTCTATAATGAAGTATCACGCTTTACTTTGGTAACTAGAATAAGCTCAGTTACCCTAGCTTAATTGCCAAGCATGTGAGCAAGTAACTAAACTCTACACATGCACACACCTTAATGTTGCTGACTTGGAGTAGCATTGGGACTCCTTTGACATTCATCACAATGACCCAAAAACAGAAGATTATTCAGAAGAATGCCAATAGTATGGAGTTTCATTGGCCTAACTGCTTCAACACTAAAATACAATAGTGACAAAAGCTTGTGATTTGATGCATAGTTTTCTCCTATTACTGTATATATGCATTATACAACTTCTCAAATACTATTCATTGGTAAGGCCAACAATTGCTCACATTTCTTTGAATTAAGTTCTGAAACAGCAGCAGAATACACATGCCCCTACAGCCTGAAGCAAAAGAATAAACCAAAGTTGTTTGCAAACTTTGTTATTGAAAACTGTCACAGGATGCATACCAATGTAGTTTCACTTGGGAAAGCCTTCACTGAGAGAACACAAGGAAATCACCTGCTTGTATCTACAAAAAATAGCCAGAATTCCCCTACCTTTTCAACAAGGTGGAACCTGGATATTCAGAGTTTCAGCTAAATAAATTCAATAATGTAGTAACTATTTTTACCGTCTCAGTAATAACGCTTTTATATCACCTGGTAAGCTTTGAGGTGGTAAGCCTTTACTTTGACATACACTAAAGATGGTAGGATAGTTCATCTGTTAATATGAGCAATTGAAGAAAAACTTTTCATGTCAGAAGAATAATATTTGTTAGAATGTTGTACAATATACCATTCCTTCTGAGTTTTTTAAAGATATTTCTTGCCTATTTGATATGTTTTTATTCGCAAGAAACTCAGGTTCTCACTCGAATCACTGTTTATGTATGGACAAGTCTTCGTCACACTTGATCTAAGAACAGTTGAAATGGAGAAACCATTGTGTGGGAGCATTATCATTCAGGGAAAATGAACAAAAAGGTTTACAACCTTAATTGACCAGAAATGATGCAAAAATTATTGTTTAGCTTACTACCTGTGTTGTATTAGCTGTGTAAACTGTTATTCATTTTCCACATATTGGCATAAAATACGCTAATCGATGGCCTTGCTCGTTTCTATCCCAGTTGTGTCAATGAATTTCGTCGCGATGGTTTCTTTCCATACAATAAAATCTAATACCAGCATCATGTACTCATGAGGTAGATCCACATACCACGAATGAACTTCATCAAACCGTTGAGTTTTGGAGTTGTCTTTACAAGAGATTTCAGACTTTGACCACAAATGACAAGTGACCTCCGAAAGAACAGAAGGATTCTTGTACTAAGTAATGTGGATAGACATATCAAGAATGAATAATCCCGAGGGTCACAACACACAGGAAGAAGTTTGCTTTGGCAAATGAATAATGCTAGAAAAAAGTGTCTTAGTGACAAAATGTTACAAATGGAAGTATTCAACATTAAAAGTTGTTGGTATAAAATAGCAGTATCCGGCATGTAACATGCAAATTACTTTTCTCAAGAAAAACTTTTAATATTGTCACATTTTGCCATCTACTGACCTCACTGTTAAAGGAAATTGACATTCACAGGTACACAAATACTTCACCGCATCCAGAACAGTCCACTCACTTCGACCAGACTGTACTTTTCTTTCAACAAATCTCACCTGTTCTCTTTTCTGTTGAAGGAAAAATTGCTTTCTCTTGAAAGATATCTTGACTATGCTTGCCCACGGGAAGAGCTTTATCTTGACAAGTCCTTGAAATATGATGAGCCCCAAAGATGTCACTCCTACCTGAATCTCTATGGCATGTTGGTCCTAATGGAGAAAAGACAATCTAACATAAAACATGGAGTGACAGATGGAAACAGAAAAAAAGTGCAAATAAATTAGAGTAAACGGTAAACATCAACTCATTATAATTTATAAATATTAGCAAGTACAGCTGCAATATCAAACTCATTTCAAAGTGACAATAAGCAAGTGATGCCTGACCTTCATTTATGGAATATGGTTACTGCTCTGAGGTAATGTACATACATACTGAGTATGAGGTTCAACCACGGTGCGCTTTTGGAAAGACCCTACCATCAATCTTTCATCAAGTTTTGCCCCTTTCCCTCGAGTGACTTCTGATCTACACCAAAATTATACCTTGTTCATGTACTTAGAGTGACATTAAAAGCTCAAGCCATCATTTATCCTGTGGTTATACAGTTAGCATGGTTTCAAATTTATCATAAAGTGAGCTGCACTTTCTCTCTCCACTAAATATCTTGTTGAAGTTTAATAACACTTCCAATCTTGTCCACATAGACCTACATAATTAGATAGATGCTGACTTCTGATCTGATAGATCAGACTTTGGCCAACATTGATCATTTGATAGATACTGTCCTAGGTCAGACTTTGGACTAAATTGGTTATTTGGTAGACGCTACCCCGGGTAAGACTTTGGACTACATCGGTTATGGGATAGCTGCTGTCCTGGACTACATTGATTAATAGATAGCCGCTGTCCTGGACTACATTGGTTATTAGATAGCCGCTGTCCTGAACTATATCGGTTATAAGATAGATAGCCACTGTCCTGGACTACATCGGTTATTTGATAGACGCTGTCCTGGACTACATTGGTTATTTGATAGACGCTGTCCTGGACTACATAGGGTTTATTTGATAGACGCTATCCCGGGGTGAGACTTTGGACTACATCGGTTATTTGATAGACGCTGTCCTGGACTACATTGGTTATTTGATAGACGCTGTCCTGGACTACATAGGGTTTATTTGATAGACGCTATCCCGGGGTGAGACTTTGGACTACATCGGTTATTTGATAGACGCTGTCCTGGACTACATTGGTTATTTGATAGACGCTGTCCTGGACTACATCAGTTATAAGATAGATAGCCGCTGTCCTGGACTACATCGGTTATTTGATAGACGCTGTCCTGGACTACATTGGTTATTTGATAGAGGCTGTCCTGGACTACATCGATTATAAGATAGATAGCCGCTGTCCTGGACTACATCTGTTATTTGATAGCCGCTGTCCTGGACTACATCAGTTATTTGATAGACGCTGTCCTGGACTACATCGGTTATTTGATAGATGCTGTCCTGGACTACATCGGTTATTTTGATAGACGCTGTCCTGGACTACATCGGTTATAAGATAGATAGACGCTGTCCTAGACTACATCGGTTATTTGATAGACGCTGTCCTGAACTACATCGGTTATAAGATAGATAGCCGCTGTCCTGGACTACATCGGTTATTTGATAGACGCTGTCCTGGACTACATTGGTTATTTGATAGACGCTGTCCTGGACTACATAGGGTTTATTTGATAGACGCTATCCCGGGGTGAGACTTTGGACTACATCGGTTATTTGATAGACGCTGTCCTGGACTACATCCCACTATTTGATATGTGCTGTCCCAGGTGAGACTTTGGACTACATAGATTATTTGATAGATGCTGATCTGACCTGAGCCAGCCTTCATAGTCAAATACCGTGAACAGAGTTCAACCAAGCTGGCCTCTTGTGTTTAAAAGGTTCAAGATATTTTGCTCAGTTCATCTCCTGTAAACGTAGACCTTCCTCCAGATTTTGTACTCACCAAGGGAAATGTTTGCACACATATTGTGTTAAATATATTCTAGTCATTTCCAGTTTTCTTTTTTAACCAGTAAATCATAGACACATATGCTTTGGAGCAGTGTTGTTGTGTAATTATTTGGCTTACCCACAGAAAAATTGAAAATGCTCAGAACATTTATGTTAAGCACATAACAGCAAGTATATTTGCAGCATTTGCTTTAAAGACAACACTTTATTTAGAGACTGCTCCATAGATCCATCAATAGGGTATAATTTAACCTAACTAAAATTTACTCCTTTTCAGTCCTAGGTTACAACATTCTTTAAAGTTTAGATGAAAGACTTTTACTGACCCTTGCAAGGTGAAGGTCAATGCCGTACATCTCCAGATCCCTGGCTAGGTTGAGGTACTCCAATTCAGCTTCTGAGGGTAATAAGCCACTGTTTGGAAGCAAAGTTGAAAAGCAAATACATTGATTTTACTTTTGATCTTGTACAAAAAGCAAATAATTTAAGCAGTGTAATTCTTGAAAAAGAGGCACCATTTCAACAAATTACCATGGTACTGAGGATAAATACATACTCCGGTCAATAGGGATAGAGTAAGCACATACATACTCTCCCAAATGACCATGGTTCTGAGGACTAATACACATTCTGGTCCAGAAGGGAAATATATAAGGACACATATACTCTCCCACATAACCATGGTTCTAAGGGTTAATACATAATCTGGTCAATAGGAGAAAAAGTACAAGAACACACATACTCTCCCAAATGACCATGGTTCTGAGGATTGATGAGTATCTGGTCACTAGGGACAAGATACAAGAACACACATAATCTCCAAAATCACCATGGTTTTGAGGTTTAATGAGTATTCCTGTCACTAGGGAAACAGTATATACAGACACACATACTCTCCCACATAACCTTGGTTCTTAGGATAAACATAATCTGGTAGATAGAGGGGAAAGTATAAGGACACACATACTCTCTCAAATAACCATGGTCTAAGGATTAATAAATATTCTGGTCAATAGGAGAAAAAAGTACAAGAACACACATACTCTCCCAAATGACCATGGTTCTGAGGATTAATGAGCATCTGGTCACTAGGGACAAGGTAAAAGAACACACATACTCTCCCAAATGACCATGGTTCTGAGGATTAATGAGTATTCCGGCCACTAAGGAAAAGGTATAAGAACACACATAGTCTCCCAAATGACCCTGGTTTGGATTTTTTATGCATATTCCTGTCCATAGGGAAAGAGTACAAGAACACACATACTCTCACTGGGCAGTCCATAAATAGCCACATCAAAATACAAAACAAGATGTTTCATTTGAAGGTTGCTGTGCAGATGTGCACTAGAATATATTATTTGGAATCTTGTTCTCTAAGTTGACTTTGGCTTTACTGAAATATGCATTCAGTGTCCATCACTGCTAGCAGGGAAAACTGTAAATTATGTTGAAGTTACAATAGTGTACCATGCACTACACAACAGTGTAGAACTTGTTCTATGTCTGAATAGTTAACCAGTCTCGTAACTAAAACTGGTTTTTAGAAAAGGTGATTTAAATAAAATTTAAAAATACAAATCTTGACAAAAAGCCTGTACAAATGCATAACTTAAGACTTGAAAACCAGCCTGTAAAAATGTGCAAGTAAAACTTACAACCCACAAATACAGAATTTTAAACTGCGAGATTTGTAAAACTTTGTTCATTAATATAAACAGACATTTACGTCATGGAAGACACAGAAACAAAGTATGGCGCAAGTATTGACCCACACAGGCAAAATGTTTTGTTTCAGAAACTTCAAATTTCCCTTTGCTACAGAAATAAAATGGTAGAAAGAGAAAAATACATAAAAAGAAACTTGGATTGGGAAATTGTTTATGGGAAATTAGAAGAGAACAACAAACTAAGCAAATGCTTTATGAGCATGAGCCTTTAGTCCGACTATAGGCATCTTCAGTCGACAATATAAAATAACAGCTCACCAGTTTGACTTGTGTAACCTCACAACTTCCTTGGTGAACTCTTCTGTCTGATTAGGTACAAAAACGTATGAATCCAAATATCCACATAAATGCTCCTGGGCATCAAAATCTCCAAGTCTGCCTGGAAACGGAGAAGAGCAACATCAACATTTAGAATTAATAAACATCTGTAGTGATTCTACTGTTATACTAGAAACTGTCAATGATCCATGACATCAACCTAAAAGGACACCAGTAACATTTAGAATTAATAAACATCTGTAGTGATTCTACTGTTATACTAGAAACTGTCAGTGATCCATGATATCAACCTAAAAGGACACCAGTAACATTTAGAATTAATAAACATCTGTAGTGATTCTACTGTTATACTAGAAACTGTCAGTGATCCATGACATCAACCTAAAAGGACACCAGTAACATTTAGAATTAATAAACATCTGCAAAGATTCTACTGTTATACTAGAAACTGACAATGATCCATGATATCAACCTAAAAGGACACCAGTAACATTTAGAATTAATAAACATCTGTAGTGATTCTGCTCTTATACTAGAAACTGTCAGTGATCCATGACATCAACCTAAAAGGACACCAGTAACATTTAGAGTTAATAAATATCTGTAGTGATTCTACTGTTATACTAGAAACTGTCAATGATCCATGACATCAACCTAAAAGGACACCAGTAACATTTAGAATTAATAAACATCTGTAGTGATTCTACTGTTATACTAGAAACTGTCAATGATCCATGATATCAACCTAAAAGGACACCAGTAACATTTAGAATTAATAAACATCTGTAAAGATTCTACTGTTATACTAGAAACTGTCAATGATCCATGATATCAACCTAAAAGGACACCAGTAACATTTAGAATTAATAAACATCTGTAGTGATTCTGCTCTTATACTAGAAACTGTCAGTGATCCATGACATCAACCTAAAAGGACACCAGTAACATTTAGAGTTAATAAACATCTGTAGTGATTCTACTGTTATACTAGAAACTGTCAATGATCCATGATATCAACCTAAAAGGACACCAGTAACATTTAGAATTAATAAACATCTGTAGTGATTCTACTGTTATACTAGAAACTGTCAATGATCCATGATATCAACCTAAAAGGACACCAGTAACATTTAGAATTAATAAACATCTGTAGTGATTCTACTGTTATACTAGAAACTGTCAATGATCCATGATATCAACCTAAAAGGACACCAGTAACATTTAGAGTTAATAAACATCTGTAGTGATTCTACTGTTATACTAGAAACTGTCAATGATGCATGACATCAACCTTAAAGGACACCAGTAACATTTAGAGTTAATAAATATCTGTAGTGATTCTACTGTTATACTAGAAACTGTCAATGATCCATGATATCAACCTAAAAGGACACCAGTAACATTAAGAATTCAGAAACATCTGTAGTGATTCTACTGTTATACTAGAAACTGTCAATGATCCATGACATCAACCTTAAAGGACACCAGTAACATTTAGAATTAATAAACATCTGTAGTGATTCTACTGTTATACTAGAAACTGTCAGTGATCCATGATATCAACCTAAAAGGACACCAGTAACATTAAGAATTAATAAACATCTGTAGTGATTCTACTGTTATACTAGAAACTGTCAATGATCCATGACATCAACCTTAAAGGACACCAGTACCATTTAGAGTTAATAAATATCTGTAGTGATTCTACTGTTATACTAGAAACTGTCAATGATCCATGACATCAACCTTAAAGGACACCAGTAACATTTAGAGTTAATAAATATCTGTAGTGATTCTACTGTTATACTAGAAACTGTCAATGATCCATGATATCAACCTAAAAGGACACCAGTAACATTTAGAGTTAATAAATATCTGTAGTGATTCTACTGTTATACTAGAAACTGTCAGTGATCCATGATATCAACCTAAAAGGACACCAGTAACATTAAGAATTAATAAACATCTGTAGTAATTCTACTGTTATACTAGAAACTGTCAATGATCCATGACATCAACCTTAAAGGACACCAGTAACATTTAGAGTTAATAAATATCTGTAGTGATTCTACTGTTATACTAGAAACTGTCAATGATCCATGATATCAACCTAAAAGGACACCAGTAACATTAAGAATTCAGAAACATCTGTAGTGATTCTACTGTTATACTAGAAACTGTCAATGATCCATGACATCAACCTTAAAGGACACCAGTAACATTTAGAATTAATAAACATCTGTAGTGATTCTACTGTTATACTAGAAACTGTCAATGATGCATGACATCAACCTTAAAGGACACCAGTAACATTTAGAGTTAATAAATATCTGTAGTGATTCTACTGTTATACTAGAAACTGTCAATGATCCATGATATCAACCTAAAAGGACACCAGTAACATTAAGAATTCAGAAACATCTGTAGTGATTCTACTGTTATACTAGAAACTGTCAATGATCCATGACATCAACCTTAAAGGACACCAGTAACATTTAGAATTAATAAACATCTGTAGTGATTCTACTGTTATACTAGAAACTGTCAATGATGCATGACATCAACCTAAAAGGACACCAGTAACATTAAGAATTAATAAACATCTGTAGTGATTCTACTGTTATACTAGAAACTGTCAATGATGCATGACATCAACCTAAAAGGACACCAGTAACATTTAGAGTTAATAAACATCTGTAGTGATTCTACTGTTATACTAGAAACTGTCAGTGATCCATGACATCAACCTAAAAGGACACCAGTAACATTTAGAGTTAATAAATATCTGTAGTGATTCTACTGTTATACTAGAAACTGTCAATGATCCATGATATCAACCTAAAAGGACACCAGTAACATTTAGAGTTAATAAACATCTGTAGTGATTGTTACACTAGAAACTGTCAGTGATCCATGACATCAACCTAAAAGGACACCAGTAACATTTAGAGTTAATAAACATCTGTAGTGATTCTACTGTTATACTAGAAACTGTCAATGATCCATGATATCAACCTAAAAGGACACCAGTAACATTTAGAGTTAATAAACATCTGTAGTGATTCTACTGTTATACTAGAAACTAACTCTATCACACAGGTCAGGATGAGATTGCCACCATGTCATCATAATTACCTTGAACTAAGTACGATGCCAATTTGGTACCAACATTAAAAGTACACTGTAACCTGCAAAGAAATAAAAGTAGGGAACTCTGAACAACAATAGTGACTGTAATTACATCTTTATTAACCATAGTAAACTATAGAAAATGTATAACAATTTATCTTTGGGAAAAGGCAATGTAATAACAAATTATCTGTGAGTAATATAGATGTCATAACAAATTACCTGTAGGCATAGTAAATGTAATAACTTATCTGTGAGTAAAATAAATGTAATAACAACTTATCTGTGAGTAAAGTTATGTAATAACAACTTACCTGCGAGTAAAGTAAATGTAACTTATCTATGGGTAAAGTTATGTAATAACAAATTATCTGTGAGCAAAATAAATGTACTAACAACTTAACTGTAGTAGAATAGTGGTGCAACTATTATTGCTCAAGCTAAGGTTCTCATGAGAGGATATGTAATCGTTTGTTTCAGAAAATATGTGTCTGATGAAAACTTCTTAAAAACCTTAGAAAATGTTGCATTTGGTAGTTACTTCCTACGTCATTGTGAGGGTGGGGATAGGGCTTGGAGAGAAGTAAGCATTACATTAACTTATCATTTACATAAACATACCTGTCCTCTAAAATGTCCTTTTTAAGCTGAAGAACATATTGGTACCGAGTATAATCTTCCAACAGCTTTTCTGGTTCTGACACAAAGAACTTGACTTGGAAGAGAAAGAATGCAGAGCCTAAAAAAAATATTAAAATATGTTAATTGAGAGCAAAGTGACAGCAATTTTCCTTTCTTCAAACACCACACTAACAGAACTTAAATAAGATACCATATGTAAGAGTAATCTTGAGAACATTAATGCAGAGCAATTCCTGCTCGTTTCTGAGGTGCTGAATCAAGCAAAACTCCTTCAGAACTACCAATTGTATGGAAGATAGATTCACAGTCTTAACACCAGTAAGAATCAAAACATTAACATAACTGTTTCACCTTTAAATATGTTTGAAATATATCAAACAACTATAGTTTAACACTAGTGTACTCCTAAATACCATAAATCTTAGGGTAGATTTATAACATTATATGTATCATAAGCATTGCTGTACTTTATATTGATTCTTACAGCTTTATGTACTTCAGTATAAAGGTACCACAATCCCTTAAAGAATCACTAAAGTCTCTCCATTAAATCCATTATTTCATTATGAATTTAATTTTGGGGTAATGTTCTAATAAAATACAAAAAAAAAACTAACCAGCAAGAACTTAACAACTAGATCACACCTGTTATTTCTGGTGCAATGTTTATGTTCACCTTAAGCTTTAGATTGTACAGCACCTTGTGTACACAGAACTTATATTTAAGTACTGTATTTTCTTAACAAACATTTAATGGTATGCTGATTTAATACTATTTTATGTAGCAACTACCTCAAATTATAACAAACATGGAAGTTCTATCTCCATGAGGTAAGCAAATATCTCTTTGGAAAGAAAATGATTAATCTTGAGGCATTCTTTGGTATCCTTTCCAAACTGAGAAGAGCTGAAACCATGCTGAGTGGACTGACCAGACAAGTTCATGAGTCATAGTGAAATGAATAAGAAGGTAAACTGATTCACCAGAGGAGAAAATGACAGACAAATATGCTTGGAATGGGTTCCCTTGTGGTTGTGGACAGTAATTACAGTGTACACTGTGTATTGTAAGTATTTGGCTAAGGGCTGTAGCAATGCTAAAGTAGGATGTGTACATAGTATTTACACAGGGGACTACACTGTGACAGAAGCAATTGCCTACACAGTTAGATTCATGTGTATGCACAGTTTAGTAAGTCAGCTTTTAATCAAACACATATTTACCAGTATTGAAACTAGGGTTGGGCGATATATCGAAAATTATTATTATCGCGATAATTTTTTTTCAAGACGATATTTTTTGAGGATTGAACAAATGACGATAATTTCTTGTGAAAGAAATTTGAAATAAATTTTTAAAAAAATTCTCCGTTTTATGTGTAAATGTTATTCTAGCATTCCATGGTTAAGAAAGTTGAAAAGAAATAAAGTTTATCAACTTCATTTACTGACTTTGAACTTCGTAAAAAACCCGTCCTTTACAATATTGACTGTATAGAGAACAAACCTCTGAAAATCAGTAGAGAAATTACCAATTGTGTACGAAAAGTAAGTTGGTACACCTTTCTAATTTCACGAAAGTTAGAGCAAAATACTTTCGAAAAATTCACGCGAAACTTGCATATCGTGCTACATGCAACAAATGTCATGTATAAACAAGGCTCTGGTACACCCATTTATGAATAAACCAGAAGACCATATCTGGTGTTAAGCGGGGGGAAAAGAAAGTATTTTCTAGAATTTCCAAAAAAGGAAAAATTAATATCCTACCATAGTTAGGTGTATAGTAAATAGCCTAACCACTTCATCGGTTACGGATCTCACATAACAACAAAAACACAACTAATTGTATTTTGCGAAGTTGACGTTTTCTACAAGGACATGGAAACAATATTTAACATTAAGTTAATCATGCCTAGTGGCATAAAACATGAGATTAGAAGGTTTACTTTCATAAAGATGGCCATACTGTAGCTATTGGGGCCTTGATATCGTGCTATGGCTGCATGGTATAGCTAGACTCTGCCTCGTATCATGGGGAAAAGATTGTTTTGTTCATGCGGAGGAGTCGGTTGGCTTGAGGTGTGTTTTACTTACCTTAATGTTACAGGGATATTTACCTATACTTTCCTTGAACGTCTTAGATAATATTTCGCATAACTTTACCGATCCTTTACAAACTGACCTAATTAATTCTTGAGTGGAGCCAATATAGTTTACTCCATGAAAAGTTCTTTGGAACCGTGCCAAAAATGTTAACAAACAGGTGTTAGACAGGGGGGTTGTTTGTCAAGGTATTTAGGAAAGAAGCACATGTAGCCTACCGTGATATTTAAGTAGGGTAAACACTGCAGTTGTAAACTGATTGCTAGGCAGTCTTAGGTAGTTTGTTTCATAATATCGAGAGTTTTGTAAGTTAAAACTTTATAAAGATTGTAAGACAGATAAATCTCTTTTTATTTTATCACAAAATATAGCTACTCTAACTTGTCATTTTAGAACTTTCATCAGTTTCGTGACAATTTAAATTCAAAAAGTTAGTCAGTATTTTGAATCCTCAATTGCGAATTTTTATCGCCAGACACGCAAAAATACTAAACTTTTCCGGGGCCTTCGCCCCCTGGACCCCCACAAGGGGTTCACCCGTGACCTCACCGGGGCTCTAAGGCGGGCCCCTGGACCCCACGCCATTATGCTCGGTGTGTTTGCTGCGCGAAAACACCGGTGGGAAATCGGCAGTTTTTAGCGTGTTCGCGAACACGCTAAAAACAACAAGAAAAAATTATCGTAATTATCAAAATATCGCGATAATTTTTGAAGTATTTATTGTCACATTAAAAAGCAAATATCGCCCAACCCTAATTGAAACCACACATAATGTTTGAAGTTGAAAACTTCTACATTTCTACGTTTTTGTTAATAAACTGCACAATAAGGAAGTTCTGGGCCTTTAAGTTAATGAAATTCCCATCTGGAACTACAGCTTTCAGAGGAGAACTTTAAAATGAAGCAAGATACACAACCTCCTTTGTTGGATTATTGAAATTACTCATGAAAGTCATTTGCAAACAAATATTGCTGAAAATATCTCTCTGGTAGGATGAAACAACCTGAAACAACAAAATGGATTCCACCAGATGTTAAAGTCCCTGAATGCCTTTATCATATTTATGCTAATTACAGATTAAATCACCAAAATTACATGATAGAGGAAACATACCTTTCAGCTGTTTTCTGATTGATTTTCTTGGGTCTAGCCATTGCCTCTGTGTCTCTAAGGAGCCTTCACCTTCCACAATCTTCAGACCAAAGTAGTCACTTTCAACCAGGTCCAAGTGCTCAAATACCTTCAACAAGAGCTCCTGACCTCGGGCCCGTCTCTGCAAATTAGTATGGGACACAAGTATTTCATGGTTTACCAGTTTTAACTTTAAATATCAAAATCAGTTACAGTTGAATGCCAATATTTTCAAAGACTTAAAAAAAATGAGTAACGACAAAGATTTAAACTGCGGAAAATACAGTCATAATTAGGAGGGTGTTTTAAAAGCAAGCCAGTTTCTGAACCAGTTTCCATTTCAACAATTTGCTGTTGCTTCTTCTTGTGATTTTATGTATGTTCCTTAACTTCCTTGCTGTTTCATTGTAGACTATAGCAATAATACAAGTTTAAACTCTTTAATCTTTAAATGATCATAGCATGCTTTGTAGAATTGAGCTGGAAGATCGTATCATTCTGCCAAGAACAATGTTTCTCTAGAGACCCTCCAGATTTCCATTATGGAAAAGTATCCTATTTAATATCCCTTCAGGATTTAATTACATGTTTTTCAATGCATTCCACTATTAATGCACTAATTAGTAACACAGTGTATATATCAATGGAACACTATGTTATAAGCTATAATACAGTAGAATAGTTTATACACATGTATGGAACACTTCCCTATCAGAACACAACAGTTTATACAAATAAATGGAACACTACCCTATTAGAACAACAGAACAGTACATACACATAAATGGAACACTGCCCTATAAGAACACAACAGTTTATACACAAAAATGGAACACTACCCTATAAGAACACAACAGTTTATACACATATATGGAACACTACCCTACTGTATAAGAACAGAACAGTTTATTCACCTAAATGGAAAACTACAGTACTCTATAATCTTGAACAGAACAGTTCATACACATAAATGTAACACTACCCTATTAGAACAGAAAAGTTCGTACACACAAATGGAACATTACCCTATGAGAACAGAACAGTTCATACACATAAATGGAACACTACCCTATAAGAAAAGAACATTTTATACACATAAATAGAACACTACCCTATAAGAACAGAACAGTTTATACACATAAATGGAACACTACCCTATAAGAACAGAACAGTTTATGCAAATAAAAGGAACACTACCCTATTTAAACAGATCAGTTGATACACATACTGTAAATGGGACACTATGTTCATATTTAAAAGTGGATACATTTTACATAGTCTTTTGAAGCTCTTGTACATGGACCAGATCATGTTCCACAGCAAGCTATAATGGACTTAGATCCAAGATAGCCTACAATGACAACCTAAGTAACTTTGAACTGGGATACAAAGGCTGATAATAATGGAGGTGCAGAATATAGTTCATTACAGAATAACTTTTGCCCAAAACAACTGTATGCAGGTTTACATTCCTGGTGATGTTCTTTGTGTTAACAAGTTGTAAAGAAGCAGGCAATATAAGCAGTCAGATAGTAATGTTTTATTACAGATATATCATCTGTAATATCACCCATGATAATATAAGGATAACAAGGTATATGAAACTAAAAGTTGATTGCTTAGCACTCTTGTTTGCAAATTCAGTGACTTATAAGCTGAATTATACAGCAATGCCACAGAGTGTATCTCTACTCACATAAGTGTGGGCACAACAACAAAATCATGCCCTGCATCCCATTCAAATTTTCAAAATTGGGAATTTTTTCCCATTCACTTCAATTTCAATTTCTTTATTCCAGTATAAATTACAAAATTTATAAATAGGACACAGTTGGACACAGAGTTGGTGACACTGTTAATTTCCTTCCTCATTTGTTAAATAAAATACCAGAGGGATACAGCTGTGAACCTCTGTAATTTGGAAGATATTATAAAACTTACTGGTTTATATATTTATGAGTGACCCGCTTACCTGTCTCCCCACAACCTTAGCACCGCATTCTACCGTGTCTAGTATGCCCTGGTAATCTTTTAACACTGTGCACCCTCAGTGACCTTCCTTCTCATTCTACCATCCAAAGTGTCTACACGTTTTTCGTATTGGGTAAAATTTTCTTTCGAAATTCGCCTGGATACCTTGGATTTTTTACCTAGAAGTTTCCTTATAGGAGTTCTAGACTTCCAACAACCTTTTACAGCCTGATAAGTATCCTTTTCTTATAGGGAAGGGAGTTTTGAGGGCTGTTTTTTAGTGTGCACTCTCGCCCATGCGTTCCTTTTTTTTGTTAGCGTAACGTTATTTTCTCAGGTAGTAAGTACCGCGAAACTACTTCGTTCGTTCGCCTTTCTCCGCTTTGATACGCGGATAGGCATTTGTTATCTTGTGTACATGTTTTTTTAGCTATTTTACTTCTCCTAAGATGTTTTGCTTGTTTCATGTACTTTTTATGCTAATATGCCACGGAGTATTACGCGGTGCTAAGGTTGTGGGGAGACAGGTAAGCGGGGAACGAAGTAAATAGACAGTACTCTGAAACTTTATCAAGAGTGCAAGTGTATACCTACAGTTCTTCACCTTGGAGGTACTTATAGGGTAGTGTTCCATTTATGTGTAGTAACTATGTACTTCAACTATGATATGGTATCCACTTCACAACTAACGCACAGACTAGTACAGTCAACCAGTGTAACCTGAGAAGTAATGCTCTACAATACTGAGCAGGTTGCTGTATATTTCAGAAGAAATACTCGGGGCTTACAGCTGGCACATTACTACTGTACACATTTGACATATTTCATTAATTGCAAACAAATAGTTTGGAAACAAGAGCCCAAGGGCACTGTGGTTCCTTGCTTGGGGTATATGACAATACACATAATATTATCGAGCAAGATTGGGCTGAAATAGTCCAAGTAATTGTGGTCCTACATGTTCCCATAAAGTAACCAACACTATAGCCAACACTTTTGTGATCACAAAATGTGATCGGATTTTTTATCAAAAGGCACTTTTGAGATCTAAATATGGCGTCGCAAATGTAAGAAATATACGAGACCTACAAGCGTGTCAACAGATATGATAACAATGGTGACCTCAGATGACATGACCTTTAAGTTTCAAAATGTTCCACCACCCCATTCACAACTTGTCCCAAAATATCAACCATGTCACACCCTGGCATTGAGATTTAATTGCATTAAATGTCAAAAAATTAACTTTGAACTTGTATGTAACTTCACACACAAAGGTCACCCGGAGGTCAACCAATTGAAATTTTTGATCAGTGAGACCTAAATAGAGCATGACTGTAAAAAATTCAAACATTTTTTCTTTGCCCATTTTCTCCCCCATAATACTACTTTTTTAACATTAGCTGACCTTTGGTAACCTTGGATCACATGACCGTTAAGTTTGAAAATATTCCTCTATACCATTTGCAACTTGTCCAAAAAAATCAACCTTGTCACACCTTGGCACTGGGAGTTATTGCATTAAATGTGTGAAAATTAACTTTGACCTCCAATAACTTCGCACACGAAGGTCAAATGGGGGTCAACCCATTGACATTTATGATCAGAAGGTACATTTAAAAACTGAAAATAGCATCGAAACTGTAAAAATCCACAAAACACGAAAAGGTCACCAGAGGTCAAATTGAGGTCAAGGGTCAACCAGATGCGGGTCGACAATTGGATTACATTGAAGCAACTCCCAACCCTAACGGACAATTTGTTCTCAAGTGTCGCAAAAATACTACTTTTTTAACATTAATTGACCTTTGGTGACCTTGTATCACATGACCGTTAAGTTTGAAAATATTCCCCTATACCATTTGCAACTACTCCAAAAATATCAACCTTGTCACACCTTGGAACTGGGAGTTATTGCATTAAATGTGTGAAAATTAACTTTGACCTCATATAACTTCGCACACGAAAGTCACACGGGGGTCAACCCATTGACATTTATGATCAGAAGGTACCTTTGACTTCTGAAAATAGCATCAAAACTGTAAAAATCCCTAAAACACTAAAAAGGTCACCAGAGGTCACCAGAGGTCAAATTGAGGTCAAGGGTCACCCAGATGCGGGTCAACAATTGGATTACATTGAAGCAACTCCCAACCCTAACGGACAATTTGTTCTCAAGTTATCGCAAAAATACTAGTTTTTTATCATTAATTGACCTTTGGTGACCTCGGATCACGTGACCGTTAAGTTTGAAAATATTCCCCTATACCATTTGCAACTTGTCTCAAAATATCAACTGTGTAACACCTTGGTACTGGGAGTTATTATACTAAATGTCTGAAAATTAACTTTGACCTCATATAACTTAACATACAAAGGTCACCTTGGGTCAACCCATTGACATTTTTGATTGATGAGACCTAATTTAGAGCATCAAACTATACAAATTCAAACATTTTTTTCTTTGCCCATTTGCTATCCCCAAAATACTAGTTTTTTAACATTAATTGACCTTTGGTGACCTCGGATCACATGACCGTTAAGTTTGAAAATATTCCCCTATACCATTTGCAACTTGTCCAAAAATATCAACCATGTCACACCTTGGAACTGGGAGTTATTGCATTAAATGTCTGAAAATTAACTTTGACCTCGTATAACTTCGCACACGAAGGTCACACGGGGGTCAACCAATTGACATTTTTGATCGGAAGGTACCTTTGAGATCCAAATCTAGCATCAAAACCAAACATTTTCTTTTTTGCTCGTTTCCTCCCAAAATAAGCACATTTTTTCTAATGTGACCTTTGACCTTTTGACCTTGGTTTCAGATGTAGTTTAATCTCCTGATTCCAAAAAACAAAACGAAAAGTCTGTACAACCATCCTAACTCCGACCGAAAAACTTTGAGCCCATATAACTTCGCACATAAAGGTCACACGGGGTCAACCTGATGACATTTATGATCAGAAGGTACCTTTGACATCTGAAAATAGCATCGAAACTGTAACAATCCCCAAAAACATGTAAAGGTCACCAGAGGTCAAATTGAGGTCAAGGGTCACCCAGATGCGGGTCAACAATAGGATAACATTGAGGCAACTCCCAACCCTAACAGACATTTCGTTCTCAAGTTATTGCAAAAATACTAGTTTTTTATCATTAATTGACCTTTGGTGACCTCGGATCACATGACCGTTAAGTTTGAAAATGCTCCCCTAACCAGTTCACAACTTGTCCCAAAATATCAATCTTGTCGCACATTGGCACTGGGAGTTATTGCAGTTTTAATATTTTCGGTTTTTGGACCAGAACTGACCTTTGGTGACCTTTGTGGGCACCAAAAACAATAGGGCACACCTTCTCCATATGGCGGATCTATAGTCCAAGTTTGGCCTCAATCCAACATTCCCTTATTGAGATAGAGCGTACCCAAGCAAGTGTCACAGACGCACACACACACACACATACACACACACATACGCCAACCTGACTGCATAGGTTCCTTTTGCTAAAGCAAGGAACCAAAAATGGATACAACACATTATATCCCCTGAATACACAATTTCAAATTCCTAGCACACTACTTAAGAGGCTATCACCATTTTCTCAGATAGGCTCTGACATTTACCATTTCTGCATATAAGGTCATTTCATTTCTTTACAGTAACTTTTACTCACTATCAAACACTAAAAGTTAGCTGGTTGTGGACAACACTGGGAATCATTTCAGACGGTCTCTTCAACCACACTGACAAACTAATGACTTAAAAGATAAAACACAGACAAGAGGAGTACCCTAGAGACAAGAGGGGTATCCTAGAGGTCAAGGTCAATTACTGCCATAGGACACACAATTTTGGTAACATCCTAGAAACCTTTCAGAATTAGCCTGATCACTGGTTCCATCCATTATACAATAAGGTTAACTATTACCACTAGCAGAGCACTTCTTTGTAATAAATTCTTGTAATTATACCCAATTGAACAAAAGTCACAATACTGTGTGGGTGGAGGACTGAACCTTTCTCTTAATGACTGGAAGTCTGTTTCTGTGCAGCAATGTCCATTGTTCCCTTGGGCCCCCTACAGATTGTGATCATAAAAGTCAGAATAGTGAAGTATACCAGTCGTGTTTCAGCCTCAGTGCAGTCCCTTGTTCAGGTCACCATATTTTATGACAAGCTCTGTTTGTTAGACAGAATAACAGTTATTAACTATAATTATGTTGTAACTTAGAGAGTGAATGAACTAAGGGTGTTATTCAATGCAAATCTTTATTCTTTTCACTGAGACTGGGTAAATTTTTATGTAATTAATAATTCTCTAAATCATACTTATATATCACCACTCTCCCCTACTATATAGAGATATTCAAAGGACTGATGAAGTGAAAAAACGTTTGTAGATCTTGAATCTCAAGGACACCAGTTAACCCAATCAGATTGACTAGAATGCCCCAGATGGGCATACAAACATCTTGAAATATGCTTTGGATCATTCAATGTTCATTCATACATGAGCAACAAAGGTGACTGGGTATTTTATGTTTCATATACTCTGTCAGAAAAAAATGGTATATTATATCACAAAAATTCATGACTTTTTGACAGCTTAAGTATGGGAATCAATCCTCTATGGCCTAGATTTGGTAGCATACTATAGACATGGGTAATAGAGCACTTAAGCCAAGAAAACTACACATTGTATGTAAAGATGTTTTACAAAAGTTGGTGTAGAGTGTATCCGAAAAACAAAAAAGTCCTATAAATTAGCGATGAAGTAGGAAAGTAACAGGAAATGAACTGCCTTAAAGTTGTAAATATTGGTTTCCAAATCATTGCTTACAATTCTTCATAAGAAAAACATTTGTTACACTACAAAATTTGTGATTTTGGTATATATATAACTGTCACAAAACTCAAGTGTCGGTTTGGCAAACCAATGTTGAAATGAGTTTAAATGATATCAACGAAAAATGAAATAACTGCATAATCATATTCATATTCATTCATGTTTGCTTTAGTATTTAGTTTGTTTGCACAAAGTATGAGTTCTATATATCTGATTTATATTAAGCTTTTGCTTTGAAGCTATTTGTTGCTTTTGTTTATCCTTGTCATTTTGTCTCCGCCTTTCCTCCTTTTTTGTTTATGTATTGGTTCATGTTTATTTACATGTCATTTAATCATGACTGGGAGAATAGCAATTCTATCAATATTCTGTAATGCACATGTTATATGTCATTTAATTTTCTATGTATATTCTGTGCCATAATAGGGGAATTAGTCACTTGCATTAATCAGAAAAGTTGTAAGAATGACGAGCATATATGTTATATATCAAAAGGACAAACATGAACCTTGTAATCAAAGCTGAGATCACGAGAAAACTAGTGGCACTGTCTGTCACATGTTATTCAGTATACAGTAGTCTTTAAACATTTAAAGATAATGAGCCCTACCTTTGCTTGAATGACTGGAAACGTGACTATAAACAACGTCAAGAAATTCTTTCCAAAGAATTAATAATCCAATTAATCCTTTATATGTCCGATCGATGCTACTTTAAAAATTTGATAGAACAATTAATCCAGTGAAAAATCAACTAACTGTGAAAAGCCATGAAGACACCATGAACATCACATTCTGTGTTGAACAGCAGACCAGTCATGAAGAATAACCAGACAGTAAGACATCATGAACGCCACATTCTGTGTTGAACAGCAGACCAGCTATGAAGAATAACCGGACAGATAGATACCATGAATGCCACATTCTGTGTTGAACAGCAGACCAGCTATGAAGAATAACCGGAGAGATATAAACCATGAACGTCACATTCTGTGTTGAACAGCAGACCAGCCATGAAGAATAACCAGACTGTTAGACACCATGAATGCCACATTCTGTGTTGAACAGCAGACCAGCTATGAAGAATAACCGGACAGATAGATACCATGAACATCACATTCTGTGTTGAACAGCAGACCAGCCATGAAGAATAACCAGACAATAAGACATCATGAACGCCACATTCTATGTTGAACAGCAGACCTACTATGAAGAATAACCAGACAGATAGACACCATGAACGCCACATTCTGTCTTGAACAGCAGACCAGCTATGAAGAATAACCAGACAGATAGACACCATGAACGCCACATTCTGTGTTGAACAGCAGACCAGCCATGAAGAATAACCAGACAGTAAGACACCATGAACGCCACATTCTGTGTTGAACAGCAGACCAGCTATGAAGAATAACCAGACAGATAGATACCATGAACGCCACATTCTGTGTTGAACAGCAGACCAGCCATGAAGAATAACCAGACAGATAGACACCATGAACGCCACATTCTGTGTTGAACAGCAGACCAGCCATGAAGAATAACCAGACTGTTAGACACCATGAACGTCACATTCTGTGTTGAACAGCAGACCAGCCATGAAGAATAACCAGACAGTAAGACATCATGAACACCACATTCTGTCTTGAACAGCAGACCAGCCATGAAGAATAACCAGACAGATAGACACCATGAACGCCACATTCTGTCTTGAACAGCAGACCAGCCATGAAGAATAACCAGACTGTTAGACACCATGAACGTCACATTCTGTGTTGAACAGCAGACCAGCTATGAAGAATAACCAGACAGTAAGACATCATGAACGCCACATTCTGTGTTGAACAGTAGACCAGCCATGAAGAATAACCAAACTGTTAGACACCATGAATGCCACATTCTGTGTTGAACAGCAGACCAGCTATGAAGAATAACCGGACAGATAGATACCATGAACGTCACATTCTGTGTTGAACAGCAGACCAGCCATGAAGAATAACCGGACAGATAGATACCATGAACGCCACATTCTGTGTTGAACGGCAGACCAGCCATGAAGAATAACCAGACAGATAGACACTATGAACGCCACAATTCTGTGTTGAACAGCAGACCAGCTATGAAGAATAACCAGAGAGTTATAAACCATGAACGTCACATTCTGTGTTGAACAGCAGACCAGCTATGAAGAATAACCAGACTGTTAGACACCATGAATGTCACATTCTGTGCTTCCAGCTTTTCCAAAGTTTCAAACCGATTAATGGCAGTAGCGTTAACAGTTAACATTTTGGGAGTTCCAAGTAAAATTTGATTGAAAGGGCAGGATGGGCAAAAAGAGGGGCAGGACAGGCCCCCCCCCCCCCCCCGTCAAACAGCGAAGCTAAGGCACTGGGCCACCTGCCATCAGATTGTGTAGAACATTCACAAAGTAAAGGCAGTGATATGATCACATCTTTATAAAGTACACAAATAACAGTAGGTCATACAATAAATGCAATTGGTGTTCAATCGGGACACAAGCTTCTTGTAAGGGACGTTAACTTTTCTGGGGGCTTGTGTCCCTAGGACGCAAACTTTTTTGCTCTGGTAACATTAATACTGATAATTGGATCACAAACACTGTGAGGTGAACATTAGTAGTAACAAATAAATTGAAAAGATGGTCAAGGTGATAAAACAGATTTTGTATTACTTTTCACAAAGCATTTTATTTAGGGTAAAAATATAAAAAGATGGTTTCTGATGCTTTACCGATTATTAGTAAAACACTGCCAAAGATCCCATCCATCATTGTCTCATTCTAATATCAAACACCAAATATGTCACCTATCAGTCCTATGTCAAAATCATTGAACACACCACAAGAGAACTCTGTAGTAGGTTACCAGGCGGTCTAGACATGGTACAGCAAGAGTGAAGCTGTTGTGTGGGACAGGTAAGTGAGGAATAACATTGACACAGTTGCAAACTGGTTTGCCATTGACTTATGTATATTTCCTTTAGATTCTACAGTTTCTCACCTCAATTTCAAAACAGTGTTCCGAATCATCCAGAAATATAATCAAACACCTAATTTTCTTCTCCAAACGCTCACGCGCCAGCTCATTGGCTCGTACATTGTATGAACCACTGGTGGTTCGTTGTTTTCTGGACATTCCTCCCAGTCTTGCAATGTTGACGCATTTACCCACGAGAGAATGTAGTCCACTCCTAAGGAATAATAAAGAACCATAAAACCAACAGTACTGGTGATTCCTTGAACAGCAATGTACAGCGCACATTTAAAGTTTACAACACATACAAGATTTTCAATTTCTGATCTGTAATGACATTTGACTGTACAGGACATTTCAACTGCACCGTAAGCAAAAGGTTTCTTTCAATCACTTAAGTAGGCCTATATACTGTAATGTATCCAGTATTATGCTCATCCATCTGAACTTTCAGACACCCAGCTCTGATGACCTCAACAGGACTGACTTCTACAAATGCAAAATGATTCTTCAATCTTGTGCTCCCTCAGAAGTATCGATTCAATAATCTCTGTTTTCCTTAATTTTAATATCAAGTCTACAACCCATTTTATACAAACAGGCCTTCATGGCTGCAGAAATTCCCTCAAGTTTTAGTAAGGTATCAAAAACACACATGGAGACTAACCCATACCTATGAAACATAACAATTGGAAAAGACTATCACATTGTTAAATTGTTTATGCAGTCTTCCAGCAATACAAGTGACTTCATGAAACATAGCAGTTATTAAAATTGACAAAATGTTATCATATCTATTATCTACCAGAAAACCACAAGGATTAGTGATTCCTTGCCACATTCATGAGAACATTTAATACTATGCCCATCCTCTGGAAAATGAAACTGACCTGAAAAAAATTAAAGTGACCCAACTTGGTAGTTTTTGTATTAGAAGGATACCTCTGAAACTGTTTACTTTCCCATGGGCACATTGTACTGTATGGATGAGCAATATATCCTTCGCATTGCATACTCGAACCACTGATCTCTACAGTGCCTTGAACATTTTCACTGCTAAACCCCTAAAGTCGATCTATGTACTACAGTCATTGATCAATGCTTTGATTTGTAAATAATGGCGTTTATGAGGTTTTCAGACTAATGATGACCTGAGACTGAGTGCTACAAATAAAGGCAGGATCTCTGCCTGAACCAGTGAAACCAAGCTTTTAACTTTGAAGTTATAGTGTTTACAAGGTTTTAAGCTTTTCATTTCTGTTGATCTTAGAAACCTCTATTGACCTCAGATGACCTTTCACCTCTACATAACATGATAGGTTGTTTTCAACTCAATAGGGTTACAGAGTAGATTGTAATTACTAAGTACAGTATGAAGATCATTCAAGCTTTAATTTTGGAGTTATTGTGTTTACAAGGTTTCATACGTTGCCTTTTGCTGACCTCAAATCCACTTTGACCTCCATAGAAAACAATAAGGTTCTTGAAATCACTAATATGGGTCCACATACCATGCTTCAAGTAGGGAGTAAAAATATCATGTTTACAAGGTTTCCAGAATTCCCCCCCCCCCCCCTGTTGACTTCCCATGACTTTTGACCTCCACAATATGAGTTCTTTCAGAATTCCCCCCCTGTTGACTTCCCATGACCTTTGACCCCCACAATATGAGTTCTTGTGCGTACAGGACCACATATATTCCTTATGTCTTCTGGCAAGGAATCAAAATGCACTTCCATGAAGAAATGAAGTGATTCAGTTCCTAGCAATAGTGGAGGGACAGGATGAAGAATACAAGTTGCATGTACCAACTATTGCATGCAGTAGATTACCCAATATTAAGTGGGAAAACCCCCCATCTCATGAATGTCTTAAACCATGGCAACGAGAAACAAGTAAAACTGCCCACAGTGACAAAGAAGTAGAGATTTGCCTATAAATACACATTTCAACAGTTTCAAGCTCTTGCACAAAGAGTCACTTCAAGAGAGTTCACACTTACCACTGATTGTCAGTTGTCAAGGAAAATGCTTCTACATTCTAACTGGCAGCTGAACTCCCAGATGAAGAAATAGACAGAAAGAACAGACTTAATACAAAATAGTCTTCACTTCTCTTGGGCTTGTACAAAACCTATGGAAGAGAACAAATGATGTACAAAGAAGGTGAAACAATTACCAGTTAAAAATATACTTTCTCAAAAGACAGCAGTTAAATAACAAATTGAAGCCTTTATATTTTCTTTCTCCTTTCTTTAACTTTTTGTTGTTGCTTCTTTTGCCATTGGTTGCTAGTTTTTTTCCTTGTTAAAGCAGCATTTTGCATCCTTTTCTATGATTTTTCTCAACCTCACTGATTCCACTTTGCCATAATGACATACATAACTAGCTAATCTATTTATATTTTACTTCAAATGGTGGCATAAAAGTCGAAAAATTTGCAACTTTCAACTTTGTTGCTCTCCAAGATATTTTCCGTTGGGAACCCAATAAACCTCGCCCATAATATGAATATTTAAACACTACGAACGTCATTCACAAATACGTAATATAACACCACGCTTGATTTGTCTACAGTCTATATGGCATAACAACTCCCTGGTTGTACCATGGAGGTCTTGAATCTATTTTTAGCAACGGCTCATAACTAAACCTGCATCTCTGATTGGTTGAATTCAAACTAGTGGGTTTGGCGGAATTGTATGCGATTAATTTTAACTGTGGAATTTGTCGAGGACACTCTTCTCATTACCGACATAAATCGTTAATTACTCGCTAATTACCGCTCTTGGCAGGGTGAAACTTGGATGGTATCTTAGTTTGCTGAGTTATGATTGATATATGTAAAAAAATCGATGTATATGCTAAAAAGGTGGAAAAAAGTGACCCAACGCAAAATGCTGCTTTAAGTTATGAAGAGTAAACCAATTTGAAAATTCAGAGCAAAACTACTGCTGAACTAATGCTATAACTGCATGACGCATGTCTCGGCATAAAACTAGCCTTTCTCATTGAACATGAAAAGAGAACACCTTTTCACTAAGTTAACGAAATAAGGCGAACAATGCCACACACACTAGGAAAATGATGTATATCAGTTTGCTGAGTTTTTTATTGTTCAGGTATGTTAGGCATGGTATGTGCAAAAGTGTATTAAGAATTGGAACAATCGCCAAATGTCTTGATCACCAGAATGAAATTCAGTGTCTTCAACACTGGATCAAAGCTATGTGTGTTAAGGTGTCAGAATTATACAAAGTTCAAATGTCTCTAACATTACACCATACGCCAAATGCATTCAACACCAGAATGAAATTCAGTGTCTTCAACATTAGATCAAATTTGTCCTCAACACTAGAGTGAGCCAATCGACCAATATCACCCACATCTGTGTTTTCACACAGAGTTGTGAGGAATCAGGTGAACAAGTCATCATCTCAATGCATTGTGGTTTCCATGATGTAACATGAGCAGTTTTCTTCATGAATCTGATGTAATGTATAGTGATGGTGTACATGTTTACAAGGGTTACACGATTTGACCGCTGACGACCCCAAATGACCTTTGCCCTCCACCGAACACATTAGGCTTCTTTTACACAATGTGGTACTCCTACACACCAAATATGAGGTCTGCCCATGATTCCTTTCTTGAGATATCGTGTTTACAAAGTTTTCACAATTTGACCCCTGGTGACCCCAATGACCTTTAACCTCCACCAAAAAACTAGAGGCTTATTATACTTAATGTAGTACTTCTACACACAAAATATGAAATTGGTCTGACCTTCCCTTCTTGAGAAATCGTGTGTACAAGCTGGGCTGCACAAACGCACTCACTCACACACACACCCACACGCACACAAGCGTACACACACACGCCATCATGAATGCAATGGTTACGATTATCATCAAAACCAAAAACAGCCCAACAGGGCACTATGGTTCCTTGCTTAGTGGAATATTTAAGTGTTGTATGTCATCACCAAATATAATATTTATGCCCACATGTACAAAATATTAACCAACAACTGTATTCCAAGTTAGGATATAATCTGATTTAAAGTTGTGTAGTTGTTGCAATTTTAAAATTGGTCAATAACATTTTGCGTGTAAATGTTCCCAAAAATATTTGGCCCAGACAAAGAGGCTCAAAAATATATTTGAATACCACAAAATGTGGGCTCAAATAGTCCCAAACATATTGGGCCCCACAAATTTTGGCCCAAACAATTTGTCCCATAGTGCATTGAGTTGGAAACTAGAGCAGCAATGCTGCAGTGGCTCAACCCGTCATCTGTGAAAGGACAACCAATTCAGTTGAGGGCTGCCATGACTCTATCTATAGTACAGTGTTGTACAGTGTTGTACGTAAGCACTGTTTAATTTGTTTGGATTACCACTAGAACCCAGATGTTGTGCTTCCCTCACTTCGTTCAAAAAACTTCTGAAAACTCATCTTATGCATCAATTATCCATCAATGTTACCTAATAATTATTTTGTTCATTCGTTTTTCTTTTCTCTTCTCTTTTTCTCTTCTAGCCTTAAGCACCCTTCCAGGTGGACATGCGTGAGTTATAAATAGTGTGACAAACCTAATATGCCAAGGAAGACAACCATGCAACATTTGGTTTTGTCTTGTGTTTAAAAGTCATCTCTTGCAATCTTATGATTATTTATGATATAAAGTATGAACAAAAAGAAACCCATTAAGCCCCACCCATTAATATTCATGAGATGAGAACCAAGAATGATAGGGCACATCTACAGTACTCGTCATTGGGCATCTATCTACCAAGTATCACATTGATCAACTAACTAGTGCTTCTTGAGATCTCGTGTTTGCAAACGGTTGTTGAAAATTTCACATTAAGCTCCACACATCATAAAGATTCATGAGGTAAAATTGTTAAAAAGAACATGTACATACTATGTAGTTACACCACCATACTAAGTTTTAACTCAATTGGACATATCGATGCAGAGATATTGACATGTTAAAAAATTTAATGTTAATGCACACCCACTTGTTAATATTCATGAGATGGGAACCACAAACAACAGGGCACATCTACATATCATGGCCATCTACCTACCAAGTATGACACTGATTCAACTTGTTGAGATATTGTGTTTACAAGCTAGCCATCACACACACACCAGCAAGATCTCTACGGTTACTATGTCTTTGGCATCCTAACCAAAAATGATTTATTAGCACAACATTGGGGAAGGATGTCCTAAGACTCCCTACATGGAAAGGTGATTTCATGTATCGCATGTACCTCAACTCTCCTTTATAAATCCTGCAACCACCCTAGTAGCAATATCTGTAACTTGCTCACCCAAGGAGCTGCTTCATTTAATGCTATTAAAACCAAAAACAGTATAGCCATATATGGTCATTTACTCTGTATAAAAGTGTATATCACAAGACTGACCTTATTAGTATTCAATTTGCAACTGTTTTGTGGCTAATTATAGACAGGATTGCTTTCAGGTTAGTTATTTACCACAAATGTGCTACTTTTCCTTCTAGATCAACAGCAATTCAGTCAGAAGTGTCCCTCCCCCCACACCCCCACCCATCCACTAGCACATATATATAAGTATTGATTAGAGCTCAATTTCATGTGCTTTTCACTGTTAGACTGGCAAACCAGGCATGTCATTGCACAGGTTCACAAACATTAACAGGAAGTAGGAAGTAGTTTTGCCAATTATGAATTATTAAACTGTGTACAAGCTTCCTGATTTAGCCAGATGAATAGAGGAATGATAGCAATTATCTTTTCTCTGATATTTGAACTCACATGTGCAATGTCATAATTCAGTTAGCTACCGTATGGCTCTACCAAGGAAAAGTGCACATTCAAAGAACTGAAAGTACTGCTTTACCCAGAGAAGGGCATTAATGGTGAGGTAGGGAATAGAAAAGAGGTTTGCTCTTCGTACAAATAACTTTTCTGAAAAGTTTGAGTACAGTGAAGATAGAGGCATTAGGTCCATTAAATTGGGGAGGCAAATCAACCTTGCTGTTAATATTCCAATTACACCTGCCAGGTCACTTGAACAAACATCCTTAAGGGTCTGTGATATTTAATGTGTGTAAGCTGAACACTAATAGCAATCTAGGCTTTCTTAAGATTTGAAGCCTCTGATGTAACAATACAAGATTATAACAAAATGGTGTTTCATGCAATTCTGATGGCAGACGAATTCCGATTGCAAACACACCTACTGTAACAGCTTTAAGCATTGAATACCAAACTCTTGCTCAATCACTCATGAGAGAGGAAACTTGGCATAATAAATCTTGTTTCATCTTGAATGCAAGCTAATTAACCATATGAGAACTGCAGAAGTGGGAATAAACTTTTAGGTCCCCCATGTTGGGGTATACAGCATTTATGACTGTAGTTGCACCATACAAAATAGCTCTACAAGTTGTGTACTGAAATGTGAAATACATTAGATCAAGCTAAGTTCTTTAACTCTAGATCAGGAAAACACCCCACATATGACATTGCAAAATACCAAAGTGGAGGTTGCAGAAATCTAAATTTGATTGCAAGAGATAAATTAAGGTTGTGGTTATAAACATATTTACAACGTACTTAGTCCTAATGAACACGGGAAATGTATAAAGTAAAGCAGAAAGTTTGCCTCTGTGAAACTAGTCTAGCTCCTTTGGAACTCTGTCACAGTTCACTTGTACCTGGCAACATTGCACTACAATGGAAGTCACGGTTATTGAAGTTACTTTCACTTACACAACATCTCATTGAACACTTCATTCAAATAGAAATGGTTTGTACTGTATGGTCCTCTAGCCAAACATTAATGTCTCTTTCACTTGAGTGCCTTTATGTCTTTTCAGGATGGCAAAAACAGTCAAAATACAAATCTTCAGACTAGTAGAAGGGTTTCCACACATAAGACCGTATCTCTACCCAGCTGTCAGAAGACCTTATCTCTACCCAGCTCTTGGAGAGTGAGAGATAATCCATGAATCCTTCAGGAGCACTAACAACACTCTCCTTTCACTGAGGTGAGGACAAGGTCACATAAAAGGTTGGTAAGGTCACTGTTGTGTTTATGTTACCCAGATGAGACTCCTCCAGGCAGATAAATTGTACCTCATTATTGTTGCTGCCAGAGGAAGGTTTATAAACAGCCCACAAGCTATGGAGACTCCAGTCTTAATTAGCAGACACCTACAGTAGTAGACAAATCACCAGCAGTAAAAGCTAGAGGTGGAATCAATTGACAATTATACACTTTAAAACAGAATTTATTGATCACATTCAGTTCCAAAAACAAATGTATATCATTCAGCCTAGCAAGTCGAGTTTACTTTCTAAAATGGAATATTTGTAATAGTTTTGAAAACTCTGCGACATTACCAAGTTTCTTTTTTTTACTTACTAACATCAAAACCTTGATAACCTGATATCACCTTTACATGGTGGTTCTTATAAGCTAGATCAATTAGAATGTAAACATGCCACCAAATGAAAAAGGCTGCTTCCATTCATTCTTTTTCCCATAAAAGCTTCCTGTTGTATGTGTTCATTTGAAGCAAAATTAACCTGAACTAACACAGGCAAACCTCCCCCCCCCCCCCACCCTTATCTCCACTGCCTCCCTTCCACAAACCACTTCTGCTTACTGGCCAAAAACAACAATACGGCAAAAACAGTACAGTGTGTGCAGATTTACCCTAATAACATTATGGGAGGGAGATTATAAAACCTTGACACAGATCTGAAAAAACAATACCCCTGTACATAACTATTTGTTTCTTTTTATTACTAAAATCACAATTAATAAGTCCTCCGCTTATTCAAATTTAATGGCTCATGCCACATAATCAACAGCTACTTGAGCGAAAACTATTGAAATATCTTTTGGTATTGATGGTACTGCATGCTTGATTAAATTGTTGCATTTATAAGTTTTCTCACAATTACTATGACAATCAGTTCCTTGTCTGCTGAACCAAAGTTGATGATTGGTAACTGTGGCAAGACACAGAGTGCAGATACTAACTGAAATCATTTTTTCTTCTTTCCTAATGGAAATTCACCTTTTTACTACAATAATGTTTGTTATGCCCATCTTCTTTCTGTACTACTGTACATACATACTAAGTTCAAACTAGTTAAACTTGTCACTATGCCAAATGACAAAATTTGCAACAAAGCTTACTCAGTAATGTGACAGCAGTTCGCTTGAATTAGTGATTTCCCTCAGACTGAGTTAAGCGGGCAGCATCCTAATTGCCCTCTTTATTAAGACTGGATAACTATCCAACAAATTGAGGACTTCCCACTGTAAGGTATGAATCATAAGTTCTTGCCAATTGGATTCTATGTTAGTAAGCCTGCAATGCACTGTGGCATATACTAAGTGTCATTAGTATTCCATATTGGTGCTATTTAGGGTAACATGTATCCATTGATCTCCAGAGAAAAAGGCATGAAGGCTTCCATCCATCATACTGTATATCACACATGTTATTCACAGTCTGTATGTACATAAAGAAAAACCTTGAAAATACAAACAAACAAAAAGAAAATAGAACCAAATGAGAAGTAATCACAAAATATTCTCCAAAACTCATGGAAAGTATGGTTTTGATTAAATTGTAACTAGTACTTTGAGATGGTACAATGATTGTTTTGTCCATCCTATTACAGATATCAGCTGGATACCCATATTTTTAAACAGCCAGAATGAAGGTCACCTCTCACTTTAAGTCATGCATAATACATAAGGTATCAAAATAATAATCAGCTATCATAAGTTATTATCGTTTGCACAACTCACAGTAACCACTTGTATAACTCTCATTTGCAAAATCCTGTTAGTAAATTAGAAAAAAATAATATGTGCCTATTCTATTAAATTAGTCCTAACCTATTTTAAAATAAACAATCACGTTCCCCATCAAGTTCAGTATGCATGAAACTGTGTGGTAGCCTTTTTTGGGGTTGCAGGGGGGGGGGGGGGGGAGACAAGCCTTTCCTTCCTGTTACTTCTGTTGTATGATTTATTACTTTGTTTGACCAAATATGTTCAAGACTTATACAAACTGTCATCAAATGGAGCCACAAATTTCATAGCAAAAATGTAGAAAAGACATTAGTGTAACCTAGCTAACAATTATACTACCCCTTGTGTTTAGTTTAGTTTAGTTCAGTAGGAAAAAAAGGATCAGGAGGGACACTCAAGTCCCCATCAAGGACCCAATAGGAGAGGAAAGAAAACTGAAGACACAAACACTCAGACCTGAGTACAATGCTTTAAGTGCTTGTCCAAAGCATTCTTAAACCCATTCACACTACTTGCAAGAACAACTTTCTCAGGCAAACCGTTCCACTCATTCACAACCCTAGTAGAAAAAAATTTATGCCGAATATTAAGACTACTTTGTGACTTTTGGAGTTTAAGACAATGACCTCTGGTCAGGCCTTGACAAATACGGTCGCCAACTCGCCAATGGCTACTAGAATATGCGGCTGGTGAGCAAAAAATGCATCACAATTGACATTTTGGGGAGTGGCTTATTCGCTCACTGCCTTTTTACGTTAGGCTTACTACTAACATGTGAGCCAATCAAGAAAGGCCTATTGCCTAATGTAACATATCACAGTAGTATTATCAAGTGCACTGTTACAACACGGAGATTTTTCAGTTGCGGGGACTTTTTGCGAAGTGTAGTGATACGAACTGAACTTTCAAGGGAACTCAAACATGAAATCATAATTTTACCGAAATAACATTTCATATCTCGAAATGAACAACAGGAAGTTTATTGGATTAGTTGTCTGTCATAAAACATTTATAATTCTCGAAACCTGACCAATGAAAGCAGTAAGTCTGACACTCAGTAATCGATCGACTATAATAATAATTGTCAGTACCAAGCATTAATATGCTAACGATACTAACACATACACTGATACAGTAGTCTGATGTCATTTCCAGTGAAAGTTACAGATGGTCAGCCATGTCATCGTTTATTTGTGGTCAATTTTTACAAAGCAGGTCCTAAACTATGCTTAAAATGTTTCAACGTTTCATTTTTTCATATGTATCATGTTTTAAACACTTTAGACGAACCACAAGCTGAATAGGTCGTTTTTCCTGTAAACAAATAACACTATACGGCGATAGCCTAAGTAAGGCCATACTACATATGTTTATATGACACAAACAATTAGTGATAGAAAATGGCGAGTAAATTAAACGTTTTGGCGAGTAGAATTTTAGCCTCGGTTGCCAGTTGGCAAGTAGTTTTAAAAATATTTGTGAGGCCTGCCGCTGGTACAACTACTATTTGCAAACATGAAAAAGTCAGTGAAGGCTAAATTGTCAAACCATACACCTGTACTGGTGTTTACCAGAACCAAAAAAAAAAACTTTTTTTTTTCTTTCAGTTAATTATAAACTCCTACGATAAGCCGACAATACTAACAACTAAGGAAAGCCAAAATTAGCAAGTGCTTCGTGCTTTAAATATTTCAAACATGCAACAAATGGTGAATATGCAAACTTGATTCTCAGTCACTGATGTTTTAACAAACTTTTATTCTCAGCAACATATGTTTAACACAATGATTTTTTTTGGGTGCAGTGTCCACTTGTACAATACAGTGGCCAGACTGGTCAAATTTACTTTACTGTGCTTCAAAGACAGTTGGCGATGTTTAATGTTGGTAGCTCGACAGGCGTTTTAGCCATTAAGTTTGGTAGCCCACATACAGTAAAAAGGAGCCCGGGCATAGGATTTTTCGAGCCCTGATAAAATCCTGTGTTACTTCAGCCTTTAGGTCTTAAAATAAGCATGCACAGTTTTGTGAAACCCGAAACCTTTCTTATTTTCTAGCCAAAAAATTGGATCTGGGTCAAAAACGTTTTTTTCCCCTCCCGAATTTCATTGAAACATCCAAATCTCTGACGGAGGTGTCACGATCGCTAAGATGCGTAGCTTTGCTAACAGAGGTCCAAGTCTAGTTTGTTGGCAGTAAAGGATATAAAAATATAAAAAAATTCAAGAAATGTTACTGTCTTCATGACTCTCTTTTCATTACCCACATTAACTTAACTGAAGTAAAAATGTCGAAAAGAAATGTGTTAGTGAAATGTTCTCTTAAAGTTTCAACATCACTCATATGGCACACATATCGTTTGTCTTGTGTTTACAGTAATTCACAAAGTTCAAGTTCTTGTTCAGAAAAAAAATCACTGTCATCCCGATCACTCGATGGTCTCATCAGCTAGAAAACTACTCTGATAATGACAGAACAAGTGATTATTTGCTCACAATCAACTAAGAGTTTCTGTTAACTAAGGAAGGATTTGCTCTGTCGGTTGCTTACTGTTTATACTGCTAATGATGATAAAATAGAATTCGTTGGTTAACACACAAAAAATTCGCCCCAGATGGAGAATCTTCCTAAACATAGATGTTATTGTAATACCTCCTCCCGAGAAACTACAATCAATTTCTCTACCTCCAAATTCATGCTATTAAGATATTATATTTTCGGGGAATAGGGCCAAGCGTAAACCCCATTATGACCAATTGGGTATCGTAAAAAAAATTGCTTTACAATACGATTGGTCCAATTAATTCAGTAGTGGCTGACAAAGTGTTCCAAGGTACCAAATTGGCCAAGGCTCAAGCCATGTTGGCGGGTGGTGTCTTGACGGTAAAATAAATTTCTCTTCAAGGAATGAAGAGAATTTACCATCTACACTTTCAAGTACAAGTTGAAAAATATCGCTGGCAAAAGCAGGGATTTGGTTGGCAAAGATTTTAAATTGTTTATGTTAAAGTTGGAAACATGTGTTCATCAACGTAAACGAATAACCAACTGAGAGACGCCTTTCTAACTGATAAGAAGAAATAGTGAAAGGAAACTTACAAAGAAAAGAAAATCTATTAGCATACAAAGAAAACTTGTCCAACAGCAACATCTGTAATTTCCAGCCATATATGCAACATTTTTACTCCTTTAGTATTTCCTGGGCTCAAGTCTGATGCCAGGTGTATCTTGTGAATAATGGACTATGACTGGTCTAATGTTACTTTTTGCATCTTTATTGTTCAATTCCCAGAGCCCTGCTCAAATGTTTTCTCACTGCTAGACCTGTGTTCTGGGCCGGCTGCATGCGCAGATGTATGTTGTATGGTATTGTGGATTGCGCAATGTACCTTTGAAGTTTTAACAATCATTTTTTGTACACGAACTGTGCTCTTGTGTTTGAAATGATTTTCTCCATATCCTCTACTGTTAAATTGAAGTAAAATAATAAGGACAACACAAAGAGGACAAACATGTTGGATATAACAATATATTTTGAACTGCATCTCGTCATTTGAGTGTGTACTTCTCACAACTACTAACGTTGGCCACCAAGGTCAGTTCAACACTACAAGGTCACCTAACTGATTCACTCATATATGGGCTGCATAGCCTACTGTTAGGCCTACCTATCCACACTCAAGCACTGGTATATGACGTGTGCCGATGGTAGCTGACAATGTTGTCTAGCAGAAAAGCTTACTCTTGTAGAAATTTACTTTCATATTGCAAAAAGAACAGTAAATAGGAGAAACCAAAGTCAACAAACGATAGATGGAAGCTTTAACTTTTTTCCAGTATTTGCAATTCACATTTCGGTTTCTTCTTTTTTTTCAGTTTCTTAAAATAAAAAATGGTACCGAAATTCGGTCGTCAAAAACCAGTTTCGGTAATAAAACCGGTTTCCTGTGCAAGCCTATCTTAAATTCTCATTGACTTCCTACTGTATTGTAATCTGTAGTTAAACTTAGTCATAGAAATAGCACATGGTTTAAGGATTGTCAAGATGGATTTTGTAAGCATCCTACTTATAGATTAGCTAGATGTTGGGCTATGCCAATTCAAAGTTAACCAGCCTGTACTCTTCACCAACGATACTTACTAATCTAGCCTTAGCCAACAATTAATTGGTTATGAAAGGAGATTGAACCAAACCCTCAGTAAACATACAATGGCAAACGTACTTTTATAGGCCTAGTCTAGTTGAAAAGTGAACCATCTAGCGTAGCCGAAAGCCCTAGACACAGTACTAGTTACTAATACTACTATACTACGGCCTATCCTATGCCTAAATTAGGCCTAACTTTGCCATGTCGACTGCAACATTAGGTCTAGGCTAGGCCTAAGTTAGGTCAAAGCTACGTTTTCTTTCTATTTAATTTCTATTAATCTAAATCTGCTTCCAACACTGTTCATGTATATGATACTTACCCAGTATCAATACATTTACTAGAGAGAAGTTGTTAATGGTAAATCAAATATTCCGTAGTAACGCCACTTTCTCGGTCATGCAGAAATCTGTCCAAATAGTTGGCTCACATCAAAAGTGTTCACTAACTTAGTGTAGTTTATTTCTGTACCAAGGCTAACCATCTGAGCTTACAGTGTACAGTTGCTAGTATTACTAAATACTACGTTATTGTGGATGGTACATGCCCACATACCGGTTGTGCATAGTGTATAGCCTATAAATACGGTACAGAACGAGTAATATGTACATAACTTGTTGACATTTCGATGTGATGACTGAGTTGCGAGAACGAGGGCGAATCCTAAGGGTGGAGGCGCTACAACAAAAATATATAATAGGGTTCATAATAAAGGTTCCCGAAAAAAATACTGCAAATAAATGTCTGATCTATTGCTGTAGAAAAATAGGAGCCCATATTTCACGTCTTTTGAAAAAGTTTTTTTTATAAAACTCTGTATCACATCAGTTGGGGTTAGGGTTTTATAATCAGGCGCGTATCCAGGGGGCGTTGGGGGCGCGCGCCCCCCTGGTAAGAAAAAGAGGAGAGAAAAAAGAGAAGAAGAAAGGGAAAAAAAGAGGGGGAAAGAGGAGGAAGGAAGGGAAAACAAAAAGAAGAAAGAGAGAAAAAGGAGAAAGGTAGCAAAAGAGGAAGCAGAAGAAAGACGCCAAGACATCGGGAAGAGAAAGAGGAACAGTGACATAATTACAGCGCTGATCCCTACTATATACACAGGATGGCCAGTGACGGATCAAGGATTTCGGAAGGGCGTGCACCTCAGCCTACCCCTTACACCGACAACTCCATTTTTGACGTTCCATTTTTCCTTTCTCACTTATATATATATATATATATATATATATATATATATATATATATATATATATATATATACATACATACATATATATATATATATATATATATATATATACATATGCATATATATATATATGCATATGCATATATATATATGCATATATATATATATATATATACTATATATAGTATATCATGACGTGTGTGTTTATGGACGCCATAAACAATTGTACAATTGTGCTATGAAACCAACTGTGGCTGGTATTGACCTCGACCGAGTCGTCGGGGAACATGGCATTGGAACATGGAACATGGCGCATTTCGGTATTAGACCAGGATCTATAGGCAAACCAGGCGCGTAGCCAAGGGGGGCGTAGGGGGCAGCCGCCCCCCCCCCCCTTTGAGCATATTTTTAATAATTTTTTTTAATGTTTTTATGATATCGCTAGTAATTTCAAAAGAGAAAATGCTTAGTTGCAACTTACAAGGCCTGGGAAGTGCCATTTCCAGCGATCTGGGAGGCATTTTCAGCCAAAATTTTCTTGTACGCTTCGCGCCAAACATGGTGGCGCTACGCTTAGATAGTTTGCAATGCCGTATCTACGGCTCTGATAATTTGCCTACATTTTCGCCCCTCCCTTGGCAAATTCCTGGCTACGCGCCTGATGCGAACTGCACTAGACCTATGTCCTTCGATGCAACACTGCCATCCAGCTGATAAATATACATTCCGACCTGAATGCTTATTGTTACCCCAAACCTAGTACCGTAACTCATACAATGAATCTAAAAATTCAATTCTGCATGCGATTTGAGAATTGAGCACATTTCCTGTGAATATCATGTAGTGGATCCAAGGGCATATCATTGCCGGGGCGGACACACCCATCACTTCTTGAGATTGTTCCCATCTGCATGAAAATGCGCGCCCACAACCCTACGCCCACCCCTCTAATCGCTTCCCGTTGAGCTACGAAACTTAATTAATGCATGACCTTCGCCCGTAGTACCAAGACTTTGACAAAATACGGCAACACACCACTTCATCGATAACAAGTGATCGGGTTGTGTTTTAGTGACGTCTAGAGGTCGTGCACTGACCTACATGGAGTATGAACACTCCCGATTTTGCAATTTCCCAAGATCAGGCCCCGAAAAATTCCAAGAAATCCCAAAGACACTGTACTGTATGGATATCTAGCAATAATTATAGGGATGAAAATCCCAAGATCTTCCCTAAACTGAAGGCAAATAGAGAATCGAAGCCTTCAGTGTGTAATGAACTTAAAACCTTGCGTCTTTCGAAATGAAAATAATGTGGAGCATTGCCAATAAACAGATAAAAGTTATTTATTTCAGTCTTATTTCAATTATTCGAATTTGTAAAGCAAACAGCAGATATCACATCCTATCAGTGAGCATAAAAATGGCGTTCCAACATGGACAGTCTCCAAACTGTCTATGTGTGTATAGTGTTCGGTTACTTAAATATCTGGTATATTTTTTCATTCCTTCAACGAAGTTTTATAGTAGCCGTTATAAGAGGTTTTAATATTTTTGCACCAATATATTGGCGCAGATCCCCACCAACTTTATCAGTGGCGTGGATATGATATACCGTGTCCCCCCCCCCCACCACGTTGTCTTGACCAAATGTTGCATTTAAACCTCCCCTGTATTGACCTTTGGCGCAGTTTGATGCAGCATTGTGCAAATGAGGAGGTGGGGGGGGGGGGAGGGGCTGCAGCCCCTCCAACCAAATACTTTATTCCTGAAAATTAGGGCAATATACTGTGAATTTTTCGGGCACCTACTCAAAGAAAAATAAATTGCAATGATGTAGCTAAAGGAAATGAATATTTTATAAAATATCTCCTTGATAATTAGAATAAAGTTCTAAGCTTGGCCGACTAATTCGTCATTACAAATGTAAAAGAGAATTTGACATAATTGGACCTCCATGCTTTTTCTCCATCTACATAAGACATTTCGTTGTTTACATTAACATCCCGCGGTATACTGCGCAACTTCCACGGACCGTTCGGTACACGATGGCATGCGATGTAATAACCGATGCTTGCTTACATGATATTGAAAAATCTAGGTTATATTTTTCGGGCAAGTCGTTACAGCCCCCCAAATCAAAATTTGGCTCCTACGCCTTTGACTATACACACATCGACAGTTTCGTGGCTGTTCAGGAGCCGCCATTTCCATGCTGCACTGATATGATGTGATATCTGCTGTTTGCTATACAAATTCGAACAGGCGCGTAGCGAAGAATTTGCCAAGGGAGGGGCGAAGCCTGTAGGCAAACTATCTAAGCGTAGCGCCACCATAAGTTGGCGTGAAGCGTACAAGAAAATTTTGGCTGAAAATGCCTTCCAGATCGCTGGAAATGGCACTACCCAGGCCTTGTTAGTTGCATCTAAGCATTTTCTATTTTGAAATTACTAGCGATATCATAAAAAATAATATGCCCGGGGACGATCTCCCCCTTCCCGAAATGCGTCATGTTCCCCGACGACATAGCACAATTGTTTAAGGCGTCCATACACACACACACGCGTTATGATAGACCATATAGTATACATATAGATACATTAGTGAGAGAGGAAAAATGGAAACGTAAAAAATGGAGTTGTCGGTGTATGGGGTAGGCCGGGTGAGGCGCACGCCCCTTCCGAAATCCTCGATCCGTCACTGGATACCCGGCCATGTGTATATAATAGGGATCAGCGCTGTAATGATGTCACTGTTCTTCTTTCTCTTCCCAGTGTCTTGGCGTTTTTCTTCTGTTCCCTCCTTTTTCTCTCTTTCTTCTTTTTCTTTTCCCTTCCTTCCTCTCCTCTTCCTTTTTCCCCCTCTTTTTCCCTTTTTTCTTCTCTTTTTTTCTCTCCTCTTTTCCTTACCCGGGGGCGCGCGCACACAACGCCCCCCTCCTGGATACGCGCCTGCCTTACATTCATATTTAACGTCCATGATTATGAATTGTTAATTGCCAACAACTCTGTACCTGGACGACACACATTAATCCGGGAGTGACTCGAACCGGGGACCTAATGATTGAAAGGCACCGGCGTTAACCACTGAGTTAACACTCCAAGGAGCTAACACTACAACGTTTATAGGTAAAGACGGTTTAATTTGTTGTTTCAAACCAATTTCTCGTGCAATACGATTTCTTAAGAATTTTTGCAGCAAGAATAAAACAAAGTTACTTTATAAAAACATTTTCTTGTCAGTCGTCTGCGACGTCTTGACTTCCACAGTGTTTAAATTCAAATTGACAGATTTTTGTCACCAAGGAACGACGAAGTTGGATATATATGTTAGAGTGCTTTAAAAGTTCCTGTACCCTGGCATGACCAACTTTCCTTGTTGAAGTGTAGAGTATTAACTCGAAAGTCTAATGAAACTCACCAGAGACCCCAAAAGAGGTCATATAGTAAGGTGTGTTTTTCATCCAAGAGCAATCTACGGTTTCCCATCTGAAATGACTTTCTAAATTTTGAAAAGATTCCAAATTTGAGTTAAAATGTTGAATTGGAAGCCACCCGATGTGTAAGTTGTAATCCATAAGCCCTTGCGGGTTCTCCTATTGTGGTCGCTAATTAAGCGTCGCAAAGATAACAACTGATTATATTATTATTCAGTCTACGAAAGTCTTGTGACTGCCAAGATACGGTCCTTGCGTGGTAACTCAGATCTTTACATCATTCTGCTGATTGTTATTCCACGCAGACTGGAGACCCCCACCGTTGGGGCACACGAACCGACTTTCCTCTTCTTCGAGTCTTTGGTGCCGCTCAATTACTTTTTTATATTTTGATACGTAATTTAGGCTAGTCTGGGCTGTTTTGTATTTTATGTTTTACGTTGTTTTATATGTTTAGTAGATTTATATATACCTGTTTTATGTCTTCCATCTGTATTTTTTCATATTAATTTTTTACTCCGTTAATTTTACCGCAAACGTGCAATATTCTGCTTGGGAATTAAATGCAGCACGACTTTAGTATTTTAATATTTTTGCTTTTGGTGACCTTAAATTTCTTTTGACTTCGACCAAAAACAATATTAGTTTAGTTTAGAGACCCAAGGATCAGGAAGCCTTACAGTATAGCTTATTTGAGACCCTATCCGTGTTAGATATCCGTGCTTCTTTTACCAGGGGGGGGCATTCCACCCCCCATTCTACCCCTCCACCGACTAATTTAGGTAGGAGCATGAACCTTTAATGAAGGGCTATATTTTAAGTGAAAGTCATCCTGTATCCCCACCCCATGTCATAACTGTATATGATAAGTGAAATTCATCCTGTAAACTACACCCCATGTCATAACTGTATAAGTTAAGTGAAAGTCATCCTGTATCCCCACCCCATGTCATAACTGTATATGATAAGTGAAAGTCATCCTGTATCCCCACCCAATGTCATAACTGTATATGATAAGTGAAATTCATCCTGTAAACTACACCCCATGTCATAACTGTATATGATAAGTGAAAGTCATCCTGTAAACTACACCCCATGCCATAACTGTATATGTTAAGTGAAAGTCATCCTGGAATCCCCACCCCATGTCATAACTGTATATGTTAAGTGAAAGTCATCCTGGAATCCCCACCCCATGTCATAACTGTATATGATAAGTGAAAGTCATCCTGTAAACTACACCCCATGTCATAACTGTATATGTTAAGTGAAAGTCATCCTGTAAACTACACCCCATGCCATAACTGTATATGTTAAGTGAAAGTCATCCTGGAATCTCCACCCCATGTCATAACTGTATATGTTAAGTGAAAGTCATCCTGGAATCCCCACCCCATGTCATAACTGTATATGATAAGTGAAAGTCATCCTGTAAACTACACCCCGTGTCATAACTGTATATGTTAAGTGAAAGTCATCCTGTAAACTACACCCCATGTCTTAACTGTATATGTTAAGTGAAAGTCATCCTGTAAACTACACCCCATGTCTTAACTGTATATGTTAAGTGAAAGTCATCCTGTAAACTACACCCCATGTCATAACTGTATATGTTAAGTGAAAGTCATCCTGTAAACTACACCCCATGTCTTAACTGTATATGTTAAGTGAAAGTCATCCTGTAAACTACACCCCATGTCATAACTGTATATGATAAGTGAAAGTCATCCTGTAAACTACACCCCATGTCATAACTGTATATGTTAAGTGAAAGTCATCCTGTAAACTACACCCCATGCCATAACTGTATATGTTAAGTGAAAGTCATCCTGTAAACTACACCCCATGTCTTAACTGTATATGTTAAGTGAAAGTCATCCTGTAAACTACACCCCATGTCTTAACTGTATATGTTAAGTGAAAGTCATCCTGTATCCCCACCCCATGTCATGACTGTATATATGTAGTGAAAGTCATCCTGTAATCCCCACCCCATGTCATAACTGTATACGTTAAAATGAAAGTCATCCTGTACCCCACCCATGTCACAATGATGTATATGTTAAATGAAAGTCATACTGTACCCCCTTCCCAACATGTATAGACCAAGTGAAATTAATTCTGTATCTGGAGGGCTCGAAACATTAAGAGTTTAAGAGCTGAAATACTACTGTTCAATGATGAATTTTGTCCATATGCAAGCCGATGTGAAGTGTCCAATGTAGTGCCCGGATAAACGGTACAAGTCATAATCAAAGGGCTACATTTGTTGCACTTTGCAACTTCATCCGGGTATAAATACGCCTCAGATTGCAGTCTGAAAGTGTTTTGGGGAGAATGTTCCTGGACATTTTTTACCATCTGACCATGGGGTTTCGGCTTCAACAACTTATTCGTACACCAAATCCTAGATCCGCCCTGTAAATAATATATAGTATTATGAAATTCATGCATCTTTGGCAATTTATTGAAACGTGTTGTGTCATAACTGTTTCGACAACTTACTGTACCTCCAACTGTAAACATTCTGAAAAAGCACTGCATCACGGAATTCCTAGCATGAACAACGAAGAAACCGTGGAAATGATTGTCATGCTCATGCGCAAGTCTACCGTGGCTAGACGGGGTGAAGGAAATTTCCCTATAGTAGACTACATAAAAAGTGCACGCAAACAAAACAGATAAGATATTTATCGAAGACTATTTACTTGTAGCAGATAAATACAAACATTGTTCAGTGTCAAGGCACTTGCTTCATTTCATTATCACTGATTAGAGCGTCGCTATCATTTTAGATGGATGATGAATCACCGTTTAATGATTGCCTACTTACTATTCATGCCATATGAATATTCAGGCAAGGTCTTCAAGCGGCCGGGTTTATGTTCACTAGGATCACTGGGACGGAATTTTCCTAATCGAGGGCAGACAGATTTATCTACGTAGCCTGCAACGTTATGTTTGGCCCGTACCAATGAATGATCGAATTAGGTTTATGACAAACCACATTCACAAAATGCTGTATCATGGAGGTAGTAACGAAATAGCTCCATAGAGCTATTCGTTAATATCTCCATGGCTGTATTTACCCCAACTAGTGCACACTATCATGGAAAAGTTTCTTGAGATTACGTAATCGACCTGCCTAGGTCGTAAAATGACCTCTTCTACTAATTAGTCTGGAACGCCTGCCACATACATTTTCTTGTATATGAGGGTCTTTGTGTGAACGCTGTATGATTAACCACACTGTAGACATGAACACATTTCCACACAGTGTTTTCACGAAGAGCTTAATGGGGTTAAGAAGCTATGCATGCTAATCTAATAGCCTGTGGTGGATTTACACGACCCTGGCAGGTCGATTACGTAATTACAAAACTTTGCTAGCTATATTGTGCTGTAAAACATATCTTTAATACGGTCAGAAACGGGGCTCAGACATCTTGTTATTTGTTTCCTTCTGTCTCTGTCACGTTACTTTAACGTGAGAGTAGCAGCTCCCTGCGTTACGGAATCGGTTCCGTACGTGGTTCGTTCGCGGGCCCTTCTAATTACTATAGGTTGCTAAAAAATGCAGATATCATTTTGGCAATCATGGCAGACAGAAATGGCAACACAAGTTCATCGGCATGATCAGTGGCGTAGGAAGGTACTTTTGAGTGGGGGGGGGGGGCTGAAGACTGATGGCCGGCCTGGGGGAGGGTCTAAGGGGAGGGGGTGTCCCCCTCCTCTTTGGATATTTTTGCATTTCCAGGTGGCCTCAGATGCAATTTGGTGCAATATAGCACACTTCAACACCCACTCCATTTTGTAAACTTAATTTTGTATTTTCACCTGGCCTTAGATGCAATTTGGTGCTCCAAATGAGATTTTTTTCTCATTTAGAAATGAAAAAGGGGTTTTCTGACTTGCGAACCGGGGGGGGGGGCGGAATGATACTTCCGCCCCTCCACATTTTTCACTGGGGGGCTGGCGCCCCCAGCCCCCCCCCGGTTCCTACGCCCTTGGGCATGATTACATACAGTGGCATTGCCGGACATTTGGAAGGGGGGCAGGAAAGATGCGGTTAATGTAAGCTGACACCGCGGCACTAGGGGCGCCGGTGCGACCGCGATGGAAAGTAGGCTTATGGTGCAGCGGCTAGCCATGCAGGTACTGGTCTGGAGGGTGTGGGGGGGGGGGCGTGAGGTGAAACTTTTAGGTTTCATCATTTCCAAACTATTATCAGCTTCAAATCGGTAGCATTTTTAAGCAAACGTCAGAAAATTGTCAGTAGATGTCGATCTTGCTGTGTATCTTTCTGCCTTAAGTTGTTGCCCCCCCCCCCCCAGGCTCCTGAAGGCGCTGCTAAAATTCTGTGGTTCCGGTTCAGGTATAGGATTATGCTGTATACAGTAAGTTATATATATTGTACTGTTCCTGTGTTTGATAATTCTGATTACATAGATAATATCAACATGTTTACGCACTGACACATAGGCATGCACGCATACAAAAATCCCTTCCCCTTACTTTCTCCCCTGTACCCTCTCCTTTCTCTTCCTTTCCTTCACCCTTCTCTCCTTTTGAAATGATCAATTGCAGCAAAATAGCAGAAAAAAATCTTTGGTTCAGTACCTTTACGGTTCTATATCTATCATCTAATTGTTCTTCGTTACTTTTGTATTGCATTAATGTAAAATAACACCGTTTACCTCATGAATAGACGAAGTTTATGTTTCCACAAAGGACTCACTGGTAATACACGGCAGATCAGTGAAAGTACTTCTCATTACGTCATACCACAACCTTTATCGCGAGTACCCGTGTTTTTGACACGGAATCGTTGTCGTCTGCAACGGTTCATCTATCCAGTCTGCATGTGGATCACATGTAACACAGCTGACTTGATCTAAATTTTTCCATTCACCGACAGCGGCCACTAGTACAGTACGTGTACTTATCGATGTATACGACGAGGTACACTGCAGGACAGGCGCGGCAGTTTCGAGCAAGAGACCGCAGAGAACAGAGCATTCACTGAGCATTTTGCAGCAGACTATAGTCGACAACATTCCTGCCGAAGAACAAGGTAATAAAGAAAATAAACAGTTTTTGAGAAAGTTCAGGAACGTTGGCTGGATTTTGCATACTGTCGTTGATTTCTTCTTATGCTTCTCGAGTCGGAAGTGCAGTAGCTCTCCAAGTACATACAGAAATAAGTCTGTCACAACTCACAATTAAAAGTATTGTGACTTGATTTTTGCACAAATATATATATATATATATAATATATATATCTGTATATAGTCGAGGCCTAACTTTGACACTAGCAAGGTTCATGAGAAAAAATATTAGTTAGTGTACTGGATATACAATATTAAACCAATCATGCCTACTTTACATTTGGTAATGATGATTTAACTAAGGTCTAGCCTACTGTATGTTGGTTGACATTTCAATTGCCAGCTTTTGTAATAACTAATGGTATTATTAAGTTAGAGCCTAGACCCAAGTAATGTTACTCACGCAAACTGATGTCTGTAAAATGCGCAACTTCGTAAGAGAAATTATTTGGGAAGTGAGAAAGTTTCGTATCCTACCAGTGCAACTGTGGAGGCTTACTACGTATCTCTACAACTGCCTAGGCTACAAGCCTTGAAGTTGTGCAATGATCTATTGAATGAAAACATTTGATAAGACCTTGGCCCTGGACCATTACAGTATGATGATTCAAAAAAGTCAGAAGGGGAGGGTTTTCCATGATGTACTACAATCAGCTTTTGGAGACGGGTATCAATTTCATCAGTCTCCCACCTGGGTACTCAAAGGTTGTGGGGAAAGATATATATACTATTTGAAATGAATTAATTACAATTCTTGGGTATTTAGCAGCTGCTTACAAATTGCTCTTACTATTTGATAAAAAATTGTAGCATGTTCCAATGTTGTACAGACGTACATAAGGCCCTTTACTAGATGCATAGGGCACAAACCCTAAACGTGGTCTATATCGTTCACCATGCTAACTTTGATTAGACCTGGGGTTGCAGGAGTTGGAGGGGCATCTACAATTTATGGAGTAACACCATTATTGAAGGGAGGGGCACAATACTCATGGGCTGTTACTTGTTCACTTGATGGCAGGACACTTAAGGGTGTGGGATGGAGAACACTAGTCTGAAAGTGGAGGGGTATGCCCCTGGTCCCAGTTTGGCTACTGGACTACTGAGGAGGGGTTCATACTCAAATGGAGTTGTATAGCCACCTTAGACAAATGCTCAATGAATGATAAGGACTAACATACACTGACTTTTGACTGATGATGCAGGTGCTTGGAAAATAGGTCAACACACAAAACGATTTTGGATAGAGCTTCACAAAATGTATTTCTCTGTATACTTTCTGACTATGTACAATGGCTGTATCAGATAGTCCAAGTAGAAAATGGTACAGTATATATATACTTACTTGCAAAATAAAAGTCAACATGGAAGAAAAAAAAGATAACCTCTCTAAAAATATGAAACTGCCCCCCCCCCCCTCCAAATAAAATGGTTATAGACTTTTTTAAAACATGTCAATTAACAATGATTGACATGCTGTTTCTAATGTTTGGTTCCTTGCTGAAAGCAAAGGAACCTTTATAGTTAGGTCGGCCTTGTGTGTATGTTTGTGACACTTTAGTTTGTATGCACTATAACTCAACAAGGGAATGATTGATCAATGCTATACTTAGTGGGTTGGTGGTCCATAATGAGTTGATGAACCCTATTGATTTTGGTGCTCATGTAATAAATATGAATGAGGTCACAGAGTCAAACGTCAAAACCGTCAAATTGAAATAACTTGGCAACCACAAGTTGGATTTTCTTCAAATTTGGTATGGTGATATTGGAATACCACCTATACATGCTGAGGTGTCTTGCAATTGATATCATGCATATTTATGAGGAGGCGGGCCGAGCATTATTCTTGTAACAGAAGTTTGCATGCACAATAACTAGACAAGGGAATGATTGATCAATAACATACTTGGTGGGTGGGTGGTCCATAATGAAGATAAACTATATTGATTTTGGTGCTCATTTAATAAATATTAATGAGGTCACAGCATCAAACGTCAAAATCTTCTAAAATTTTGCAACATTAATTCAATTTATGGCATATATGCAGTATTTTCTATACTGGATAACATTAAATGTAATAGTAGCCAAATCATGGTGGTAACTACATAGATTTTGTTTTGATGAAGGGATATCAAGTTATGGGCAAATATTGCATGGCTTGGTTAAAATGGTGCCATCTTTACAAACCAACAAAAAAAGTATTCACAAATGTATTATATTAATGCATAATGGCATTAACATTGGAAAGGTTTGCCTTCTAAACATACATTCATGTTGAACTGAAGCTACATGATATGTTGTAGTATTACAAGAAACTAACCCTAACCAGTTTTGGTCATAAATTGCACTAATGCAAGAATATTTTGGAACCTCTGGTTAATGAGACATGTAACCTAATATAAAATTTGTAAACAACGATTTTTGGCTGTACTCACAATTTTTTAATGTCTTGTAAGATGTTGACTTCCTTAAAATTGCTGGAAGAACTTTTAATTAATGAAAAAGGTTTAAAACTGATGATGAAACTTATTGGTTTTACTTTTCTTTATTTCCTCCAGCAAACAATCATGGCAAACTCATTGAAAGAGAAGAATCAGAAGCCACGGTTTTTATTTGTGGTAGACTGTGATGAAACCATCACTGCCAAAGATACAGGTACTTCAATGTTTAACTTATTCAAAACCAAACAGACCAAAGAGAAAATCTGGGACCGATATAACATGCATCAAGACTGGCCTCAACTGATGCAAGAAGGTTTTGATGCTTTGTGCAAGGAAGGTGTCCTCCCAGAAGAAATTATGAAAGGTCAAAGAGAAATTCCAGTCATAAAAGGCATGGTCAAGTTTTTGAGAACCGTTGGTAACCGTGGTGACTGTCAGGTGGTCATTTCTTCAGACTCGAATATTATGTTCATTAATAGCATTCTTCAGAAACACAAACTTGAGAAGTGTGTGTCAACTATATACAGTAACCCAGTGGAGAGGGACCCACAGAACAATGGCCGCCTAGTGTATCAACCACATCACAAGAGCCATCCATGTCAAACATGCCCCAAGAATATGTGCAAACGAGAAGTTCTTCGCAAGCTGCTGGACACACAGACTACTAAGGGCATCACCTATGACAGGATATTTGTGGTAGGAGATGGGGAAAATGACCACTGCCAGTGTGTGCTACTGAGGTCACAAGATTATATCATGCCTAGAGTTGGATTTCCTCTGCATGATATTGTCAGTGAGATGAAGAAGGTGAAAAATAGTCCATCACCAGGGGTGTTACCATGGATAGATGGGGATCAAACACTCTCCTTGGCACTTAATGCCATCAATGAAACAGCAGGCAGTATTTAAATCAATGTGATTTCTCATATTCTAAGTGTCTTTGGTCTTGGTATTGAAAGTGAAACAAACTGAAGTAGGATGTGGCTGACTGAATCTGCACTAATAGAGTTATTTTCATTTTTGATATTGATTATGCATGTGTGTTCTACAAATAAGAATTAAACCTCCTAGGCTGGCAGATTGGCAGTAGTATTCATTAGGTTTTTGACCGTAAACTGTTTATTGTACTGACTTGTATTCATTGACACAGTACGTTCAGGCTTTTTTGATTGACATGTCTTATCTTCAAGTTAGGGTTGTTAATGTATTTGTTGTTCTTCTCTATCATGAGTGCTCATATTGAAGACACTAGAAGGATCACAGGTTTGGCAGTGCCAAGGTTGCCGATCTATCTTAAAGTGAAGTGTAACCAGCTATCCAGATGAATTAGGCAAACACAACCGTGTTGTACAAAGTCTGTCCAATATTCTATATTAACATTCCAGAAATTCCCCCAGGATTTCTGAACTTCCTAAAATTTTCATAGGATCACAGTTACCAATTATTCATTTGAAATCAGTTCAGAATCACAGCTTTTACATTGCAACGTATTCAAAGTTGTACATTTCAGTTCTTACATTAAGGACTGGTAACAGTTTGGATCTTCTACATCTTCTAAAACTAGCAGGCGACATTAGGCATGGTCTAGTAAAGCCCACTTGGTTTTTGATGAGACAAAATTGGCCTTATTGTGGGGTCAACCTTGCTGCAAGGTGCAGCTTCCACAACCCACTATTAACAGGTATGTCATTTGTCAACCAGCTATTTTCATTAATTGACAACCATCCTAGATCAGTGCAGGATAATCATTGCATGACATCAGAAATGGTCACATTTCTTTACCACTGCCAACAGCTGTTTCAGTGCAATGCTTTACATGCAGTTAACCCCATATACCATACCATTGTGTTGACTTTTCTCTGGCATAAAGGGTATTAGTTCTATGTTGCATAATAGGAAAGTACTGTAATAAGAGTTGTTTTAACAAGGTTGGTTATAATGTAGCAAAGTGTGCACATGTTGCATGAGAAAATTGCTGTTATATTATAACCTATAACCTTGCTATAGAGAGGGAAGAGATTGTGTGCTACAATCCATATATTTCAAAATAAAGCTGCATTGTTTCAATCATGTATGCTTGGTCACAATCATGCATTCAGTCAAGTAAAAGACTCTTATATGATTATTAAAGTTAAATCTTAAAAGTGAAGACATTTATCAAAATCCAGTGATTTGTATGCTATGTTGCATTGTGAGCAGTAATTGCCAATTTTCTTTCTTATTTACTGTTCAAACCATACAACGACAATATTAATGATATACCTGGAATGTTATATATACAGCTACTATCTATATGATGATATACTTTGGGTGGTATGTTATATGATGTACCTGTAGTGGTATGTTATCTATAGCTACCAGCTATATGATGATATACTTGAAGTGGTATGTGATATAAAGCTACTATCTATGTGATGATATACCTGTAGTGGTATGTTATCTATAGCTACCAGCTATATGATGATATACTTGGAGTGGTATGTGATATAAAGCTACTATCTATGTGATGATATACATGTAGTGGTATGTTATCTATAGCTACCAGCTATATGATGATATACTTGGAGTGGTATGTTATATATACAGCTACTATCTATGTGATGATATACCTGTAGTGGTATGTTATCTATAGCTACCAGCTATATGATGATATACTTGGAGTGGTATGTTATATATACAGCTACTATCTATGTGATGATATACATGTAGTGGTATGTTATCTATAGCTACCAGCTATATGATGATATACTTGGAGTGGTATGTTATATATAAAGCTACTATCTATGTGATGATATACCTGTAGTGGTATGTTATCTATAGCTACCAGCTATATGATGATATACTTGGAGTGGTATGTTATATATAAAGCTACTATCTATGTGATGATATACATGTAGTGGTATGTTATCTATAGCTACCAGCTATATGATGATATACTTGGAGTGGTATGTTATATATAAAGTTACTATCTATGTGATGATATACCTGTAGTGGTATGTTATCTATAGCTACCAGCTATATGATGATATACCTGGTTTGTTATATATAACTAGTGGGACATGTTAATTGAGCTGTAGAGCAAATCACAAAATTACCTTTAAAAATTGGATCCTTTGGGCATTCTATCAGAAATTCCAATAATTGAAATGTTGGTCAATAAAAGTGCAATTCTTAAATATTAAAAGAGTTCTTTATGAGGGTACAATTGAGAAGTTTTCTACCGAGGAGGGGGGGGGGGGGAGGTTGCCTTACGGCCCTTTAACTGTTGCACTGAAACATGATTTTACTGTCATATTACAGATTTATGTTAAGTTTCTGTTGGTCTGTTTATGTAGCACCATTAAAAGACAACTTTGCTAATTTGATTCAGCTGTTTAAATGTCTAGTTTAGTTTGGATGTGTGTTTGTAGTTGATGTAAGGATGGAGTTGGAAAAGACTTTTATTTACTTTATGATAACTAGAATGTCCTTTTTAAATCCAAGGTACATGCATGGTCAGCCAGTAAGCAAGTCTGTATTATAGACTTGATCAATACAGTTTATTAGTCTTATAGACTATTTCCCGTCCTTTAAAACTTTGAACAATAAATATATGGCGTCACTAATTCTGCATTTTTTAGTTCTTTTTTTTTTTTTTTTTTGATAGTTCTTTTAAAAGTTCTTGCAATGCAAGTTTCAGCACAAACAGGTGAGTTATTGCCACGACAATGTGTGTAACTGTCTGTCCATTTGTCAAGAATGATTTAAATGATCCCAGAAAATATATATGGAAATTGCATTCAACAACCCCACACCCCTCTGATATATTGTTTTAACTCGCCCTATAGCCCGTCAAAGAAGGTTCATGGCCCTATGAAAATCAGTCGGTGAAAAATTTCTTTTGAAATCTTGTGCACGTCACTGCAAGTGGTGGTCATGTGGTGTTCGTTCGCTCAGGGCATGTATCACAAACCACCAAATCAGAAAATTTGTACACCAAATCTGTACCATATGTACTATACCATATGTAAGAAGTACAAATTGGTCCAAAGAGTGCACACAACCAAGAGAAGTGTCCACATGACAATTACGGTTTGGGAGCCCATTAGTATCAGTCATTCGTACTAAATCATTCTTACGAAGTGCTACTACTTAGATACGATTCGTCCATTAATTAAAGGAGGCAAACCCAACTACCATTATTATAATGGTCTTGAAAAAAATCCCCTTCAAGCTAAGAAATATCTTGTTCCATTTGGGAGATATCACAGATTTAATGTTCATTCCCAAGTCTAAATATGACATCAAGCCACATGTGCTTAAATTTTAAGTTTGCTCTATTTATTTCTGTAATGCGGATTCTAAAATATTGAACCTCATAACATAAACATAACGTAATGATAGCACTGTCTTTCAGTGTCAACACTTCTAACATTCCCATCTTGAAAATAACAAAGGTAAAATAAACAAAGGTAAAATAAATAAGGATGACTATGACATCTCAGATTCACCAAATGACAGGTATGTCCCAGAGATGACTTTTAAGCTAGGTTAAGTTCCAAACTGATCAAGATCCCCCACCCTCTCCCAACATAAACTGGCTTACAGATCCTCTAGAATTTTAGACTTGTTAAATAAGTAATCGTTTTTTTCTTCACACTAGTAGCTTTAACTAGAATATCCAGGACACAATTTTACTCATTGTAGTTTAGTAGGTTGCGCCATCTCATTGGCTTTGTCCCCGTTCTATATTACTGTCTGGTGATTACTATATCGTCTGCTATGATGATAACCTATTGCAACCTCCGGCTATTAGACTATAATTGCCAGTATAATCGCGTTTCCAATGAAGGGAATGGGTGATGCGTTTACTGTTTGGAAGACCATCTCAGATGGGTAATGCCTTTGGCCAGCTAGGGATCAAACCCAGGACCTCTTATAGATATGGCAGGTTTCATTTCTTCTAACACTACCACAAATTTTCACTCCACCATAGCACAATTTGAAGCTGGCCGCATATCCACCCCCACCCTCAATTCAGACGCACAGAGACCCACCCCCTTCAGACGCACATTCAGCTGCAGTTTCAGCCGCGCATTCAGACGCACTTTCGGCCAATGTGCGGCTAAATGTGAGGCTGAAACTGCGGCCAGCTTCAGTTTGGTTTCAGTTCATGATTGCGCAATCACCTAACAATGGAACATGAAACTGAGTGAAAGATACAATGCCATTGCCCGTTACTGAAATACAAACCAAGAACATCTCAGATTACTGAACTGCGTGGGCGTTACCGAAATAATGATTGTAAAGATCAGCGATATCACAGCCTCTTTCACAGGAACTAGTCAGCAACGGCTATTCCGTACATTATAGGCATTACTAGGCTAATGACTTTACACAGTTAGGCCAAGGCTAGGCTTACATTACAAATTTACAATTAAGTCTATTATAATTAAGCCCAAAACACGCTATGAGAAAGTTAATTTTCCATTGCTTGCAAGTGAAGTTTTCTTCTTGTCGCTACAAAATGCAGACAGTAATGAAATGTGATACCTTGTTATCTTTGATCTAGACCTGAGCTGTCCATTGCTGCTATGTACACTGTGTTGTTGGTATTGACCGTAGCTGTATGTATTGACTGTACACTAGCGTCCAATTACCAACGGTAGCAAGCTGTGTGTGTATTTTCTGGGATCAATGGTGGTGTCTTACACTTCTGTTACACCTCATTCGAAACTAGGTCAGATTACTGGCATCAGACGTTTCTTTGTGCGCGAGTCTTCACACCCTTTAAACGTAGCCTTGGCTAGGGCTGTTATAAATTCCTTTGAAGGCATTGAAGACTCGCCCAAAACCGCGTGCCGCGCTCTGAGAAAGTTAATTTTCCATTGCTTGCAAGTGAAGTTTTTTTTCGTGTCGCTAAAAAATGCAGACAGTAATGAAACTTGATACCTTGTTATCTTTTATCTAGACCTGAAATGTCCATCGCTGCTATGTGCACTGTGTTGTAGGTATCCACCGTAGCTGCATGTATTGACTATGCACTAGTGTCTAATTACAGACGGTAGCAAGCTGTGTGTGTACTTTCTAGGATCGATGGTGGTGTCTAACACTTCTGTTACACCTCATTCGAAACTTGGTCAGATTACCGGCATGAGACGTTTCTTAGTGCGCGAGTTCACTCCATTTAACTAAGGAGTAAGGTATGATAGAGAAATTCGTTTAAAATAAGTTTAGGCTATGCATGAGCAGGCAGAAGGCATAAGTCCTATCTAGTGTTTTACCCATAATCAGCAAGAGACAGAGTCCGAATCAGCCCATTTTTTAAGATAATGGGTATAGGGCCTAAGCCTAGATGGGCTTTGATCTAAGCTCAAGAAATACTCGGAACCTATTCTGTTGATATTTTACTGTAAAGATAATGTCACTCAGAAAGAAAAAGAACAGTATCTTGACAACTCCTTATATTACTTAGTGTTATTATTATAACTCAAAATACTGATTCAATGAGCTTCAGTATTGGGTTGTCAAATCGACTTAGATGATAGTTTTAGGCTCACTAAATTGCACAACTGTCAAAGGTTTTGTGATTTAATACACCATTCTTTTCTCCAAGATAAAACTACTTGAATAATATGTTCTTGTTAAGGTATGAACGATCATAACTAGCACTTTCTCGAATGAACAAACAAGATAGTACAGACGGCCTCTTTATATAGGATATTGTTTTCCTGCAACATGTTTGTTTTCACCAAGATGAGGTGAGACGTGAACAGAGTGAAAATAATAGCATGAAATCATGCCAATATCATAACTTATAGACCAGAAATTCCAAGTTAAGGCAACTTAAAATTCATAACTCAGTGACACAACAGTCTTTTGGAGCTGATTTGATAGAAATCAAATCACCATTTTCACAATTATTTCTGAGATAAGATTTCTGTCACAAAACGTAATTGCTGAGATGGTTAGACTTGCTTGTGTTACACCTTAGCTCAGTATAATAATATGTATTTCTTAACTCTTAACAATAGTGTATTGTGTGTTGCCAATAATTGGGAATCAGTAATCTGTGTTGGTCTGATTCTGAGATGAAAGGAAAGGGAATCGTTTTAAAGTTTTTGTGAGAATCAGTAAAACAATAGTCATAACAGTACTTTCTGTTGACAGTTGGGCATGCATAGGAACTTTCAACTAAAGTTTGGTAGAGAAACTATGGACAAGCGTGCTTCCTCTGCAAGTTTTGGTTATGCCTAAGTAAACAGTAGTTCCTTTAGCCAGATCATGGAAATATTTGACCTAGGCCATAAGCGGTGGCCACAATTTGTACAATATGACACTTTGCCATTCCTCACAATATAAAGAAATGTGTGATAAATGAATTTGTATAGCAAAGAAGATCACAGTGATCATTTACTTATTACAGTTCTTCCATTTGTTAATATTATAAATTTCAACACTTGTTATCAAAACAATTTAATGGCATAAATAATTGATGTGGTTATCAGGAAGTATTTCATTTTGAGAATCATAATTTTGGAGCAATATAAAATGTGAAGTTTTCCTAGTCTAAAGCACATATTTAGGTCCGAAGACCCAACGATTGTAGAAAAAATTTGCTGTGTGAAATGTGATTAATTTCATTGAGGCAATTGCATGTCCAGCACAGTTGGGCTAGAGTCTATAGGTTTGGGACATTATATGGTGCCGAACATGCAGTACTGTACACTGTGGAAATTTCATGATGTTATTTTTCTCAGAGACATGTTCTTTGATGTTATTTGTCTCAGAGACCTGTTCTTTGATGTTATTTGTCTAAGAGACCTGTTCTTTGACGTTATTTGTCTCAGAGACCTTTTCTTTGATGTTATTTATCTCAGAGACCTGCACTTTGATAGGTTGCAATGGAGAAGGTGCTGGTGATAGAACCATTCAGTGTTGATTCTCACAAGTTGCTTGTGGACTTCCTTGAGGGCAAATTTGAGACTGTTATCTTTGCCCTTCCTGCCCAGAAATGGCACTGGAAAGCAAGGACAGCTGCTCTATACTTTGCTCAGATGATTCCAAGCAATCAAGAATTGCAATGCAGGTAAAATCAACGGCTATTATTACATGGTACCTCTGCTATCCTCAGACTTGCAACTTTGACTTCCAAATAACAATTACTGTACTAAAAAGTCATAATATATGACTAAACACATTGATATGTCATTTAAAATCAGATCTTATAAGTGTAAGTAAATGATCCAAACATTTGTGTTACGATAGAATAAAGATAACACATGTTATTTCAAGCATGCAGGATTTTATGTTGTAATGAAATTAATTGAGTATTGAAAAGTGTTTTCCAAACTTGTTATCCTTGTACCTGATTAGTAGGTTACAATTCCATTTTATCTAACATTAGCAAAGATTCTGCTATGTAAGTTCTAAAGCCTGTGTGCATTATAGCTGAACCAGAAAAATCGCACGTAGGGAGTGATTGAAACTATACTAGTTCATTTTCAACCTCATTTAAGTCTGTGTTGAGATGTATAGATACTTCAACATATTTTGAACTAGGTTTATTTGTTGGGAAAATTTCTGCACATTGTCCTTTTTCAATGCTAGTTATATTGTTATATATTGCACATATATTGAAATATATTGCACATATATCCCAGTCTATCAATACTTCCCTATCTGTGAATAAACGCCTGTCTATGAGTACACCCATGTTTATCTTGAGTATGAGCATATATTCCTGTCTATGACTTTATCTCTGAGTATGAGCACATTCCTGTCTATGAGTATATCCCTGTCTATAAGTATATCCCTCTCTATGAGTATATCCCTATCTATGAGTTTATTTCTGACTGTGATCATATCCCTCTCTATAAGTATATCCCTATCTATGAGTATATCTCTATCTATGAGTTTATTTCTGACTGTGAGCATATCCCTCTTTATAAGTAAATCCCTATCTATGAGTATATATCTCTATCTATGAGTTTATCTAAATGACGATGAGCACATCCCTGTCTTGGAAAATATCCCTGCCATGAGTTTATTTCTGTCTGTGAGCGTATCCTTGTCTATCTGTGAGTATATCCCTATCTATGAGTATATCCCTATCTATGAGTTTATTCCTGACTGTGAGCATATCCCTGTCTATCTGTGAGTATATCCCTATCTATGAGTATATCCCTATCTATGAGTTTATTTCTGACTGTGAGCATATCCCTGTCTATCTGTGAGTATATCCCTATCTATGAGTTTATTTCTGACTGTGAGTATACCCCTATCTATTATTATATCTCTCTATCTATGAATATCCCTATCTATGAGTATATAATCCCTGTCTATGAGTATATCCCAGTCTATGAGTTAATCCCAGTCTATGAGTTTATCACTGTCTATGAGTTTATTTCTGACTATGAGTATATCCCAGTCTATGAGTTTATCTCTATGAGCACATCCCTATTTGTGAGTATATCCCTATCTATTGTATATCTCTCTATCTATGAATATATCCCTATCTTTGCGTCTATGAGTAACTATGTTTCAGTATCTCTTTGTTAACATACCAGACATGGTATGATTTGTACAGTAGTGATTGAGAGCAGGCTATCCCTGTAGATATTTGGCAACCTTAAGACCTATTTTTTTCTTTGCATCATTATTGAAAGAGTCTGTTTTCTAAGTGGTTGTGAAATCATTTTTAATTTTATCTTTGTTTTGTAGAACACTATTTGCTAGTTCAGTTCTAAACTTAGCTGAATTGGTAGCCATGAGACCTGACCTTGCAGGAATGAAGAAGGTATTGTACTTCCATGAAAATCAACTGGTTTATCCAGTGAGGAAACAACAAGAACGGGACTTTCAGTATGGTTACAATCAGATCATATCCAGGTAAGATAGCAGTTAGATCAAATCTGATTAAGGCTAATTCCGATCTTGTCATATCAAGGTATGCCAACTTTAATTAGGTCATATCCATGTAACACTACTTGCAATCAGGTCATATCTAAGTGAGAGTAATTGCAATCAGGTCACATCCAGGTAAGACTAGTTGTAATCAGGTTACATTCAGGTAAGACTTTGCAATCAGGTTACATTCAGGTAAGACTTTGCAATCAGGTGATATTATTCAGGTAAGACTTTGCATTCAGGTTATATTATTCAGGTAAGACTAGATGCAATCAGGTTATATTATTCAGGTAAGACTAGATGCAATCAGGTTATATTATTCAGGTAAGACTAGATGCAATCAGGTTATATTCAGGTAAGACTTTGCAATCAGGTGATATTATTCGGGTAAGACTTTGCATTCAGGTTATATTATTCAGGTAAGACTAGATGCAATCAGGTTATATTATTCAGGTAAGACTAGATGCAATCAGGTTATATTATTCAGGTAAGACTAGATGCAATCAGGTTATATTCAGGTAAGACTAGATGCTATCAGGTTATATTCAGGTAAGACTACATGCTATCAGGTTATATTATTCAGGTAAGACTAGATGCAATCAGGTTATATTCAGGTAAAACTAGTTGCAATCAGGTTATATTCAGGTAAAACTATAGTTGCAGTCAGGTTATATTCAGGTAAGACTAGATGCAATCAGGTTATATTCAGGTAAGACTAGATGCAATCAGGTTATATTCAGGTAAAACTAAAGTTGCAATCAGGTTATAATCAGGTAAGACTAGATGCAATCAGGTTATATTCAGGTAAGACTAGATGCAATCAGGTTATATTCAGGTAAGACTAGATGCAATCAGGTTATATTCAGGTAAGACTAGATGCAATCAGGTTATATTCAGATAAAACTATAGTTGCAATCAGGTTATATTCAGGTAAGACTAGATGCAATCAGGTTATATTCAGGTAAGACTAGATGCAATCAGGTTATATTCAGGTAAGACTAGTTGCAATCAGGTTATATTCAGGTAAGACTAGTTGCAATCAGGTTATATTCAGGTAAGACTAGATGCAATCAGGTTATATTCAGGTAAGACTAGTTGCAATCAGGTTATATTCAGGTAAGACTAGTTGCAATCAGGTTATATCCAGGTAAGACTAGATGCAGTTAGGTTATATTCAGGTAAGACTAGTTGCAATCAGGTTATATTCAGGTAAGACTAGTTGCAATCAGGTTATATCCAGGTAAGACTAGATGCAATCAGGTTATATTCAGGTAAGACTAGATGCAATCAGGTTATATTCAGGTAAGACTAGATGCATTCAGGTTATATTCAGGTAAAACTAGTTGCAATCAGGTTATATTCAGGTAAGACTAGTTGCAATCAGGTTATATCCAGGTAAGACTAGATGCATTCAGGTTATATTCAGGTAAGACTAGTTGCAATCAGGTTATATTCAAGTAAGACTAGATGGAATTAGGTTATATTCAGGTAAGACTAGATGCAATCAGGTTATATTCAGGTAAGACTAGATGCATTCAGGTTATATTCAGGTAAAACTAGTTGCAATCAGGTTATATTCAGGTAAGACTAGTTGCAATCAGGTTATATCCAGGTAAGACTAGATGCATTCAGGTTATATTCAGGTAAGACTAGTTGCAATCAGGTTATATTCAGGTAAGACTAGTTGCAATCAGGTTATATTCAGGTAAGACTAGTTGCAATCAGGTTATATCCAGGTAAGACTAGTTGCAATCAGGTTATATTCAGGTAAGACTAGATGCAATCAGGTTATATTCAGGTAAGACTAGTTGCAATCAGGTTATATTCAGGTAAGACTATTTGTAATCATGTCATATCCAAGTAAGGCTAGCTGCAAGCATATCATATTCAGGTAAGACTAGATGGAATTAGGTTATAATCAGGTAAGACTAGATGCAATCAGGTTATATTCAGGTAAGACTAGTTGCAATCAGGTTATATTCAGGTAAGACTAGATGCAATCAGGTTATATTCAGGTAAGACTAGTTGCAATCAGGTTATATTCAGGTAAGACTATTTGTAATCATGTCATATCCAAGTAAGGCTAGCTGCAAGCATATCATATTCAGGTAAGACTAGATGGAATAAGGTTATAATCAGGTAAGACTAGATGCAATCAGGTTATATTCAGGTAAGACTAGTTGCAATCAGGTTATATTCTGGTAAGACTAGATGCAATCAGGTTATATTCAGGTAAGACTAGTTGCAATAAGGTTATATTCAGGTAAGACTATTTGTAATCATGTCATATCCAAGTAAGGCTAGCTGCAAGCATATCATATTCAGGTAAGACTAGATGGAATTAGGTTATAATCAGGTAAGACTAGATGCAATCAGGTTATATTCAGGTAAGACTAGTTGCAATCAGGTTATATTCAGGTAAGACTATTTGTAATCATGTCATATCCAAGTAAGGCTAGCTGCAAGCATATCATATTCAGGTAAGACTAGATGGAATTAGGTTATAATCAGGTAAGACTAGATGCAATCAGGTTATATTCAGGTAAGACTAGTTGCAATCAGGTTATATTCAGGTAAGACTAGATGCAATCAGGTTATATTCAGGTAAGACTAGTTGCAATCAGGTTATATTCAGGTAAGACTATTTGTTATCATGTCATATCCAAGTAAGGCTAGCTGCAAGCATATCATATTCAGGTAAGACTAGATGGAATTAGGTTATAATCAGGTAAGACTAGATGCAATCAGGTTATATTCAGGTAAGACTAGTTGCAATCAGGTTATATTCAGGTAAGACTAGTTGCAATCAGGTTATATTCAGGTAAGACTATTTGTAATCATGTCATATCCAAGTAAGGCTAGCTGCAAGCATATCATATTCAGGTAAGACTATATGGAATTAGGTTATAATCAGGTAAGACTAGATGCAATCAGGTTATATTCAGGTAAGACTAGTTGCAATCAGGTTATATTCAGGTAAGACTAGATGCAATCAGGTTATATTCAGGTAAGACTAGTTGCAATCAGGTTATATTCAGGTAAGACTAGATGCAATCAGGTTATATTCAGGTAAGACTAGATGCAATTAGGTTATAATCAGGTAAGACTAGTTGCAATCAGGTTATATTCAGGTAAGACTAGATGCAATCAGGTTATATTCAGGTAAGACTAGTTGCAATCAGGTTATATTCAGGTAAGACTAGATGCAATCAGGTTATATTCAGGTAAGACTAGATGCAATTAGGTTATAATCAGGTAAGACTAGATGGAATTAGGTTATATTCAGGTAAGACTAGATGCAATCAGGGTATATTCAGGTAAGACTAGTTGCAATCAGGTTATATTCAGGTAAGACTAGATGCAATCAGGTTATATTCAGGTAAGACTAGTTGCAATCAGGTTATATTCAGGTAAGACTAGTTGCAATCAGGTTATATTCAGGTAAGACTAGTTGCAATCATGTCATATCCAAATAAGGCTAGCTGCAAGCATATCATATTCAGGTAAGACTAGATGGAATAAGGTTATAATCAGGTAAGACTAGTTGCAATCAGGTTATATTCAGGTAAGACTAGTTGCAATCAGGTTATATTCAGGTAAGACTAGTTGCAATCATGTCATATCCAAATAAGGCTAGCTGCAAGCATATCATATTCAGGTAAGACTAGATGGAATTAGGTTATATTCAGGTAAGACTAGATGCAATCAGGTTATATTCAGGTAAGACTAGTTGCAATCAGGTTATATTCAGGTAAGACTAGTTGCAATCAGGTTATATTCAGGTAAGACTAGTTGCAATCAGGTTATATTCAGGTAATACTAGTTGCAATCATGTCATATCCAAATAAGGCTAGCTGCAAGCATATCATATTCAGGTAAGACTAGATGCAAGCATATCATATTTAGGTAATTTGACTAGAATGCAGTTAGGTTATATCCAAGTTAGACTAGTTGCAATCATGTCTTTTCAAGTTATCGCTAGTTGCAATCATGTCATATCAAGGTAAAACTGTGATGGAAGATAATCTTCTAGCTAGCTAAAAGTCCATATGTCTATTCCACTATTTACAGAATGTTCCACAGGTGTCTTATTGTTGGTAAATAACCTGGTAAAACAAGCAACACTTTTCCAAAGCAAATACATATCTGATTCATATTGAGAGCAAATGACATTTCAAACATACCATAAGCCTACAAACTTTGAAACAGTTTGAACACGGATGTGATATCACAGATTCATTTTGTCCAGACTGCCAAATTGTTCCTAGGCGCCTCTGTTGCTGGGTCCTGTTTTTAAAAGAAACATAATGATCCATGACAGTGGTAACAATTTGTTAGACTATTTATCTACATCAATGCAGTGTCACTAAAAAAGTATTATGTGATTTATAACAGGGTGCTAAAAGCCAGAAAGTAATCAATAAGCAAACTCTTCATCAAAGTGCTTTGAAATGATTTGGCAGATAGGCATCTTGTCTCTATGGGGTATGTGGTCCACCTAGATATATGGACACAGATTGAATCTGTCACTTTAAAACTATATTTGTACCACTATTTAAACATGCACTGAAAAATTTATATTGTCATTCACCTCAAAGGTTCCTAGTAACTCTATATATGAATTTGACAGGAAATTAAAGGAAAATTAGATCACATATTCCTCCATCCTCTGCAATTTCCCCAGTTCTAACATTTCCTTCTATTTGCAGACTGAACTGTTGTACACATGCCAGAGCACTGTCTTGTCTTGTCTTGTCTTTTGTATGTATGATGTAAAAAATGGTATGTGAAAAGTATGAGTCACCAGTTGTGATGATCTTGTAAGATGTGTCAAAGTCAGTTTGAGATTTGTCAGTATCCTTGAATTATTTTTTAAATTTATTTCAGTCTGGTAGCTGATGTTGTCATCTTCAATTCCAGCTACAACATGTCGTCATTCCTTTCATCAATCCCATCGTTCCTCAACTTGATTCCCGACCACAGACCTCAGAACATTCCCCAGCAAATAACACCAAAGTGTCACGTCATCTACCTCCCATTGCCTATCATTAGTTTCCCACATGATGCTATCTGCTCGTTGAAGAAAGTACCAACATATAAGGCTCAACTGCAAGAAGAGCAAGGGAAAAGTAGCCAAAGAGGAGTTAGTTCCAAGGGTGACAGTTACAGCCCAGTCAAGAGCAAAACTATAGAAACATCATCAGTAACAATAAAGCCTTCACATACCAAGGATGATTCTTTGAAGCTAGCTGATGTAGATTTCATTTCAAATATGCAAAAGGCTAATAGTGTAAACCTTCATCAAGAGAGAGAAAGTTGTGAGAATGAAAACCATCAAGCCTTCTTGAATCCTGAAGAGATTTTCCTGAAAGATAAAACTGTTGGTGGTCACATATGCAGTGATGTTTCCTCAACACATTCATCGCTCAGGGAAGGAAAAAGAAGTCAGTTTCTGCACATTGTCTGGCCTCATCGATGGTAAAACTTGACTTGATTATAAAAAAGAATATTCATCTAAGTGTTAGCTGTTACCTTTTAAGAGCATTTTAATATCATTCACAAGGTTGGTATTTTGATGGTTTGATATAAGGAAAGCAGTCATTTGTAATTATGTTCTTTAATACACTAAAGAACATAAGAAAGAAACATTTCCAGGCAATACTTTATCTGTGGAACTAATGGACAAGCATGAAAAACTGAACATGATTTCATGTTTCTTATGTGTGTATGTTTAGAGTGTTCTAGGACAATCTTCTGCTGTAGAGTTTCTGATTCCACTACTATTACCTCTTATTATGTTTTAGTCTTAAAGTTGAATTGCATTTGAACAAAGATGCATTTACATGACTGCATTCTGGAATTCCTTAATTTGTCTTGTAGTGATTATGATACAGGATGGTGACTAAAACAAATGGTTTACTAATTGGGACATTTGATTATGATAATCCATTCCATCTAAAACAAATGGTTTACTAATTGGTGCATTTGATTATGATACAGGATGGTGTCTAAAAAAATGGTTCACTTATTGGTGCATTTGATTATTATACTTCATGCTATCTAAAACAATTGGTGTACTAAGTTTTGCATTTCATTATTCAATGAAATCTATACTTCTGCAGGGAACACGACAAGAACCCAGAGATGTTCTTTTCTGTTCTTCTCCAACTTCAAGAAGAAGGTTATGACTTCAGACTTTCAGTACTTGGTGGCCAATTTTCCAAAGTACCAGGTAATTCTATCAGATAGATTTCTGTGTAATATTGCTTCTTTCTTTGTTCCATATAAATTCAGGCATTTGTTTCTTGAGCTTTAGGAAGCAATTTCTAACCACTCAGTTTCCCTAGCATGTATTTAAGAAGCAATATAATCATGCCATCCTTAAAGTTTGATACTACGGTTCAAATTTAGTGCATTAATTTAGTGCAAGAGAACCAGATTATGTTGAAGCAATGGGTTTCTTTGTGGAGCAGCTTTAAGACAAATGGTTAATAAGCTTTGAATGGGTCAGCAGTCGTTACAGTTGCTTGGAATTTAATTTTGATGGTTGGAGTTGATTGGTGACATGTGACAAATATTTCTTGACAATATGGCTGCACAGCTGTGTAGAGAGAACACAAAACCCAAAGTAGCACATGTGATCTGAGAATGTGCCATGTACTACACTCAGTATCACATGTGATCTGAGAATCTGCCATGTACTACACTCAGTATCACATGTTATCTGAGAATAGGCCATGTGCTACACTCAGTATCACATGTGATCTGAGAATCTGCCATGTACTACACTCAGTATCACATGTGATCTGAGAATGTGCCATGTACTACACTCAGTATCACATGTTATCTGAGGATCTGCTATGTGCAACACTCAGATGTTATCTGAGAATCTGCCATGTACTACACTCAGTATCACATGTGATCTGAGAATAGGCCATGTACTACACTCAGTATCACATGTTATCTGAGAATTTGCCATGTGTTACACTCAGATGTGATCTGAGAATCTGCCATGTACTACACTCAGTATCACATGTTATCTGAGAATCTGCCATGTGTTACACTCAGTATCACATGTGATCTGAGGATCTGCTATGTGCAACACTCAGATGTTATCTGAGAATCTGTCATGTACTACACTCAGTATCACATGTGATCTGAGAATCTGCCATGTGTTACACTCAGTATCACATGTGATCTGAGGATCTGCTATGTGCAACACTCAGATGTTATCTGAGAATCTGTCATGTACTACACTCAGTATCACTTGTGATCTGAGAATCTGCCATGTGTTACACTCAGTATCACATGTGATCTGAGGATCTGCTATGTGCAACACTCAGATGTTATCTGAGAATCTGTCATGTACTACACTCAGTATCACATGTGATCTGAGAATCTGCCATGTGTTACACTCAGTATCACATGTGATCTGAGGATCTGCTATGTGCAACACTCAGATGTTATCTGAGAATATGTCATGTACTACACTCAGTATCACATGTTATCTGAGAATAGGCCATGTGTTACACTCAGTATCACATGTGATCTGAGGATCTGCTATGTGCAACACTCAGATGTTATCTGAGAATCTGCCATGTGCAACACTCAGTATCACATGTGATCTGAGAATAGGCCATGTGCAACACTCAGTATCACATGTGATCTGAGAATGTGCCATGTACTACACTCAGTATCACATGTGATCTGAGAATCTGCCATGTACTACACTCAGTATCACATGTGATCTGAGAATCTGCCATGTACTACACTCAGATGTGATCTGAGAATCTGCCATGTGCTACACTCAGTATCACATGTTATCTGAGAATGTGCCATGTGCTACACTCAGTAGCACATGTGATCTGAGAATCTGCCATGTGCTACACTCAGTAGCACATGGATCTGAGAATCTGCCATGTGTTACACTCAGATGTGATCTGAGAATCTGCCATGTGCTACACTCAGTATTTAAAACAAGATACAGTATTTAATTAAGATGTCCCATCAATATTGTAGTAGCACATTTAACACATTTGTTCTGAAGAATTGTTCCCATTTTATTTTATCATGCATTATCACATGTAGCAATCTCATCACTGATTTTCCTTTCCGATTCCTATTTATTGTCTTTACTTGAAAGCCATTTTTGCTGATGCTAAGAGGCAGCTAGCATCAAAGATAGCAGACTGGGGTTACCAACCGTCTAAGGACTGCTATTATTCTATCTTGAGGGAATCAGATGTCGTCGTTTCTACTGCTTACCATGAGTTCCTTGGATTAGCCATGTAAGTCTCACTCATCCCATAGCCAAATCTGGTGAGGATAACTTACATTCTTACTGGTAAATTTAGAGCTGTAATTAATCACTGCTAGGTGAAGACCATTGCTCCTGTCCTCCCCCATGTAGTTACCACCCTACTTCATGCCATCCCATCACTTAATGGTGGCGTTCTAGCTGGATACACTGCTTTCATTCTAGCAGACACTAAACTGAAACACACCTCAACAAGGGTGTTCAAAGTAAAATTGGATTGTTGCAGTTTGAAGTACTTTTACTGTTCATACCTAGTTGTTCTAGTCAATTTATTAACTCTGCACTAGAGCTTGGGAATATGCCAGTAAGTATACATGCAAATTGGAACATAGTAATGACTGATAAGTTGTGGAAAATACATATTTTCTTTTCTGGTTTAAACCATGGGATTGAGATAATAACTGACACAAAATAGAAGGAGATATATATGATCTAGTGAACATAGAAATCATAACAAGCGAGCTTGATAGCAGTAGGGAACAAAGAAGCAGAAACATGAATTATTCATTTCTGAGTTGAGACCATGTCAAGTAAGGGTCCCTATATTAAATATAAGCCTGTTTGCAGCAACATGATGCTGGGAATTAAAGCCCTGACAAGGAATGGTTGCAGTAGCAGTGTATTTACTTAAATTACAAAGGGAGGAGGATTAAATGAGAGGAAGCAGTTACATTTGCATATATGTTAATATGCACTTTTTTGTTTTCTTTTCATTGAAGTTTGCTCTTTAATATTCAGATGAGCTTACACTGTCCTTAGATTTCATGATGAAAAGCTTTAACTGGTTTAAAATAGAATTGAAAAAAGAAGAATATTGAACCAAAAAGGGGAAATAGCAGACACGTATGTATCATATAGAAAGGTTTGAACATCAATATGAATTATGCTTAGAGCTAAAGTGAAAGAGGAAATACATGATGGACTAACCATTCTTGGAAATCACTTTACATGCATAAAACTAAATTGCCTGGTACTTGTACCATAGTGTTGTTTCAATAGTTGCTGATATGTTTCACTTTTGTTGTGGTTACAAAACTTGAAATGTTACTAAGCTTTGATGCACATATGTTTCCCTTCAGCCTGTTAACATTAACCTTTTTGGCTAAGATAATGTGTTAGAATCTATTTCCTGTCCAAGGGACTCATTATACTGAGGATGTAACATATTCATGATCACACAGTCACCATCTCCACGCAAGGGGACCTGTGTTAAGAGTGCATCAGTCATTTGGTTTTCATGCCCAGTCTCTATCTTGGGTGATACCTTTTATACTTCATACATGTTATACTTCATACCTGTTATACTTCATACCTGTTATACTTCATACCTGTTTTACTTGATACAAAGAGATCTGCCATATGATATTCAGAGATATCTGTTATTCTTAATACCTGTTATACTTAATACCTCTTCTAATTTATACAAAGAGTCCTGTAATACTTCATAGCTACCTGCTATACTTCATACTTTTTTTTGGCAGACTTCATTTGCATACATAATACATCTGTCATTTGTTCCATGTATTTCTGTGAAATGAAGATGTTCACTTATATATATTTCAATAAATGTTCATTCTTTCATTTTAGGTTGGAAGCTGCCTTTCTTGGTTGTCACCCCCTTTGCCCAAACCGTCTTGTATATCCCGAAATCTTTCCAAGTAAGCCCATACCTTTTCACCAAACTGTTAATTTATATTTCATATTGACATTGACAGGCAATTTAACATGACAAGGAGAACTTTGTAATTTAGGGAATTGTTATCAGATTCTGTTTCACTTTTGTTTTATTATTTCCAGATTCCTGCCTTTACAACACACAACAGCAGCTCTTCAAGAAACTACGAGAATTCTGTAGAAGACCCTGGTTAGCCAAGGCAAAATTCCCAAATGTAAAAACAGCTTTGTTTGAAGTATTATAGTACTGTATTACAGTATTATTATTAACAGTATTATTATTAACAGTATTATTATTAACTGTGTTAAGTATGATTTACAGTATTACAGTATTTACAGTATTAGTATTAACAGTATGATTAACAGTATTATAAACAGTAGTAAGTATGATTAACAGTATTACAGTATTTACAGTATCATTATTAACAGTACTGAGTATGATTAACAGTATTACAGTATTATTATCATAAACAGTATTAAGTATGATTAACAGTATTACAGTATTTACAGTATCATTATTAACAGTACTGAGTATGATTAACAGTATTACAGTATTATTATCATAAACAGTATTAAGTATGATTAACAGTATTACAGTATTATTATCATAAACAGTATTTAGTATGATTAACAGTATTTACAGTATTATTATTAACAGTACTAAGTATGAGTAACAGTATTACAGTATTATTATCATAAACAGTATTAATTATGATTAACAGTATTACAGTATTATTATCATAAACAGTATTTAGTATGATTAACAGTATTTACAGTATTATTATTAACAGTACTAAGTATGAGTAACAGTATTACAGTATTATTATCATAAACAGTATTAATTATGATTAACAGTTTAACAGTATTTTCAGTAATATTATTAACATTACTCAGTATGATTAACAGTATAACAGTATTATTATCATAAACAGTATTACAGTATTATTCATAACAGTATTACAGTGTTTACAGTATTATTATTAACATTACTAAGTATGATTAACAGTATTACAGTATTATTATCATAAACAGTATTAAGTATGATTAACAGTATTACAGTGTTTACAGTATTATTATTAACATTACTAAGTATGATTAACAGTATTACAGTATTATTATCATAAACAGTATTAAGTATGATTAACAGTATTTACAGTATTGTTATTAACATTACTAAGTATGATTAACAGTATTACAGTATTATTCATAACAGTATTACAGTGTTTACAGTAGTGCAGATAGTTGTAATCGATTAATCGCCAGTAGTTGCGATTACACTTTGGAAGTTTGATTAATCGCCCTCAAAACCTAAGTTGCAATTACTCAACTACAAGCTAGCACTACACATAATCTGCTTTTGAAAAATAGCCTTAGCTATCAAAAACATCATAAAGCAGTTTTGTCAGCAAATATTGCAATAAGTATACAGTTCTCACAATGCTACACTAACACTGTGCTGTGTTAAAAATTGGCAAGCACCTGCTCCGGCTAGATTCATGCGTTTGCTTGTCAGTAATATAATTGTTCTGAAATGCAACATTCAGTCCTAGCAATGTTTAATCAATGCACATAACCCCAAGTTCGTAACGTATTAATCTTTTACGATTGCCAAAGTATTTGTCATTTCTTCAGACATGTTTACAATTACTTCATTACTGGCCTGGTTCGTATTTATCGGATGTCTGATAGAGTGTGTCGATTGCAGTGTAGTGTCATTTCAATGTGAAATATATGTGCCTGCTATTGCGCTAGGCTCCAGCCTAGCCTAGAATGTTGAACGTCCTTCTACAGAAAACTCTTGTATACTTATCATCACACCACTGCAAAGTGTTACATCTATTCATTGTGTGCATGTTTACTTTTGTTAGTGCTAGTAGTTTGTAGTAGCCTCGTAGATTCATTCAAAAGTTTTTGATTTACTGTGGAAGATTTAAGAAACATAGATTGAAACTTGTTCACAGTTTTTGGTTGGTAGATGTTTAAACATGATTTAGACACCACGCGTTAAGACACGAAAGAACAAATAAGGACAGTGTACCATGGAGAAAGATTTCTTTTGACTATATCTGCAATGTAAAATGACAGTAATGAGGTCATATCTATAACCAAGTAATCGCAGTAATCGCGAGAGGAGCTATGCAATTAATCGACTTTAAAAGAAAGAGTTGACTATCAGCACTAATTTACAGTATTATTAACAGCATTAAGTATGATTGAAAGTATTTACGATATTATTATTAACAGTATTAAGTATGATAAACAGTATTCACAGTATTATTATTACAGTACTACAGTATTATTTTTAACAGAATTACATTATTATTAGTAGTATTACAGTATTATTATTAGTACAGTATTATTATTGATAGCATTACAATATTATTGTTAACAAATTACATTATTATTTTTAACAGTTTGACAGTATTATTATTAACAGTATTATTACTAAAGTATTACAGTATTATTACTAACAGAATTACAGTATGATTATTACTAACAGTATTACAGTATTATTACCAGTTTTTGGTATGATTAACAGTATTACATTATTACAGTAGTATTATTATCAAACAGTATGTCAATATTATTTGTAGTATTATAGTATTATTTCTTACATTATTACAGTATTATCACTACCAGAATTAAGTATGATTAACAGTATCACAATATTATTACTAGCAATATCACATATTATTATTATTAACAGTATTATCATATTTTGCTAACAGTATCATAGTATTATCATTAGTAACAGTATTACAGTCTTATTATTACTAACAGTATTACAGTATTATTATTACTAACATTATATTATGGACTATGTGACAAAAGTCTTGTATTTAAGCAGTGAACATTACATTGTTTATCCTTTATCCTGTGTGGGCTTGTTTTATTGTCATTGCTGAAGGAACAGCTTCCAACTTTACAAAAAAAAATTCCCAATGTCAAGACGCAATAAGTACACCCCTTCTCCCCCTCCCCCACTCCCACCACAAAGAAAACATGGTTTGATATTCTACCTGTAGCTCTGTAATAAAAAATGTCTTACAAAACTTCTTTGTTGAAATTGCATTTCAGATCGACTTTAGCAGATTCAGCCAAGATTGTCTTCTTCCGAAGTATGAAGCAATTTTGAAGCCATCAAATACTAATTAGAAGATAACTTTGCTTCATTTGGAAAAGTAATGGATTTGCTGAATTGTCAGGTAATGCAAGTAAGTACAAATAATTAGTATTCTTAGAAGAGAAATCTACTGCCAGCCCAGCCCAGCTGTTTGAGGCTGATAGACTCATGCAAACTTTAATAACTTCTCGAAGTACTGATCAAACATTCTTCCTTGACAGAAATTCAATTCAAGTTTTCAATTTCCTTTATTCAATTATAAATTATAAAAAAATAATAAATAGGGTCAATTATACATAAAAATTATATTATAAAAATTATATGAAAAAAAATAAGTAAAGTGATTAGAACAGAGACAGATTAAGAGAAAATCAAAGATATAAGAAGGTATGAATAGTAAAATACTTCAGAGGATTATAACTAGACTTATTATAACAAAGGATTCAAATCTCTATTTTGAGTTAAAAGTGCAGCCCTATAAATAATTTTTAGAAAGCATGATTGTAAAACTTGGAGTGATTACAGGATGTCATAAAATTTAGTTTGTCTTCTTGCGAAGGGAAGTCTGTTCAAGATGTAGAGGATGATCTTTATAGGCAAGTATATTTTCAAGAATTATGATCTAAGCAAGATATATTTGCACAATGTTTTAGGAAACTCTTTTTGTCGTTAACATGTATAAAGTGATACCAAACTGAGACTGCTAAGATAGATAATATACGGTAGGATTGATGCATTGAAAACCTTCAAAGTGGGGGGCAATATAGGTTACTGTGGAAACAATGTATTATCATTTAACTAATACCTTTGAAATATTGTTAGTAAATGTTAACTTATCATTTATGCAGAACCCTAAGTACATCAAAACATGAACTGTGAATCATTGTTGTCTCCTCTTTTGTTTCTATTAAACCTTTATGTTTATTGTCAGTATTTTGAAATATCAGTTCTTTCGTAATAAAATCTTATTAATCGTATTGATTTTGGCGAAGTTTAAGTTTGGAGATATTACAAGATAAAGCAGTGTATTCAGCATATTTAACAACGGGAAAGCCGGACATCATACACAGAATTTTGCTATATAAATGGTGACTGATAAATGTGTGGGTGCCTTTTGTATACATGTACCTGGTTGTCTGTACTGATATAGAATGTAGAGTTGTTGTGTATGTTTTGTGATATATAATTACTTCCTAACGTAATACATGGTCATATCCCCAGTGTAGCATTCATTTGTTAACACACACAAAATTTGAGCCAGACGGAGACTCTTCCTGAAACGTAGATGTTATTGTAATGCCCCCTCCCGAGAAAATACGATCAATTTCTCTACCCCCAATCCAAGCTATGAAGCCAATTGTTATTATTCCAGAGAGAGGTAGGTATACAGTGTAGCTGGGTGGAAAACATTACAGATTCATAGGCTTGAGAAAAGTGTTGCGTGATGAACCAATTTTTATTTTCTTGACTAGGAAGTTTAGTTGCTACCTGCACATTGTACATTAATAATGTTAAAAGACCCAGCCCACTAGGGAGTTTAGTTGCTACCCTGCACATTGTACATTAATAATGTTAAAAGACCCAGCCACTAAGGTTCCAAAGGGCAAGAAACCCAAAGAATACACTGAGGACAGAGTAGAAAGCACTTTGTCAGTGTAATTGGAAATGAAATTAAAGCTCACTCGCTTCAAGCAAAGCAAAGTTACAATAGCAACAAAATGAAATAAACTTACATTACTTAAGAAAAGGGCCTTCCTCGCACCCAGGCAGCCAGGACAGATCTGACTAACAGCTACTAGTTCAGTCCTGACCACCAAGGAGTAAACGATGGAGCAGCAGTGTAATGGAATGTTGATGTATGAAGGTGAATTGTTAGTAAAATGTGGTGAGCATGGTATGAAGGTTACTGGCATGCCTTAGATAGAATGAATGGATGGAATGAGATGGAATGGTTTAAGGAATGTCTGAATGAGTTAGTAACAATAACAATACATGTATGCATGTTTGTCTAGCACTAATTTTCTGCAGTTTCTATTAGCGATGCTGTTGTGTGCATTATGTGATATAGAATGTAATGGTTGTGTGCAGTGTGTGATATAGCATGTAATGGTTGTGTGCAGTGTGTGATATAGAATGTAATGGTTGTGTGCAGTTAGTGATATAGAATGTAATGGTTGTGTGCAGTGTGTTATATAGAATGTAATGGTTGTGTGCAGTGTGTTATATAGAATGTAATGGTTGTGTGCAGTGTGTGATATAGAATGTAATGGTTGTGTGCAGTGTGTTATATAGAATGTAATGGTTGTGTGCAGTGTGTTATATAGAATGTAATGGTTGTGTGCAGTGTGTGATATAGAATGTAATGGTTGTGTGCAGTGTGTGATATAGAATGTAATGGTTGTATGCAGTGTGTGATATAGAATGTAATGGTTGTATGCAGCATGTGATATAGAATGTAATGGTTGTATGCAGTGTGTGATATAGAATGTAATGATTGTGTGCAGTGTGTGATATAGAATGTAATGGTTGTGTGCAGTGTGTGATATAGAATGTAATGGTTGTGTGCAGCATGTGATATAGAATGTAATGGCTGTGTGCAGTGTGCGATACAGAATGTAATGGTTGTGTGCAGTGTGTGATATAGAATGTAATGGTTGTATGCAGCATGTGATATAGAATGTAATGGTTGTGTGCAGTGTGTGATATAGAAGGTAATGGTTATGTGCAGTGTGTGATATAGAATGTAATGGTTGTGTGCAGTGTGTGATATAGAATGTAATGGTTGTGTGCAGTGTGTGATATAGAATGTAAGTGTTTTGTGCAGTGTGTGATATAGAATGTAATGGTTGTGTGCAGTGTGTGATTTAGCATGTAATGGTTGTGTGCAGTTTGTGATATAGAATGTAATGGTTGCAAGGGCGGGGGAAGCACTTTTAATCTGGGGGGGCACCGACATCAAAGGGCACTTTGCAGAAATTCGATTGGACTGATGCAGCCTTATATCTAGTACCCTTTATAACTCTTATTGTATTATCTTATTTGCGTATACACATCAGTCCATCAACGCCCCCCCCCCCCTGAAGGAAAATATGCATACTAGCACTGCAATGTGCAAATTGGGAAACAAGGAACAAGTTTTCTTTTTAGACAAAATGAGGTGAAATCATGCAAGTTGCTAATGTAGGAATCTTCCGAATTAGAGTTTATTTCTTGTTAATATCTTAACAATTTTCTCCATTCGAAATAGCTTTGAGTTTGACCCACAGAAACTCATTAAAAAGTCAGGGGCGTAGCCAGGATTTGCACAGTTGTATGCACGACTATCTGAGTGGAGCACCACCATAGGTTGGCGCGAAGCGTACAAGAAAATTTTTGGTTTTACAAACCCCTCAGATGGCCGGAAACGGCCCTTCCCGAGTGTTCATTCTGGTTCCCTGGCCTCTTGCTAACTTGAGACACCTCAATTTTTATGTAGAAAAAAGGGCACATTTTTAACCTGAGGAAAAGTGGGGGGGCACGTGCCCCCTGTGCCCCCCCGGTTCCGCCGCCCTTGAATGGTTGTGTGCAGTGTGTGATATAGAATGAAATGGTTGTGTGCAGTATGTGATATAGAATGTAATGGTTGTGTGCAGTGTGTGATATAGAATGTAGTGGTTGTGTGCAGTGTGTGATACAGAATGTAATGGCTGTGTGCAGTGTGCGATACAGAATGTAATGGTTGTGTGCAGTGTGTGATATAGAATGTAATGGTTGTATGCAGCATGTGATATAGAATGTAATGGTTGTGTGCAGTGTGTGATATAGAATGTAGTGGTTGTGTGCAGTGTGTGATATAGAATGTAAGTGTTTTGTGCCGTGTGTGATATAGAATGTAATGGTTGTGTGCAGTGTGTGATTTAGCATGTAATGGTTATGTGCTGTGTGTGGTTCAGCATGTAGTGGTTGTGTGCAGTGTGTGATATAGAATGTAATGGTTGTGTGCAGTGTGTGATTTAGCATGTAGTGGTTATGTGCATTGTGTGATTTAGCATGTAGTGGTTGTGTGCAGTGTGTGATATAGAATGTAATGGTTATGTGCAGTGTGTGATTCAGCATGTAGTGGTTATGTGCAGTGTGTGATTTAGGATGTAGTGGTTGTGTGCAGTGTGTGATATAGAATGTAATGGTTATGTGCACTGTGTGATTCAGCATATAATGGTTATATGCAGTGTGTGATTCAGCATGTAGTGGTTGTGTGCAGTGTGTGATATATAATGTAAAGGTTGTGTATGATGTGTGGTATAGAATGTAATTGTTGTGTGAATTCTGAGATGGAAAGTACATTCTTACTTCAAAATTTGATCTGTTTCTACTTAGGAAATGTTTTCTGTTCTTAGCACACCCCCTAACTCCCCTATTCAGCCCTCATACCCCAGTAATATTAACCCATGATGTCATTTACACCCATTGGAACTCTGCCCTCCCCATTATGCCATCCACCATTCAGCCCACTCCCATCCAGCCCTCCCCACCCCCCCCCCCCAATTTGTTATGATCCCAGTCCTGTTATGTATTTAGCATTATGCAGTGTAGATTCCAAATACAGCATTGCAGCCTAAGGCTAGTTGCAAAGAGTTACGAAAACATACAGTCCACAAGTTTCTATTGCACTATATAACTGCCACACAGGAACAGTACCCAGGCCTAGACACTACAAAAAGGTTTCCGACCTAATAGAAAATATGGTCAACATTATGAAAACTAACCTTTTCAAATTTAAGAAATTGTTTCATGATTACAAGAACTATGGGGACAACTTTTCATACCTTGAGCAGATCTTCAAAACTCTGAGAATCTGTAATATTAATAACTAGTTTCATGTTTATTGTTATTTTCACAAATAATGATTTTCATGGATTACTGATGGCCTTATTGCCAATGAGTTAACAAGGATATAAAGTGGTTTCTCAGGACTGAAAGATCATGTCAGTGGCTTGATAAAAAAAAGTAAATTACAGGAAATATCTTACACAATTGAGAGGGGTTGATGGGAGGAAAACTTAACATACAAAGCATATAAACAGCAGTATAGTTCCCTGAAAGGACTCAAGAATGTACTGCAGACAATAAAAAAAGTCTGATAAGAACAAAAGTCTAATTAGCCAAAGTTCACCTCCTTGCAGTCACTAGTTCATCATTTTTCAGTTTATTTAGTTGAGGAATGCAGATTGTTCCATGCTATATCTTTGAGCAGCGAGAGAGAGAGGTATGTGTGTTCTACAAAGATGCCCCCCCCCCCCCTCAGTATTGTAATACCTGTATGTATTTTGCACATATGAGGTGTTTTACTACCTTCCACTTCACCTTTTGTTCATCTGTAAAATCATTGTAAATTCAAGAGTCTGCTTCATATTTTCCCAAGTGAAGCTAGTATTAAGATTGCCCAAAATGGAATATGCAATTCATAATGGGCAGGGGATCCACAATGGAATCCACAACACTTTATGATGTACCTAACCTGTGACAGAAATGGACACCTGGCATTAAACGAGAAATAAAAGATGAAAGTGCTTCATGTTGTTCAGCTATCACAAGTTGGGGCAAGTCTTCCTTTGCCATAGACAGGTATTTACTTCGCTCCTCCCTTACCTGTCTCCCACTCCACATCTGCACTTTCCCATCTACCTTTAACGTTTTAGGACTGCGCAAGCACTGAAAGAGTTTAAAAGCCGCCTTGCGGGTCACAGAAAACATGCTTACGAGCCGCATGCGTCCTGTTGGCCGAACTTTACCCACCAGTGAAGGAAATGTTAGAGCCCAAACTCATTGCCACCCTTGCATGTTGCCGCCACTGTGGCCTACCCTTAGCAAACTAACAAACACAGTTTTGGAATCTGAAACAAAGGGAAACCGTCGGGTAGTCAGTACAAAAAGCAGCGGTCCTTGCATGCTGTAAGATTTTTTTAAGCCAGTCATTGATGCAACCAACACTAAACCCCATAAGGACCGTGACACAGAACATGTGCAAGGGTTATAATTGCCAGGGTGCGATTTTTTTTGTATACGGACCCCAGCCAATGGGAGCGAGGTATGCAAACCTTTGCCTTTATCGCGCTGGGGAAAAAAGGCTGTCGGGGTGGCTGCGTGATTGGAGTAGTCCTGAACACAGTAGATCGCATTGTCCCTGTATTAATAACGATCTCTGATTCATACATTTGTCACCCAAAAAATAACTTCCGTTTTACAAGTTTTGCTCACATTACACGGCTTCCGTTATTAGTTCTTACTTTCAGTCTTTGGCAGCAGCACAGTATATCAGTTTGTAAATTGTAGGTAACGGCTGAAAAAAAGGTGTTTATAATGAGTGGTAAGTGAATTACTTTATGTAGTGTTCTATATTAGAAGGTTTGTTGCGACCGTGAAAACGGTGTTTATAATGACAGGTAAGTGAATTACGTTATATTTAGTGTTCATATTATTAGGTTTGTTGCGACCGTGAATTGTAGTATGCTAGACCGTCATGGTGTTGCCTGTCCGTGTGAGCAGACAGCCTTCGTCATGTGTGGCGGGATTTTTCCCTCCATTTTAAGAGTATTGGAATTAGTGAACGCTTGTTTTTATATGATATCCCATGACACCATATCGGCTCTACGCTCAGTTACGAATTCTAAGTCTGTGGGGGGGGGGGGCACAATTTCTTTTGCAGACGTCCGTTCATGAGAAGGGTCTAAGGATGGAACCCCTCCCCCTACGAAAATATCTAGTTTTGATCCTTTGATGAAAATTGTTTCTGTCACCACTCATGGATTGTAAATTCACACGTATATTGTTATGACATTCCATGATACCATAAAGGCTCTACCCACATACGAATTCGAAAATTAGGGCGAGGATTTGTCAACGGGGTGATGGCTAAGGGTGACAGATGGCACCTCCCTTTTGAGAACACTTAGTTTCGTGAGGAGTGCTTATATGCAAAATGGTGCTATCACTTCCATCATGTAAAGTACACTTGTATATACGACGTTGAGTGCGTGTATTATCAAGTGTAAGCTATTTTGTACTAACTAGAGATATACTCAACGTTGTTAGTGGATCCATTGCTAACTAAGAAGTCTCCCGCTTGAAACTATACAATGCAGAACAAGCCGAATAAGAAACACGTTGGTACAACTTCTGTCTTAATAGCTTGCTTCTTTATTGCGAGGGCAACACATAGAACAGATCTTCATTGATTTAATCAGGAATCCTCCAATGAAGTTTCCTATTTCAGTGTTATAGAAAACAAAGTTATTGTTGAGGTAATTCCATGTAGAACCTACCACATCACAAATTGTATCTATGTATGTTAATATACAGAAAGTAACACGCCCTATCAATAGGCTATGCCAGTTACACACGCTGTGATATATACTTGTTAATGTGGTGACATCCCTATGTTCCGACGTCTCTATGTTCCGACGTCTCTATGTTCCGACGTCTCTATGTTCCGACGTCTCTATGTTCCGACGTCTCTATGTTCCGACAAATTGTTTGGACTCTAATTTTTTTTGACCAAATTTTATTCTGACCCCATTTGTGACCCAATTTGTCTTCGGACCCCATTTTTTTTGTACCAAAATTTTTTTGGACCCAATTTTTCTTTGGACCAAAATTTTTTGGGACCCAATTTTTTTTCGGACCCTATTTTTTTGACCCAATATCTTTTCGGACACCATTTTTTGGACCTAATATCTTTTTGGACCAAATTTTTTTTGGACCCAATATTTTTAGGGTACCCAATTCTTTTGGACCAAATTTTTTTTGGACCCCAATATCTTTTTGGACCAAAACTTTTTGGGACCCAACTTTTTTCGGACCCCATTCTTTTGTAACCCAAAATTAGGTCCCAAAAAATAAGGTCCGATAAAAAAATGGGTCCCCAAAAATCGGGTCCAAAAAATTTAGGTCCAAAAAAATTGGGTCCATAAAAAAATTGGGTTGAACAAAAATTGGGCCCGAAAAAAAATTGGGTCCGAAAAAATGTTGGTCCAAAAAAATTGGGTCCAAAAAGAATGGGGTCCGAAAAAAATTGGGTCACAAAAAAATGGGTCCGAAAAAATTTTGGTCAAAAAAAATTAGAGTCCAAACAATTTGTCGGAACATAGAGACGTCGGAACATAGAGACGTCGGAACATAGAGACGTCGGAACATAGAGTCGTCGGAATATAGAGACGTCGGAACATAGAGACGTCGGAACATAGAGACGTCGGAATATAGAGACGTCGGAACATAGAGATGTAACCGTTAATGTAAAAGCATACTACTGGATATCCATGTAAGCCGGCACCGTAGATTGCTGCGAAAGTTAACATACGATATTAGTTGCATTTGAGGTACAGTATTGAGTGTTGGGAAGTTCAAATACAATATTAAGTGCTGGGAAGTTGAAATGTAATAGTGTGTGTTGAAACGTTACACAAAGCTATTAGGCGTTAGGAAGTTGAAATGCAATGTTATGTGCCGTGAAGCATTAATAAATAATGGAAGATTAAAGGTTCTTTCCGCCCTGCAAAACTGTTAATATTCTTTCACATAATAAAGGAACCGCGATGCCAACTGACTAGATTATTTGGTTGTTACACAGTTCCATTGACACCATATCGAAGAAATGACAAATTTTATTTAATAGGTAAAGTCTATTCATATAGGAGATTGTCAAGATCATAAAGTTGACAATGCTTCTGCAAATACGAGTAAGTCATTAACCTGCTGACAATCAATGATGGGTGTTAATGTGTAACACTAAGAGCTACTTAAGCACAGAAAGTATACAAGTTTTTGGGTGCGAATTGATCAAAGAACACGTTGACTGATATATGTAGGCTACTTCGTATGATGTTACACTAGCTGTTTACAGTTAAGACAAATTCACAAACGTGACTCTTTTCTTGCATTGGAACGAAGGCATCTTCAAGATTTTTTCTTGAAACTACTTGGAATTTTGAATCCAAACCTCCTTTCCTGACGTTGAACAAAGAGTCATCATCGGTGACATGATTGGAATAGCAGCATTACCCGGAAACAATTTATTTAATCATTCAATGTTTAATCATTCAATTTTTGTAATTTCATGCTCCTAAAGGCTTGTTTTTATGAGGAAGTTTGAGTGTATTGCCCAATACCCGTGTACCATGCTATTGAAATACTGTACTGGAGGAATCAGGTGTATACAGGAGGAGTATTGGACGAATCGTTCTTACACACAGGGTGGTAGAGGAATACTGTATGTTTCTCAGTGTATTCGTCACAGTGATACTAACATGCCAGCACAAGCAAGGTTGGTTAAAACATAAATGTCCATTTGGACAGCCTTAAAGTGGGAATGGGGTTTGGCCATAGACTTACAGGCCTCTTTTTGGGGGGGGGGGGGGGTTGGTGGGCGGGGTGCGTAGTTTGTCCGACAATTATGCAGTCATCTGTGTGGGGTTAGGGTGAGGGTATTCCTGAACGGTTTACCATACGATTGTTGTTGTGCCGATTTTGCGATGAAATAGATTGTCCTATGGGCAAGCTAAATTGTCCCAATTTTTCTTTGTGACGTTCAAAATATCCCAAACTATATGAAGTACATTCTATAGGAGAACGTTTCGGAAGCATGCATATTCACCTTTGGCCTTGAAATTGTGGTAAAAATTATTTTTTTACACCACTTAACTGGTGTATAAAGCTGTACATATGCAAACCAGTTGGTACAAAGCACTCTTTAAAAATCGAACTTTTTCCTTGAAAGTGGACGGGATACCCTCCACCCTTGGACCCTCCCCCAGGCCTCGGTGTCCCACCTTTCAACAAAAAATATATGGTAAGCCTAGGTTTTGTATATTTCTTAACATTAATCCAATCGATTTATTACTAGTAATTTTACCTATCAGTGGCGAGGAGCAGTCCTCGCTGTAGGAAAACTGAGATAGAACTGGCAAAGACAACCATATTCAAAGTACCTGTATCTTAAACGAATTTCTGAATTCATGTATGTCAGATCATGTCACCTTGTTGGACTTTAAGCTTGGACTTTAAACCATGTCTCCTAGTTGGACTTTAATCTTGGATGTTAAACCATTTCCCCTTGTTGCACTATCATCTTGGGATGTCAGACCATGTCCCCTTGTTGCACTGTCATCTTTGGTGGTCAGACCATGTCCCTTTGTTGCACTGTCATCTTGGATGTTAGAACATGTCCCCTTGTTACACTGTCATCTTGGATGTTAAACCATGTGCCCTTGTTGCACTATCATCTTGGGATGTCAGATCATATCCCCTTGTTGCACTATCATCTTGGGATGTTAGGCCATGTCCCCTTGTTGCACTGTCATCTTGGGATGTTAGACAATGTCCCCTTGTTGCACTGTCTTTGGATGTTAAACCATGTCTCTTTGTTGCACTGTCATCTTGGATGTTAAACCATGTCCCCTTGTTGCACTGTCATCTTGGGATGTTAGGCCATGTCCCCTTGTTGCACTGTCATCTTGGATGTTAAACCATGTCCCTTTGTTGCACTGTCATCTTGGATGTTAAACCATGTCCCTTTGTTGCACTGTCATCTTGGATGTTAAACCATGTCCCCTTGTTGCACTGTCATCTTGGGATGTTAGGCCATGTCCCCTTGTTGCACTGTCATCTTGGATGTTAAACCATGTCCCCTTGTTGCACTGTCATCTTGGGATGTTAGACAATGTCCCCTTGTTGCACTATCATCTTGGGATGTTAAACCATGTCCCCTTGTTGCACTGTCGTTAAACCATGTCTCCTTGTTAGACATTAATCTTGGACGTAAATGATGTCCTTGCTTGTTGGACTGTAATCTTGGATGTTAGACCATATCCTCTTGTTGCACTGTCATCTTGGATGTTAAACCGTGTCCTTGTTTGACTGTAATTTTGGTATGTTAGACCATGTCCTTGATGGATTTTAATCATAAATGTTAAATCATGCCTCCTTGTTGGACATTAATCTTGGACGTAAACGATGTCATTGTTTGACTGTAATCTTGGATGTTAGACCATATCACTTTGTTGGACTGTACAATCTTGGATGTTAAACCATGTCCTTGTTGAACTTTAATCTTGATCAAGATCATGTCCCCTTCTTGGAATTTAATCTTTGATGTTCGACCATGTCCTCTTGTTGGACTGTAATCTTGGACGTTAAACCATATCCTTGTTGAACTTTAATCTTGGCTGTTAAACCATGTCCTCAAATTGGACTGTAATCTTTGTATGTTATGTCCCTTGTTGGTACGTAATCTTTAGATGTCCGGCCATGCCCCCATGTTGAACCTGCATCATTGTATGCTAGACTATGTCCTCTTGTCGGACTTTATTCTTTGTATGTTAGACAATGTCCTCTTGTTGGACTTAAATTATGGATATTAAACCATGTGCCCTTGTTGGAACGCAATCTTAGGATGTTAGTGTATTAGGGCTTAGGCTCATTTGCCGTGTTGTCTAAGAATTGCCAGCCTATCCACAGCGGATAGGACTATGCAATAATACTAGATGTAAGTATCGTATTGCTGTTTAACTTCAAGTATGATAACATAACGAACAATTTGGGAAACCCCTACACTCACCCTGAAAGTGTATCTGCTCGAAATTATTCATATGGTTGCTCTCGGGATTTGTGACTTGTGGAACCGTTCTGGGTATACGTCTCGTTATCCGATTTGGGCTGATTTGACTGCTGAAATATAATCCCCTTTTATGTTTTACCATTACCAATGAGGTCACATACTATCTTAAAGATAATAGTATTTGTATATCTGTTAAGTTTATAAACAACACCCAGATATGTCAATATTGCAAGAAGATGTGTTTGTATTCTGGCTGCAGATAAATGACCTTTATCCCCCATATTTACTGAGTGGGTTTGGAGTACATAATGGTAATCCATCAAATAGTTTTTATAACAGGATATGGTACTACATGAGTGGTTATAGTGCTTTATGACCGATAGAGGTATAATAATGAGAATAAATATAGGCATAGTAGGAGTTTTATGTACACTGTCTGAGACAAATCTTCTTCTTTTTCTTAAAATATGAACATAATACTTTAGGTGACCTTTGAGACTATTTGTTGTTGATAATACTGATCGGTATAAGAACAAGTTCCAAAGCGCATCAAAGGCGAGGGCTCTAGCACCAATTCTGGTATGTACCATTGATAGAAAAAGTATGAGGAGCAGAATTATGAGCACATGTGTGGTCAAACAGGAACTTCTAAACAGTTATATACACAAATGTCAAATCACCATGTTGATGTGTCAGATATACTGAACCAGGGTTTGATATAACGTGACCATTACGCAATATGTATACAGCAGCTTATTATTATGCTATCTTGATGACCATTTTAACCTCAGAGCACCGATTGATCACTGTGTCCATCGCTGTGCCATGTTGACTTAGGACATGCCCATTTAATCCTCACAGAGAGAGAGCGCAATGATCATGCGATTGTCTTGAACTTCCTTCTGTTAACGAGGACGATCCTCACAAACACTTCCTCGTTGTTCCATTGGATGTGTGTCAAATGTGTACATTATTTTTATTTGAGAAGCATCTCTCAATTTGTGTGCTCATTTGATGTAATGAGCTTTTCTTGAATGACTGCGGTTTTTTCATGTCAAGGGGATCTATAGAGTGTTGATATCATTCACACACAAAGCTGAGACATTCACGATGGTTCTTAGGTTAACAGTTCTGTGTGATCCTCAATCAATGGATTTCGACGTCAGCTCAAGAGAGGTAACCTAATTGAAAGTGCGATGCAAGTAAGTGTGTATTGGCTGTTTGAAATGACGCCCTGTCAGTAAGTTCTCCCTGTTTATTGATGATGCTGATCATGGTGCAGTTTGGTTGTCGTTGTATCAGAGTAACCCTATGTGACAGAGTAACTGTGTGAAACAGAGTGACAAAGTAACGTATGTGACACTAACACGTGAAAATGACGTATGAGACATGCATCTTCGACTAGGGGCAAATAGGGCAATCAAATTATTCAGCATTCTATGTTATCAAATCAGGGTGCTAGCTAGTAGAAAACGATCCGTATGGTATGAATCATCGTACGTTCGGTCGAATAAAAAAAGCATCCTATCGTTTGACGAAACACGTATAGTTATTGCAAAACAAACATAATTTAGGATTCATAAATAGGCATAGCAGGATTTTTTCCTTTGTATCTCTTTACGTGTGTGTGTGTGTTTGTTTACTATGCGTGTCATAGCATGAGCCTTGTGAGTCTTTGTTCCTCCATAATGATCACCTCTGAGATATTCATCGGAAAGCATTATGATAGAGTTCGGAGGTGCAAAAATAACAAAGTAAATTCTTGACTTATTCGGGAACCTGGTTGTATCGGTCTAAATGACAGCCCCTCTGGTACTGACCCGCTGTATACGATCAGATTATACTTCCTCTTTTCTAGTGGTTGCAAACATGATCCTGTTGCCGTCTGTTTTGTATGATAGTCATTTCAGTAAACTCACCACGTACCCTCATATGTTGCACTCATGGTGTGTCACTGTCGCACATAGATTCATACAACATTCAAAGTCACTCATAGATCACATTATCTAACTATAGCACAAGTCATTTGTAGCACACTGACATAAATACAAAAGGCCTATACATATAGGTACAGCTATATCACATGTATAATTAGCTTACAAAGTACACACCTAATCCACTAACAGACCCCTCATGTGTACCCCGTAGGGACACATATAACCCACCCCGTGCATTTGCTAATCGTACGGTATGTCAGTATAATGTATGCCTGATGTATACTTTACAACTTGTACAAGGGAACCAAAGGATGTGGCGGCGCAAACGCGAGTAAATTGTATACATTTATACATAGGCTATCGTGCCTGAACTACGAGGCAGAACACGTCATTTGACCCAATTACCTCACCCAATCGCTGCCCAGTCTAGATTGTGATGGTAAAATCTCTATTTAAATGGTCCTTTTTGCAAAACTAGATTCACAAAAACTCGAGAGTAGCCTACTGCACTACAGAAGTCCACGCTGCAGTAATCACCGTATGATTCTCTAGTACAATATAGGAAGCCTCTTTATATACAGTGAAACAGAAAGGCGTCAGATGGTCACAGTAAACATGGTTCGTGCTAAGAGCACTGGCGGATCCAAGGGGGGGCCAAGGGGGGCCATGGCCCCCCCCCCCAAAGGTGAGCCAAAAAGTGTTTCCGAACATCCGCTAAATCATATGATTGGAAATTAAAAAAATCGAGAGGAATGGCAGTGGTAGACTAGTCTTAACCTTTTCGTTTTCTGGTGTAAAATTAAATGCAGAGCTCCCAACTGACCCGCAATTCGCGGGAATTAGACCCGCATTCTAACACCCAAACCCGCTGACCCGCACAAGCGTCCGAAAAAACCGCATTGTAATTGTCAAGTATACATAAAAAATTTGCATCAATTTTTGACTTAGCAACCATCATTTCTTTAGCATTTAGCATAATAGAGTATAAAACCTCCTTTGCAGCATCATTTGAACCTCAAATTAGCCTATATTTCTTTTCATTGGGGCGAGCAGCGAACATTTTCATGCCACGGGAAAGAATGAATTATCACCTACTATTCAATTTATTGATGTTACACACAAAAAAAATGCATATTTCTCAGAAAATTTTGGGTGACAAAAGCCTTTCTAAGTGCCACCATTTTACATGTAGGCATCACCAGGATTCCCTCCCCCAGGACGGCGATTCGTGGCATGGACCAGCATTTGCCTTCTCAAGAGTTGGGAGCTATGTAAATGTATGAGCATGAGGATTTACAGTTTAACACCATTTTGCAGTTACAGGCTGGTTGTAAGAAATTTATAACCTATGAGAAATAAAATTTCTTGAGAAAGATGATCCCAACTTTGTTTTATAAATATTTTAGAAAATTACACCTGGGAAACATTTTTTTTAGAAGTAAATTAACATCACCATTGTACACTTTTGTCGCACCAAATTGCATCTGAGGGCATTCAGCAATAGAAAATTTTCCAAAGGGGAGGGGGCACCCCCTCCCCTTAGTGCCCCCCTCCCCTTAGACCCCTCCCCCATATGTACTCTAATGCCACTTTCGCCCCTCCCAAACAAAGGCCCTGGATCCGCCAGTGGCTAAGAGAGTGTAATAAATTGTCAGATATTACCTTAATTGGTGCCGATTAAATTTAGTTAAATTTAGTGAATGGTTGCTATGATATGGATATATGTATGATAAGGCAGACTACGGCTTCCAAGTTTGTTTTTGACGCTTTCCCACCTGTAATGATATCCATAAACTCCATATTGTTTTGTTGTTGTTACGTGTGATCGTTTAGGTTCGGTGGCCTGGTCGCGACATAAATCTTCAGAGGTATTCGTATTAATTTCTTGTCAAAGAGATCAGATCTCTTTGCAAACGGTAGGGTGTAAGCTTTGATATATATAAAAACAAACACACACGCATGCGGACATTATATAATCAAAGCAATGGACATCCACCAACCTCCCCCAATTCCGATTAATAAATATATATTTTGTAATGCAAACTTTGCAATTATCATGAAAATAGAACATGCTGTCGTGATACATTTTAAAAGTTAGGTCAATTAAATGAATTTATTTTGTTAATGTTCTTTATCTTCACACTAATCGGTATTCCAGCTGAAGGGATGTTTCAAAGAAAGGAGTGTTCAGCAGGTTTTTTAATACCAGACCGTATTTAGGGAAGGGTGGCACGAGCCACCGCTTCTAATGCTATTGGACTCTTCGTTTTTCCCCCGCTGATATGAATCAGGTTCACACAAGTGGTGACTGTGGTGTACGTACCTAGTTATTCAACAGTATTAAACACACTATAGCACATGTAGTAAAGTTGAAGGAACTATACACATATGGAAGTTTTAGGATTAGGTTTAAACATTTGTCGCTATTGGGAAATATGCTTTTCTTTCATAACAGTTTCGCATTGCAACACAGCCCTTTTGCAGTTCCTGTTTCCGAAACTATTTTCGACGTGTTGATCTTATCCGTTGTGTATGCCTCATTGGTTCACTTGATTTCGCTTCCTTGTAAACGATAACGAATCGAGTGTAAGGTGAAGATTGTGTCACAGTTTATATTAACGTCTAACCAGACATACGCCATGTCTTGTATTGTGGACAATTGTAAATATTTCACACGTGGAACACCGCTAACTGACTCGATAGCAGCGCCTGGTTTTGAACAGGAACTTATGACAAACTTACTTGATTGTGAGTAAATATACACCGTTAATTGATGGATATGCACCATTCTCATAGATTGCACCGTTTCCGTAATATTACATATACTGTTGCAATTATTTAGTACTCGCACATTCTGTAATGTGTTGCACCTTTAATTTTACTGTTATGCCATCTTAAAAGATTAGGGGTTTCAATGAACTTTTACTATTACATCTTCCAATGATAATATGGAAATGCACATTTTATACCATTGTTATAGTTTGTTGCGTATACCGTTAATTCAAATTGCATCTGTTGTATGGATTACACCATTATGTTTTGTTAACACGTTGTCAAAGATTGGATTTTTCACTTATACTGTTTTACCGCAGTTATCAATTAATCGTACTGTTGTAATATTACACTATATACTCTCACAACATTGCTGAATATAACACTTTACCTTTGCTGGTTATAGGAACTACTATTTATAAACTTTTCACCATTATAATAGATTTTACCGTTCTGCTATATTGTTACATTGTTGTTGGTTATGGTTGTACCTTACCATGTAGTTTATTGTCTTTTGTTACATATTACATTATTATACTCTTGCACTGTGGTTAAAACATAACTATACTATATATTCTCCATGTAGTTACAGTGTCAGTGTTAACGATGCCACGTTACAGAGTTTTTTTTTTATTGTGTAGATTCCATGGAAGTTCTATATACTCTTAAATCACCGTCGTTAATTCTCAAATGCTGCTCGAAACTGACATATTTATGTGACGTCATTATAGGCTGCAGAAGAACAAGAAATATGTAGTTGTCTTGTTGATAAGTAGGTGGTGTTGTATTATTATGCCTAGTATAGCATACATGCCAGGATATTCAGTAGAAAGAGGTATGGTATTGTTGCGTGACTGGGTGCGTGTGTGAAACTTGATCAATCATCTGACCACAGCAGAATGAATTCAATGGAGATCTTCCGTATATTCAGAGTACACTAACAGATAAGGTGTCTGATGGGTCGCTTCCAAGAAGAGAAATATACAATGACATACAACAATTTTAGTGGACTGAAGGAAGAGTGTCAGAACGGTTCTTGTCATTACATGTTGAGTTTTAGTGTATAAAGTGGTTTCATTCCTTGCCTAAGAAATCTACAGTACGTGGCCGTTTTGAATGTGTACATGTGTGTTTATTGATTTTATACTTCGGCTTGCAAACACTAAAATTCATAAAATAAATACCTAACATGAATTTAGGGAAACACAATTCACGAAGGAAATCCTCATTACGTTATTCGCTTTTCTTTCATTTTAGATGATGCAGAGTGCGTGGCGCTCCTCGAAATTATGGAAATTGGTGCTGACGTCATCGGAGAGCAAGGATGCCACCTAACATGGGCGGAACTGCGCAATCTGTCTAAAGAGAATCTCAGCTTGAGTTGGACAGTGATTAAAGACAGGGTCGTAGACTACACAGAGTTGCCAAGCTACTATTGTGCACTGCTTAATCTCAAGGGATTTGTCCGCTATATGCTAGAGGACGAATCTACGGCAGAAACCATATTTAGAGGCCTTTTAGAGATAGACAGCGAAAACATTTGTACTCTAGGAAACCTAGCCGTTCTCTGTTATCGGCAGTCTCGACTTGCTGAACACAGAGAATATGAATGTCGCCTAAGAAAAGTTGTGAAGAGGAAAAGTCCGTTGCTCCGTGCGCGTGCGTATTTCGATCGTGCCCACAGTATTCGACACTTTGAACAAGATAAGCGTAAATTCACGTACATTCCGTTCATTAAGAAAGCCGTTGAAATAGCAAAGGATGTAGAAGAAAGAGAAAAGAGTGAGTGGCTGTTTGATTTCGGATTAGCTCTTTATAGAAAGGACTGTCAGTTAATTGTGGGGCATGGTGCCGAAGCAGCTCTAGAAGCAGGCTTTCGTGAAGCGGCTCGCTGTTTCTATGCAGTCATCCAAACGAACAGTTCCTTTCCCGGTAATACGGCCTTAGCTTGGGTTTTTCTTGGAATATTACTGCAGAATCAACGAAGTCGAAAGTTTGAGGTTTCGCTCACAGAAGAAACACAGTTACACTACTTAAATGCATTGGATTGCTTCAACAAAGCTCTCAGTCTTCAGCCAACTCATCCAATAGTGCTTCGTCGTGTCGGGGCGGAAATGGTCAAATTGAAGGAATTTGAAAGAGCGAGGACGTTGCTGGACGCCTCTCTTAAACAAGAGAAATCTTGGTTTGCGTACAGACATCGAGGCCTCCTAAACCTTGCTGTATACGAGGATGGTATCAGAACCAAGGAAAGACATGATAGTTACCTTGTAGAAGCACAGCAAGACTTCGAATCTGCAATCCAAGTTAAACAAGTGCACGCAGACTTTTCTGATTTAGGTTATGTTTTGTACTTGCGAGGTAATTACCACGCAGCTCTCCATCAGTTCAGTCGTGCAGCAAGATCAGCCTCTGACGATAACTTCAACCCTGCAGTAACCCATCGTAGGTGGGCACTTTGTCTGAGAGCCATTCATGAACCCACTGGAGCTTCAAAGCAAGAGGAAAAGGCCAGGGAAGTTGAAATACACCTTAGCAGACACGCGAATGCAATTGAAGAGGCTTTTCACGGGCATGGTATCAATTGTCAGGGATTTGAATGTGACTTGGAAAGATTCAACTACTCTGGGGAAGAGAGGCTTGGATTCGTTAATATATTATCTGAAGAGCGCCACCCACTATCACCGATAGGTCATCCCTACATGTCTCTTCCCAATCACCATTCAGTCTACAAATATGACTTTTTTGTCAGCTTTTCGCACATTGACCACAAATGGACACTTTTTTTCTTTCGTAAATTAGAAAGAGAACTTGAGCTCAAAGGCTGCATCCGATATCGCGACTATGAATGTGGAAAGGCTATAGCTGCAAACATTAGCACATCAATCCGAAAATCAGCTAAAATATTAGTCATTATCAGCCCAGATTCTCTCAACGACCCTTGGTGTAAGTTTGAAGTGCAAAAATCACACGCTGAGAGTTTAACACGTAACCACGTGAGCTTGATCCCGATTATGTTACGAATGTGTAAAATACCGGAGGAGTTTGAATTGACCACGTACATAAAATGTCAGGATGGTCAATTCTCTGTGGATGATTGGCACAGACTGAGCAAAAGTCTGCTTAAGAAAGTCTAGGTCTTGAACAACAAGTATACTTTAGAACATTAGTTAAATAGTTATTGGTATGGGGGCTGGGGATGGGAGGCAGCATTAGAAAACAAACAACGTTGTCAAAATATATGCAGCGATAAGCCGCAATTTAAGTATATCTGCTGAATTATATATGAAACATAATGTAAATATCTCCCGGAAAATCTTTCCATGAAAAATTTAAAAAAAGAAGAAAAGCGAGCTATGAATAACAGGAATGAATTGCCAAATGAGCATTGTTGATTTATATTGAATTACATTTTTATTTATTTATTTATTTATTGGGAATCGATGAGCTTTATCAGATATCTGAGTACAGAAGAGATAATTCATCCAAAATCATATCATGATTTCCTGGGTTTATGAATGCCAAACTTATCTGGTGATATCCAGAATTGATTTGAAGGTAACCTCTCATTTCATATAACTCATTTTGAGAAAGTCACAATTTATTCTGCAACATTTAAAATTGAATGAAATATATTCAAATTTGATGTACCCAAAATGGGTCAATAGTAGTTTGATATATCTAGGGATATCCAAATTACAATTATAATTTAGAGATCAGTTCAGTCTTTGGAAGCTTGCAGGTTTATGGCCTTTTTGTGCAAATAAAACAGAACTTAGAATCTATAACCAAAATTTGGGTTTACAAAATTTGTATTGTGGTCAGCAAATGCCATCCCTGATACCTGTCACTGTTAAGACCTTGGTAAGTGTATTTTAAGTTTGGATATTCTAGATATAACTCCACAAATATTGCAGATCTTGGTAAGTGTATCTTAATTTGGATATTTCGTTTCGTTTATTTCACTTTTTTTCTTTTTTTACAATTACATTCACAATAATGTATAATACCAATGTCAAAGAAAGAAAAAAAGCATGGAAAATCTGAAAAAGCTACGCTTATACACTCATAAAGTGCAGATTCACCATGAACAAATTATATACAATACGCTAACTACCCCCCCCCCCCTCCCCCACTTCCCAAACGGGAAGCATAAGTAGCATTATTAAATGTGATAACTTTAACGCATATATTACAAATCATTGTTTAACAAATATAGCTTCAGTTGCTTTATGAATATTGATAAGGTTGGTGATTTTTTAAGTTTGGGTTCGAGAGTATTCCAAAATGTGGCACCAGTAAATCTTACAGACTTAGTATTTAAAACTAATCGTGGGTAATCCAAATGAATGGCAGTTGAGTGTCTAGTGTTATAACTATGGAGTTGATTATTTAAATTAAAAAAAGACTTAAACGGAGGTGGAAGTAAATCATGAAGATATTTGAAAACAAAGCTTCCAAGTTGGAGTTGATATATGTCAAAAACTGTTAAGATACTTAAATTCTTAAAAATAGGAGTAGTATGACTAAGATAATCTGATTTGCTAATCAGTCGTATCAACTTCTTTTGGAGCACAAATAGTCTATTCAGATGAACAGTATGCGCATTGCCCCAGAGAATATTACAGTACGAAAGATGAGGATAAACCAATGTATAATAAAGGGATAACAATACCTGATGAGGAACCTGAAACCTAATTTTATAAAGAATGCCAATCGTCTTAGACACTTTAGTACAAATATAATCAATGTGGGTTTTCCAGCTTAAGAGTGGGTCAAGTTGAACTCCAAGGAACTTAACGTTTTCTGTTTCATATATAATTGTATTGTTCAAGATAAGTTTTAGTTTGGGTTTGGTGGAATGGTAAGTGTGAAAAACTATAAAGTTAGTTTTATTGACATTAAGAGACAACTTATTAGCACAAAACCAATCTGCAATAGCAGAAAGTTCATTATTTAAAATACGATTATATGCATTCAAATCATTATTCTTAAATAGTATGCTAGTGTCATCAGCAAAAAGACAAAATTTAAGAATACTTGAACAATTAGGGAGATCATTGATATAAATGAGAAAAAGGAGCGGTCCTAGAATAGATCCCTGAGGAACACCACAAGTTATATTACAATAAGCTGAAACGTGTTCACCAATAATAACACTCTGTTTACGATCTGATAGGTAATTTCGAAACAACTGTAACGCAAGTCCCCTAATCCCATAATGACTTAGTTTGTTTAATAATATATCATGATTGACCGTATCAAAAGCTTTTGATAGGTCTATAAATATTCCAAGGGTAGACTGCTTATTATTAAAACCAGTAGTAATAAAATCAATGACGTCAAGGCCAGCCATACTAGTTGAACGATTTTGACGAAAACCATACTGATTATCGGAAATTATGTTGTTGCTATTTAGAAAAGTTATAGTTCTGGAGTAGATAATTTTCTCAATTATTTTAGATAGAGAAGTGAGTACTGAAATTGGTCTATAATTTGACAATTCATCAGTTTTACCTGTCTTAAATATAGGTGTTACTCTAGCAAGTTTGGCAGAATTTGGGAATATACCAGTTGATAGTGAAATATTAAAAATATGAGATAATGGCCGGGCAATAACATGTGAAATAGATTGTAGAATGCGTACTGATATACCGTCAAACCCAGATGCAGAATTCCTCTTAAGTTTACTGATAATATTGATAATTTCTGAAGGATTACTAGGAGACAAAAATAAAGAATTTGTACAAGAGCCTCTTAGGAAATCATTAAACACCGCATTACAAGTAGGAATTTTCTCAGCCAGGGAAGGACCAATTAGTGTAAAGAAATCGTTAAATGCGTTTGCAATATCATTGTCATTAGTCAAAACGCTTCCATTGTGATTAATCTTTGAAATTTTGTGTAACTTAGAATTGTCTGTAATTAGTTTATTAATTATTTTCCATGTTTTATTCAAATTGTTTTTATTATTCTCAAACATATTAAGGTAATATAATTCTTTAGCCTTCCTGGTAACACTGGTTGTTTGATTTCTGTAGACTGAATATTTGACTTTATTTTCAGGAGTAGGATTTTTTATATAATTCTTAAATAAATTATTCTTATGTCGAATAGATTTCAAAACACCTCTTGTTAGCCACGGTGATGAAAGTCGTCTATTCTTAGAAGTAACTTTTTGTAAAGGGCAGTGCTTATTATAAATAAGTAAGAATGTATTGATAAAACCATCATAAGATATGTCAACATCGTTTGTTGAATATAGCCATTCCCAATCTAGACAATCAAGTTCTGCAACTAGGTTAAACAAACTTGTAGGTGTAATTTTCCTTTTATAAAATACAGAATGGTTATTGCCAGAGTTAGTAGGTTGATTTAAACTTTGAATGTAATAGACTGGTAAATGATCACTTATGTCAGAAAGTAAAATACCCGAAGTAAATGAACCGATTAAATTATTGCAAAAAATATTATCCAGCAAAGTTGCAGAATTTTCAATAATGCGAGTGGGTTTTGTAATCAATGGTAAAAAAGAAGATGAGTACAATATATCTAGGAAATTCGTTGTAGTATTGTCGGTACCATACTTTAATAAATCTATATTAAAATCACCCAGTAGGATTATGTTTTTATTCGTGTTATTAATAGTATCTAATAAAGGAGATAGGTCCTCGATGAAAGTCGGTATTGAGTTTGCTGGGGGACGATAAACTACACCAACAATAGTATTTTTACTCTTATTTGAGATTATTTCAACAAACATTGATTCAAAATTATTAGAATTGTGCATTAGGTCATCCCGAATAATATAATTAATATGGCTTGCAATATAAAATCCAACACCACCACCTCTTTTGTTAGGTCTATCACGATTAATGAAGTTATAATTAGGAATGGACAACATTTGTACTGGTGTATTAGGCTCTAACCAAGTTTCAGTTATAGCTACAATATCAAATGGACACTGTGAAAGTAATTGACTTATATGATCATGGTTTTTCCATAAACTGCGGCTATTTATGTGAATAAAGCTAATTGTGGCAGAATTACATAATTTAGTGGAGAGATCTGTAATTGCAATATATTGTGAATTTGGAGATCCATTGTCGGTTAAATTTAAGTTATCATTATTATCACTTAAAGTATTATATTATATTCTAGATATAACTCCACAAATATTGTAGTTTTGTCATTTTGTCAAGAAAAGAATAAGTCTGAATTTTTGTCAAGATGTAGGTACACAGAAATCATGTTTTTAACATGGTGTTTTGTGCAGCGCAGCGGCTTGTTGGACTAACGCCATTAGCCTACAATTCACTTGTCATCCACTTTTCTGGTAATATCTTGTCAGTAGACATTTTGTCAGATTTGCTAAAGCTGATAATTTTATCAATATGTGGCCAGTCCAACTGCTTCTTCTCCAAACAATTATAATACAATTTATGTTGTATTATAGCGTTTTACTATTTATTAAGGCTTGAAAAGGTATGAAAATGCGTGTTTCGAATACATTTTAAGCATTCCAGTTGAAGTTTCCCCAACCTACCTAACTTTATATAATGTATGACAACTTTATTTTGTGGCTAGAATCACAAAATCATGTGTAGGTGGAAGTTAGCAGTTGTGGCTACTTTCTCTGATGTATGTTTGTATCATGTATGTTTGTATGTGTTTGGGAATGTATGAGTTAGTATGATGTACCAGGAAGTATGAGTTTGTATGATATACAAGTTTGTATCATTTTTGTTGTGTTTGAATGATGTAGGAGTTTGTATGAGCAGTTGTGGCTGCTTTCTCTGATGTATGAGTTTGTATGATGTATGTTTGTATGTATGAGTTTGTATGATGTACCAGGATGTGTGAGTTTGTATAATTTACAAGTTTGTATGTGTTTGTATGATGTATGAGTATGTATGATTTTGTATATATTTTTTGATGATGGATGTTTGTTTGTACATTTGTAAGATGTATGAGTTTGTATGGTATGATGTATGAAGATGTGTGAGTTTGTCTGATGTATGTTTGTATGTATGAGTTTGTATGATGTGTTTGTATGGTATGAGGATTTAATTTTGTATGGTATGATGTATGAAGATGTGTGAGTTTGTAAGTGTGTTTGTAAGATGAATGAGGATGTATGATGTATAAGTGTCTGTTTCAGTATACAGTTCATGCAAGTTATGGGTGGTGGAAGTGTTAGCTTTCTCAACTTCTATCATCAAGGTAATGCACGGTCAGAGACACAAAATAGTATCAAATAAAACAAGGTAACAGATTCGTATTGATATTCTAGAATTTATTCATTCAATGAATTGAAAAATGACAATTGCACATTTAACATAAGGAAGGGTGATCCCACCGGCCTTAATGTTACCAATTTTAAATCCGTCACAAGTAATGAGATTTTCAAAGTAATTTAACAAAGCCCTAAAACAGATTCCATTATGTATATATTATATCCATCAATGAAAACCAGGATAACCTTGATCTGAAAAAGCCATCATATTCCAGAAACCTGGATAGTCTGATGCCTGGTGGATGATTAGGTAACAGTCTGAAACCTGGATAGTTTGATGCCTGGTGGATGATTAGGTAACAGTCTGAAACCTGGATAGTCTGATGCCTGGTGGCTGATTAGGTAACAGTCACACAAGTTTGTCTAATACAGAATAATTATACATGGTTATACTTCCATCCTGGAATGGTATGACAATTTCAAAAATGAAACTAAAAACTATTACTGATACTCTTAAATTACCTACTGGTATTATTTAATCCACAGAATTACAGAGAACAATATAGATGACAGAAAAGGAGCAATTAGGCTCACAAGATGTAGTATCAAAATTAAGTAAACTATATTTAAATAGTCTCACACCAGACTGTCCCTTCTTACCGTTAAGCTGAATGAAACTCAACAATTTTACTGGATTAGGCATTTCTTACTATAGAAGGTGCAACGATTAATTGAGGGAGTTTATGATTGCCTCTGGAATGAATACTATAAAATTAAGTAAAGTATATTTAAATAGTCTCACACCAGACTGTCCCTTCTTACCGTTAAGCTGAAGGAAACTCAACAATTTTACTGGATTAGGCATTTCTTAATATAGAAGGTGCAACGATTAATTGAGGGAGTTTATGATTGCCTCTGGAATGAATACTGTAACGTTAGAGGAATAGCTAAGAAAAAGCAGTTTTGTTGAGGAATGTTACTTTGTAACTATCAGTTGCTATAACAATAAAACTAAACAAATTGTGAAGGTACTGTACCTGTAGCAACATCATACTAGCATTGCAAAGTATGTCCTAAGATTCACCTTCTTTTATACTTTTAAAAACAATGAAAGAGTATTCAACTGATTGAAATAAGTGTGATTAAACTGTGATCATTTGTACAATTGTAGGACCATCAACGGAAGAGGTACCTAAGATTCTCGCCCCCCCCCTCCACCCCTTACCACCTTACAAACCCGAACAAACAAAGCTAAACTGACTGCTTCAATAACAGTCATATGTACTGATAGCAGTGAACAGAAATAATGTTTTTCATGTATCATGCATTGTACTCTGGAAGGATGTAAGAAATATCATCCCACGGATGGCGGTACAGACCCTGCTTCAGTCTTCTTTGGTCTAAATAATGACCTAGGAAAGTGAGTAAACGATAGATGTAATAATGTGATAGTTGTAACAATATGATAGTTGTGACAATATGATAGTTGTAACAATATGATAGACAGACAGACAGACAATTATAGATAGTTGTAGATAGATAGATAGTTATAGATAGATATAGATAGTTATAGATAGATAGTTATAGATAGATAGTTGTAGATAGATTTAGATAGTAGTAGATAGTTGTAGATAGATAGATAGTTGTAGATAGATTTAGATAGTTGTAGATAGATATAGATAGTTGTAGATAGATAGATAGTTGTAGATAGATATAGATAGTTGTAGATAGATAGTTAGTTGTAGATAGATATAGATAGTTGTAGATAGATAGTTGTAGATAGATATAGATAGTTGTAGATAGATGGATAGTTGTAGAGAGATAGTTGTAAATTGACAGACAAAGAGACAGATACATAGGCTTACCAATGAAACCCATACTCCTCCCAAGCACAAAGAGGGCATTCAGTGTTCCCATCTCCACATACTCTGCTGCTTCTTCACTGTAAGAAATAAAAGATCAATATTTTCACACCTGTCTTCCAGCCTTTCTCAATATCTTCCACAGAACCTCAGATCATATTTAGTAATCAGATAACTCCTATGAAGATTATGATGTGAATATAGTAATTTGTTCACAATTACCTTGTGAAAGCTCCACAGTTCCTCAGCAAGTCTACCATGGCAGCTCCAATGACACCATCCACATTTAATATCAAGTTTGGTTTCTATTCAAGACAGAAAGTAAAACAAGTATGCTTTCAGTTTTGTTTATGCAGCATCAAAACAACCCATAATGCTGTTAATTTCATCACACAGGCTTTAACTACCCAAACATTTCATGCATACTACAATGTTTTACATAGGGTACCATATGTAATAATTGATTTAAATAACAGGAATCAGCAGCATATGCACTCTTTGGTGTTTGTTGTATTAAATCTATCAGCAAAGTATTGAACACTAAATTAAGTACTGCTCTCAACAAGCAGAACTCATAAAACCTCTCCAGTGACTCATTATTTAAACTAACAACTATACTAACACAGAGTAATAAACCTTCACCATGCTTAGCAATGTATATAGCATAAACACCATTCTATAATGTAGATATGCACCTTAACATACTCATAGGTATAGGCTTTGAGATATTTACCTTAGCTGTTGTGATTTTCTCCACTTTAAGAGCCCAATCTAGCAATGGAGTTGCTGGAAAGTTAGCTTGAGCATACTCCTTCAGAATCACCACACGTTTGTCTGGATTGTTCAGCTAGTAGAAGTGAAAACAATAGCGATGATTATGCAATGAATGTTCAGTTGTTTTTGTGCACTGCATAAAATTAACCATCTTCACTTTTTCAGTGTCTTTGCAATGTTAACAATTCCTTTGAAATATTGTGGAGGAATACTGATAACAAAGAAAGGGAGAAATATCATTAATGCTGTAGAGTGCATTTAATGAGTAACTACATCCCAGAAAAGTAACATTCATTTAAATTTAAATACTGTATTTACTCCACATTCTTGTGCAATATGAGTGTTCATATTTATACTTACAGATTTAACTCTATGACCAATTCCCATGATAAGCTTGTGTTCAGCTCTCATCTTATTGACAAATTCCATTGGAATAAGCCCACTGTCATAAGCCTCTGTGTACTGTTTAGCAGCTCCATCTAATGCCCCTCCAAATCTTTCTCCCTGGAAGAAAATCATTCAATTCCACTCAACTACAATGACAATCAACAAAGAAACCAACAAATGCAGGCTCAGCAACAAAATGGAATCAACCAGAAGTGTGTATACATAATATCTGGCAGTGGGAGAAGGGTACCAGCATGCTGACCTAGCCAAGATATCAGTAGTAGTTAAAACATCAATCTCTAATGGCGTTATTCATTGCAATGACAAAAAAGTCAGCTTTATAAACTTAATGTGATCAGAACGAACCCACCAAGGTTACAGTCTTGATGCAAGGGGACTTGAGATGGAGAGTGTTTCTGCCCAAGCTCTATTGTGGGTGATGTATACACCCAGACATGGATAGTATCCAATACTAAATCATTCAGTACTCTTTGTTGAACAAATGTCAACTTACAATAGTCAAGAGTCCTGAACACAAGGATGAGATAAGATCCTTGCCTGCCCGGGCCGTTACGATGCAGTTGTGGGCCCCAGACACTGCTGGACCATGGTCAGCTGATATGATCAGACACATCTCAAGGAATTTAGTAGCATAGGGAGGCAATCTGATGGAACAAACATAAGAGTATTCAGGATTACCAGTGATTGGGGGATATAAGAAATTACAATATACAACCCTCTGCTTTATAACAATCCTTATTACAACTACCACAGCTAAAATATTCTAAACTCCCTGGGCTAGTTTGACAGTATCTGCAAGCTGGTTCTTAGAGGTACACATAGGACGCCACATAAACCAGGAGGCCAGAGTTACCTATTATTCATCATTTGTACCATTCTAACTGATTTCAAAATGCACTAATGATCTCCATCTGTAAGCAGAGTCCAATATGCTGAAACAGACTTCAATAACAATAATTAACCATCTGTCTGCTTAGTCAGATGTCCACAATAAGAACCAAGCTGGCCACTAAAATAGAAGAACAGACAAAACCATCATAGTGAATAAGTGGTACTAATATAACCTACAAAGGCAGGATAATGAGAGGAATAGTCTTATCTCCTCCCCCACCCCCACCACACCCCCCTCCCCCATCCCAATCCTTCACAGAAAAAATTTAACTCACTGACCCAAGTTAACACAAATTCATAGAAACTGACAAACTGCATTTACAGTAACTGAACAGATAATAAATACATTTCTCTCATTACATGACACTGTTTGTTTGCACTTCTAATATAATATTGTTCTATAAATGAATCAAGCTGAAAACCAACCTTCTCTGGAACCAAAGGAGAGACAAGGTACCTCCAATCCCAACATTTTTCTCAAACACATCTGAAATGGGCATACCTCCATAGAGGAGTTCCTGGCCTCTCTCATCCACAATACTTGTCATAAATGATGCAGGTTTACGAATTAAGCCAAGTTCCTAACAAGAAGTAAAATATAAAATGGATTATCACTCTCATGACCAGCATAAACAGGTTTAATCATTAGCATGTTCAAAGACTACTCTGGACATGAGATGAAGTATACACCTGTAATCTAAGACTTGTTGAAGTATGCTCTGGCCAACTTAAGACAATGAAAAATGTACTTTACAGGCTGATCTGTGAAAGGAAATCGTTTGCTAACCAGAAAGCATAAATATAGTTAATGCTTTATTGGTAATAAGTTCAAACTGCAAGAAATTATAATCTTGTAAATACCTACAATGAAATTTCTACTAGAAACCATAATCTCACATCCCAGTCAGCTTCAAAATGTGGTCTCAAAGTATGCAAATATCCTGTGCAATCCACACAGTCAAGACAAAAGTACTGTATCAACTGCTATAAGTTGCTTAATGTAGACAGAGTATAGAGGGAGAACTATGGATATAATTAGGATATACTGACTTACTATTGCCAAGTTGAAGTCCATTGGTACTGTAGGTGGACTAGAGAGGGAGAACTATGGATATATTGAGGATATATAGACTTACTCTTGCCCAGTTGAAGTCCATTGGTACTGTAGGTGGACTAGAGAGGGAGAACTATGGATATATTGAGGATATATAGACTTACTATTGCCCAGTTGGAGTCCATTGGTACTGCAGGTGGACTAGAGAGGGAGAACTATGGATATAATTAGGATATACTGACTTACTATTGCCCAGTTGAAGTCCATTGGTACTGTAGGTGGACTAGAGAGGGAGAACTATGGATATATTGAGGATATATAGACTTACTCTTGCCCAGTTGAAGTCCATTGGTATTGTAGGTGGACTAGAGAGGGAGAACTATGGATATATTGAGGATATATAGACTTACTCTTGCCCAGTTGAAGTCCATTGGTACTGTAGGTGGACTAGAGAGGGAGATTTATGGATAAATTGAGGATATATAGACTTACTCTTGCCCAGTTGAAGTCCATTGGTACTGTAGGTGGACTAGAGAGGGAGAACTATGGATATAATTATGATATACTGACTTAATCTTACCCAGTTGTAGTCCATTGGCACTGTAGGTGGACTAGAGAGGGAGAACTATGGATATAATTAGGATATACTGACTTACTATTGCCCAGTTGAAGTCCATTGGTACTGTAGGTGGACTAGAGAGGGAGAACTATGGATATAATTAGGATATACTGACTTACTCTTGCCCAGTTGTAGTCCATTGGTACTGTAGGTGGACTAGAGAGGGAGAACTATGGATATAATTAGGATATACAGACTTACTCTTGCCCAGTTGAAGTCCATTGGTACTGTAGATGGACTAGAGAGGGAGAACTATGGATACAATAAGGATATACTGACTTAATCTTGCCCAGTTGTAGTCCATTGGTACTGTAGGTGGACTAGAGAGGGAGAACTATGGATATAATTAGGATATACTGACTTACTATTGCCCAGTTGAAGTCCATTGGTACTGTAGGTGGACTAGAGAGGGAGAACTATGGATATAATTAGGATATACTGACTTACTCTTGCCCAGTTGAAGTCCATTGGTACTGTAGGTGGAGGTACCTCAGGCTGAGGGACAATCTTTCCTTCTTCAACAAGCTGATTATAAACCTCACTAATGGAAATAACAAAATTTACAACATACAAATTTAATTAATGAGGCAAACTGAATTGGTACCAATCTCAGTCCCAAGCACAACCATTGGAGAACGCATTAGAATGCTTGGCAGAATTTGCACTATAAAAATGTATTTATAAATATTATTATTATTATTTCTAGGACATAGAAACCCTTCAAGTGATGGACAAGGAAGCCATTAGCTGATCTCAATGTTTTTAAATTTAACATCCATTAATGTCGCAATGAGATATCGGAGGAAACATTAAACAATAGCCAATCTCTTTGACTATGCATTTTATATATCTCCTTTATAGAAGGCATCAACTCAACACAGCTAACATATTTAGCACAACACAAAGCAGTGTCAAAGGTCTTTACGACAGTCTAATCATGACACCTTATGTTGTAGCATGTTTTACAATGTCACAGTCTGCGTTATAATGTGTTACCATAACATGCTTTGTGTTAATACCACAGTATGCATTATCATGTGATACTATGACATGCTTTGTGTTACAATGCCACAGTATGTGTTATCATGACATGCTTTGTTACAGTATGTGTTATCAAGTGTTACCATGACATGCTTTGTGTATGTGTTATCAAGTGTTACCATAACATGCTTTATGTTTCAATGCCACAGTATGTGTTATCATGTGTTACTATGACATGTTTTATGTTTCAATGCCACAATATGTGTTATCATGTGTTACCATAACATGCTTTATGTTTCAATGCCACAGCATGTATTATCATGTGTTACTATGACATGTTTCGTTTCAATGCCACAGTATGTGTTATCAAGTGTTACCATGACATGCTTTGTGTATGTGTGATCAAGTGTTACCATGACATGCTTTGTGTATGTGTTATTAAGTGTTACCATAACATGTTTTATGTTTCAATGCCACAATATGTGTTATCATGTGTTACCATAACATGCTTTATGTTTCAATGCCACAGTATGTATTATCATGTGTTACTATGACATGTTTTATGTTTCAATGCCACAGTATGTGTTATCAAGTGTTACCATGACATGCTTTGTGTATGTGTGATCAAGTGTTACCATGACATGCTTTGTGTATGTGTTATTAAGTGTTACCATAACATGCTTTATGTTTCAATGCCACAGTATGTGTTATCATGTGTTACCATAACATGCTTTGTTTCAATGCCACAGTATGTGTAATCATGTGTTACTTTGACATGTTTTATTTTTCAATGCCACAGTATGTGTTATCATGTGTTACCATAACATGCTTTATGTTTCAATGCCACAGTATGTGTTATCATGTGTTACTATGACATGTTTTATGTTTCAATGCCACAGTGTGTGTTACCATGTGTTACTATGACATGCTTTGTGTATGTGTTATCATGTGTTTCCATAACATGCTTTATGTTTCAATGCCACAGTATGTGTTATCATGTGTTACTATGACATGCTTTGTGTATGTGTTATCATGTGTTTCCATAACATGCTTTATGTTTCAATGCCACAGTATGTGTTATTGTGTGTTACTATGATATGTTTTGTTTCAATGCCACAGTATGTGTTATCAAGTGTTACAATGATATGCTTTGTGTATGTGTTATCATGTGTTACCATAACATGCTTTGTTTCAATGCCACAGTATGTGTTATCATGTGTTACTATGACATGTTTTATGTTTCAATGCCACAGTATGTGTTATCAAGTGTTACCATGACATGCTTTGTGTATATGTTATCATGTGTTACCATAACATGCTTTATGTTTCAATGCCACAGTATGTGTTATCATGTGTTACTATGACATATTTTATGTTTCAATGCCACAGTATGTGTTATCATGTGTTACTATGACATGCTTTGTGTTACAGAATGTTTTACCACACTATAGTGTACTCACTTGATCTTCTTATCCAAGTCATCAAAGCTACTGGGTACATAAGCACCTGCCACTCTCAGAGCTTGATTCTTGGCCCCGGATGTCTCCCTTTCAGCATTAGCACATGCACCAGCATGACCAAACTGAACCTAGATAAATGCAACCAGAATAGAAAGATTAACATTGCAAAAACAATCCATTTTACAACCATTTTCTGCTGTTGGTGCTGTTAACAAGTTTGAATCATACAGTACCATTTGGTTTTCACATAGATCAAAGGCACTGCAAACCGAGGTGACTTCCAAACCTTCTGCTGCTGAACCATTTGGTCTTTTCATACTTGTTTGGTGGACACGGAAGCACGCAGATACCAGAATTAAAAGAATAACTTACAATAGCTGTAATATCAGCTGAAGATGGCAAACATTTCAAACACAATCATTGATTCTGCTCCAGCCACAATATCTAGGGATACTGTAAGGCTAATCCACACTAGGATTAGTGGGATGATTAACTTGAATAGGAGGGTTAAGAGGAAAACAAGCAACAAGTTTGCAAAAGCAACTTATGACTTAGCTGTAAAAAAAATCCCATACCTCTGATGAAAACATTGTGGAACAAGTACCAATGCACCAAGCCACAATGGGTTTGTTGATTCGACCATTTTCAATGGCATTGCAGACTTCATACTCTTCAATACCTCCAACCTAAATGTCAAGAAGAATACAATGTTGAAGGCCAGGACAAGAAACATCAGATGTCAGAAATTACATGAAATGATCACATGAAAAAGCTTGAATGCATAGAATCAAATGAGAACATTTCTAGCAATGTTTCCAGCTTCTACTTAATTTGTTGAGTTAGGGTTCATTGTCTGCTTCTTACTACAACTTTACCAAAGAACTGACTATTGTTTAAAGTAACATGTTTTAGTGATAAAGTAAGATCCTTTGATTTTGATGGTATATTTGCAGGTACTTTGGTTTTACTAGCATTAGCAGCCCCAAGAAACATACACTGTCATATTAATTTGAAACAATACTATTTCAGATAACAATGAGTTGCATAAGTAAATGAAGTATTACCCTTTAACAAATCCAGCAGTTATATACTATTAAGTTCACATGCAAAAACCAGGATATGAATAAAACATATTTTAATTATAAATATGCATTGACTAATGAACCTGCATAAGCCAAAGAATTACTGAACCTTCAATTAAAATTTGAAGAAAAAGTAATTAAATAAGCATTCTGAGATTTCAAAATTACTCTTGGGAATTTACGTTCTTTACAATTTAAAGAATTCACTACTCATGAGAAACCCAACAAAATCTGTTAGGTGAAGTAGAAGGAAGCACACATGTGCATCATTATGCCCCTTATCATCAGTATGCCCTTATCATCAATATGCCCCTTATCATCATGAATATGGTTAAGTCATACCTCTCCAAGAAGAACCAACATTTTCACAGCTGGATCATCATGGTAACGTAGTAAATGATCTAAGAATGTTGTACCAGGATACCTGCAAGTATGAAATGTAACATGTTATTTAAATTAGCAGTTGTTTATTGAGTGATATGTAAATTAACTATCATCAATATGGACATTAATTCTACATAACATGACTAGTAACTAAATTTCAGAATTGATGAGATTAAATACACCATCAACACTGATTCCTGTTATACAGGCTTCTAATGTAAAATCCCCATTTTCCCATCTCCCACATGACATACTCTATACATGCTCCCACCACCCACCTCCACCCCTGGTATGACAACATCCATGGATGCCTCTTTCAAAGCATATCCATCACAAGTGCATTGCCGGAGTAGAGAAGATTGCAGCAGACAATTGGAGCCTACCTGTCCCCACCAATGGCCACACCCTCAAAGACGCCATCAGTATTTCTGGAAATGATATTGTTAAGTTCATTGGACATTCCTCCAGAACGAGATACATAAGCGACACTCCCTGGACGGTAGAGCTTAGATGAGAGGATGTTATCCAGCATTCCACCAGTGTTACCAATCTTGAAGCAGCCTGGTTTGATACCACCCACCTACAAAGACACAATCCATTGTAAAGCTAATGTCACACAGTATCTAATACCAGACTCTGTCCACTCATAGGTTCACCTGTAGAACTGTTTCAGCAGTTTGACAAAAGCAAAGTACTTACTGAAGTAAGGTATTGAGGTCACATGCTATTGTACACAAACGTTCTAATTATGACACAACATTAGAAACAGCAAACGCAATATCATGTATCTGAAAACATTATAACCTGTTACAATCATACTGAAGAAAATGTAGTTGGATGAAACTCTTTATAACTCACTTAATGAATGCTTGTCACCTCATATCTCATACTCAAATTAGGTGGTCGGGCGGGGGGGGGGGGGGGGGGGGTTAGGATACTGTCACATAAAGCTATGAATTGAAATACTCACAGTTGCTGGACCAATGATAGTTACTCCTTTCTCTTTGGCTGTTTGAACTAAGAGCCTGGTTTTGTTTTCTGGAATTCCTTCAGCAATAATTGCTATAGTCCTGATCTAATAATGACAACAAAAAGAAGAAGGGTGACAGGAGGATTGAATTATCAGCAACACTGTAAACTTCTTAAATCAGCTTCAGCTTCAAAGTCATTGTAACAAACATACAATCATGGTATAATCAACATTCAGTTATTGAACATTAATGTAATGTTAGTTTATAGGAAAATCAAACCTTTAAACTTTGCATTTGTTTTTTTTTTCCTTCTTTCTTGCTTCACATAAAGATATCTAAACAATGCAAGACTAAATAAGAGCTACCAATAGCTTATTGGAGATTGAAAGCAATAGGTCATTGTTAGTTTACATCCCTGCACTCTCCCATGGTATATACATAGACTATACATAGTACATACATAGACTATACATGGTATATACAATCATAATTCAATCCACACATGCTTCTACAATAGCAATTTCTATTTCAAGACTTTTTCAACCCTTTTAAGGTAAATCAACTGTACAAGTAGTACTGAATGGTTTCTTGTTTGTTAATACATCTTTTCTTTTACCTGTGGAAACTGCAATGTTTCTACTGTACTGTCATATGCTGACCTCAGGGATGCAAAATTGATCATGATGTCTGTCTTAGGGTGAAGTTTCATGGCTTTAGCCATGCTCTTGTAGACAGGAACTAAAATCTCCTTGTGACCCCAGTAAAATTTCTGTTTATGATCTCCACTAAAAATATAAGAAATCATATAAAGAGAAATCATATAAGAGAAATCATATTAGAGAAATTATATAAAGAGAAATTTTAATAAATTTAAATGCCAACTTAGATACATAACATGGTATAAAGATTATTAAGAGAAGCAGACGATAACAGCATGACTAAAACAATATATTAATAGTAACTGTGCAACATTTTGATGAAGTAAAACAATTCTAAACCATAAACATTAAGGTTATGCATGCTGCCACAATTTATTTGATTTTGAGAGGAATTCGCATAGGGTCTTCATTCATAAAGACAATACATTTTTTTTACAAAAGTTGAGTATGTTTAAACCAAAACATGCTGCTAAAGATATCATGTACATGCAAAGCTTGGCTAGGCAACCTCTGTTGCCAAAGTGTTGTAGGTCTATGGTAAGTGCATGCAAAAGCTAGGCAAGGTAACCTGTTACAAAAGTGTGTTAGGTCTAGGGTAAGTTCATATATAAACTGGCTATGAACCTCTACTACCAAAGTGTGGTAGGTCTAGGGTGAGTTCATATACAACACTAGGCTATGAGCCTCTGTTACTAAAGTGTGGTAGGTCTAGGGTAAGTTCATACACAACACTAGGCTATGAGCCTCTGCTACTCAAGTGTGTTAGGTCTAGGGTAAGTTCATATACAACACTAGGCTATGAGCCTCTGCTACTAAAGTGTGTTAGGTCTAGGGTAAGTTCATATACAACACTAGGCTATGAGCCTCTGCTACTAAAGTGTGGTAGATCTAGGGTGAGTTCATATACAACACTAGGCTATGAGCCTCTGTTACTAAAGTGTGGTAGGTCTAGGGTAAGTTCATACACAACACTAGGCTATGAGCCTCTGCTACTCAAGTGTGTTAGGTCTAGGGTAAGTTCATATACAACACTAGGCTATGAGCCTCTGCTACTAAAGTGTGGTAGATCTAGGGTGAGTTCATATACAACACTAGGCTATGAACCTCTACTACCAAAGTGTGGTAGGTCTAGGGTAAGTTCATATACAACACTAGGCTATGAACCTCTGCTACTAAAGTGTGGTAGGTCTAGGGTAAGGGTTGAACTGATATTAGGTCAATGCTGTTAAACAAATGGATAGATCATTGCCTAATTCTTTAAATATGAATCTTAAACCTACACGAATGGATAGATCATTGCCACCACAGAAGGAGTTTCCCTTTGGCAGGAGTGATCGAAGTCCAACATCCCCTGAACAGCCCGGTTCTGCATCCCAAAGATGAAACACTGAAAAGGAGAAATTTGGTACCAAAATATTTGGGTTAAAGTTCTTGAAAATGGCAACATTCATGGAATATAAAATGAAATTAGGGTTAGACTTTCACAATATTTTAATCAGGAATATCTTTTTAAGGACATGTAAAACATGTTCCTGAATCCAATTTAAAATTTCTAAATTTTCTAAAAAATCTAGATGTTACATTATTCCAGAGAGAATAAATATCCATGTCTTGAAGTAGACTGGATGAAATAAAGTACAAATTTACACTTTTACATTCCACAAACAGAATTAAAAACTAAGTGCAACTACGGGACAAAAAACATGCATTAAATTTATTACTTTGTGCCAATATTGCCAATACCTGTTTTGGCTGATATTTGATACCCCAATCCCCATATCAGCCTGATACTGATATATTAAAATAGCCAGAATGAGGTCGAATTGCAGGAAAAGTCATAAACTAATATGTATCAAAATAACAATTGGCTAAAACAGATTAAATAAATTGTCGCAAGTAACAAGAAGTGGGTTCAATACCTGTTTGTCATTATCGGCAATGAGGATACCAGTTTGCCACCGATATTGCAAACATAGGCCGATAACGATTATTGGCCCAACACGAGAATCTATATTATAAATTCATAGTATCAAGCATAAAGCTTAAAAAATATTCATAACACAAGTAGTGTCCTAAATTGTTATACTCTTGGAAACAACTTACTGTGGAACTCTTTTTAAAGAGGGGTTTTTGAGCAAGTGGTGTTTGGTGTTTTGGCCTGGTGCTTGGTGCTGCACCATTAGTAGTTCCTGTGGCTGTTGGCTCAGATGTGGAACTGGTTCTTCTTGGTGGATTGCTAGACTGAACAAAACAATAACATTTTGGTGAAAACCATGGTAAAACAAAAGTTCTCAAGACCAACTGGAATATAATGATGTAGAAATTACTGCAGAAGTTACGGTGAAGGTCACTTAATATTTATTTCAGTGAAATCCGAATATCAAAAAATGTTGGAATAGCAGATACCAGCCTTGCCAGGTACCTTAATTTGCTGTTGTGATAATACAAAATTTGATGAAATCACATTGATTGAAATTAAAATGAGGCAATAACCACATCCCCGTTGACTGAAATTCACTGTTGGTGCTAACATGGTTTAGAGCTTATTCTTACTTCAATAAAATTTTGAAAGAGCACAAGACTCTTTGAAACAAACTTCAAGGACAAAAGGTTTTAACTTTATGAAGCATTAAGAACCTGAAAGAAAACAATCTACGCATTTCATGTTTTAGATTATACCAAGGTACTTTAAGGTTTTTTTTACTAATAATAAAGTTAGTACTAAAAAATAGAAAGAAATGCAGTTAACACAACAAACTAAAAGTAATTTTGGGTGAAAGGTCACATTAACAATAGAATCAATGCTTCTATAGCCTGGATTAAGTAATGTTAGGATGTGATACATTATAGAACATTTAAAACAACAACCAGCAAGAGAAAGATATTAATATTGAAAGAAAGAGGTGAAAAGACAGGAGTGCAAGACTAATACGCAAGTACAACTGTAATTGAGAATAAAACCATGTACTAAAAATACAACCACACATTGAGAATACTACCACCAATTGACACTACAATGATGTAGTGAGCATACAACCACATACTGAGAAAACTACCACATACTGAGAAAACAACCACACATTAAGAATACTACCACCAGTTGACACTACAATGATGTAGTGAGCATACTACTACATACTGAGAAAACTACCACATACTGAGAAAACAACCACACATTAAGAATACTACCACCAGTTGACACTACAATGATGTAGTGAGCATACTACTTCATACTGAGAATACAACCACATACTGAGAATAAAACCACACATTAAGAATACTACCACCAATTGACACAACATTCTTAAAAGGAGTTAGGACTTTTGGCAACAAAATAAAGCAAAGTGTGAGCTCACTCATGTGAGGAAATGTCTCAAAGCTTTGTACAGCAAACTTAAAATTGTAAAAAAAAAAACATATTCATGAAGTAAATCAATAATAAGACTGTGTTGAGAAATCAGATGGAGAATGGCCAATCTATTTACAGGCACAATTGAAAGACTTAATCCTAGGTAATCTGTAGTAAATATTTCAAGCATAACAAATGCTTACTAGATAGCTTGCAGCATCACTTTGTGCTTGTGATTAACATATCTGGGAAATCTATTGTTTGTAAAAACTGTTTGGTTTGGCTAAAGGTGTGTTGTTGCTCTCCATTAAAACTGATCTTTTTACTCTGGAGGAATATTAATAGCCTTAAACTAACCCTCTTATTCAATGGCCATTAACTAACCTCCTACTCCTCAATGGCCATAACCCAACATCCTCCTCCTCCTCCTCAATGGCCATAAACTAACCTCCTACTCCTCAATGGGCATAAACTTACCTCCTACTACTCAATGGTTATAAACTAACCTCCTACTCCTCAATGGCCATTAACTAACCCTCTTCCTCAATGGCCATAAACTAATCTCCTCTTAAATGGCCATACGCTATTCCCCTCCTCGATGGCCATAAACTAACCCTCCTATTCAATGGCCATAAACTAATCTCCTCCTCAATGGCCATAAGCTACTCCCCTCCTTGATGGCCATAAACTAATCTCCTACTCAATGGCCATAAACTATTCTCCTCCATAATGGCCATAAACTAACCCTACTCCTCAATGGAACATAAAAACAACAAGTCACTAAAGTTATTCTCACCAGGTACTTTGGCAATCTGATAATATTAAAAGCACTGCTTTAAAGTACAATGGTGCAATGTGCTATTTGAACCACAATATTTTATTAGCAATATGTGTAACCATTACATAGAGCATGCACAGCAATGATTTATTTTGTACAGAGAAATTAAGTATGTCACCATAATACCACAATACATAACAGCAAATGGAAAAGCATACCTCAAGAAGGAAGACAGAAATATGGAAAGGGTTGCCACTAGTACTTGAACTGAAAAGTCTACAGATACATCTTTTACCAGCCCCCCCCAACCCCACCTCATACACCACCACCCCCTGGAAAGCAGCACTTGCATTTATCAACATGTCATGTACTCTAGCAAACATAAGAGGTGCAGCCATGCCTTTGTGAGTGTTCTGTTAGCACTGAAAATATACATTTATAACTATTTTACTACATAAAGCAAATCAGGTGAGCTCTAAAGCTAGCTTTGATATTTGAAGCAATTCTTCAGCTTTCAAACTAAAACTTCCATAATAAAGTTCCTGAAGAAAAAAAAAATCAAGAACGGTGTATTTTTCACAACTAAGCAAATGAGAGGAAATTAGAAAGATCTAAAGCAGCAAGATGAAAAGAAGATGTTTGTTCACAGGGCATTTAATGCTGTCTTATGTTAGTCTGCAATAAACCAAGTAACTGGAATAAGGCATTGTCAACAAGTATTACAAATGCAACATTTCTATTTGTACAAAGTATGTAATGTCTCCATCTAGTGGTTTCAAGCAGTTCACATTGATCAATATGTTTTGTGTGCATACACTGAAATGGTTCTCCCTGTGGAAGAATTATTTTGCTTATTATTTTGCTCACTAATATTTTACTTTCTTTCATCCTTTTTTGTAGTATTTTTGAAAATAAATGAGGTCAAACACAACAGCAGAAATGCAAACAAAATGGTATTTTACAAGTAAAGAAACCAAAGCCCACAGGTGTAAAAGACATTAGAAGCTTTCATTTGAATCACTGGCAACCAATTGAGAAAGACTGATTTGATTTTATATCCAGTTAGTATAAGAATTTACTATGAAGAAAACAGCATGGCTATTCATCATGTAGTGTGTTCTTCCTAAATACTGGCCAGTCAGTTCAAATGGAAGTCTCAATCATCTGTGCTGGTGTGTAGTGCCAACACTGATATAAATGGCAGTTCTAGGCATGCCTTAATATTACTCACACTTCCTGACATAGCAGTTAAGTTGGCTGACTGTAGGGAAAATAAAGCATAGGACCGATGTTTCATGACAAGATCAAGGTTAATGACATAAAAGAATCATTATAATTCATTTTAATACAAGCTACAAAATCATTTCACAGGAAGCAGCATCCTAGATATGGTAAGTATGGACAAAACATTGCAAAACTTATCAGCAGGCAAACCGACATGCGATGCATTAATACATACTAGGAGTATATAGCTGGTATTCACACGCTTACATGGCACTCAATTTCTTTGGATATATTTAGAAACATTCTGCAAAGTGATGAGGAACCAGTGTTTGCAATGTTTTGACCATGTGTGACCTATTGTTAATGATGGCATTAGTTAATTAAGGCTACACAGCCTCTAGGCTGGTGTTCCCAAAATTACACAGCCTAGAGGCTGGTATTCACATTAGCTAGATGGCCTCTAGACATGTGGTTAATATTAGATGGCCTCTAGGGCTAGTATTCACATAAGCTACATGGCCTCTAGGCTGTGGTCATTTAAAGTTAGATGGCCTCTAGGCTGGTATTCACATATGCTACATGGCCTCTAAGCTGGGGTTTAAAGTTAGATGGCCTCTAGGGCTGGTATTCACATATGCTACATGGCCTCTAAGCTGGGGTTTAAAGTTAGATGGCCTCTAGGGCTGGTATTCACATAAGCTACATGGCCTCTAAGCTGGGGTTTAAAGTTAGATGGCCTCTAGGGCTGGTATTCACATATGCTACATGGCCTCTAAGCTGGGGTTTAAAGTTAGATGGCCTCTAGGGCTGGTATTCACATAAGCTACATGGCCTCTAGGCTGTGGTCATTTAAAGTTAGATGGCCTCTAGGGCTGGTATTCACATATGCTACATGGCCTCTAAGCTGGGGTTTAAAGTTAGATGGCCTCTAGGGCTGGTATTCACATATGCTACATGGCCTCTAAGCTGGGGTTTAAAGTTAGATGGCCTCTAGGCTGGTATTCACATAAGCTACATGGCCTCTAGGCTGTGGTCATTTAAAGTTAGATGGCCTCTAGGCTGTGGTCATTTAAAGTCAGATGCTACACAGCCTCTAGGCTGGTATATTATACTAGATAGCCTCTAGACATGTGGTTAAAGTTAGGTGGCCTCTAGTGGTTGTAGCATATCTAAGGAATCTAGGACAAAACTCAATTTAAGTTGCATGTTACTAATGACTTCTCACTGTGCAGATAATAGCTATTCTAACAATGACTTTAAGAAGAAACTTTCAATATTTGTGAGCTTTACTAATTTGAAATGGTGATACCATTTATGCACAGCTGAATTTCCTTGCATAAACACAAATCTCTTTGAAAGATTTGATCTATGTCAGTTTTGGTGTATTAATGAGAATGATCTGTATGACTTACTGCAGATCCAGACAGAAGGAAGGATGCAGTTGTGTTATCCATGGGTGGTGTGTCAGGAATGGATCTCTTCCCCAGAGCCATGCCAACAATTGCTGTCATGTGTGTTTCAGTCCCAAACACATGCATGGGTACCCCTAAATTACTACCTGAAAACAGATAAATAAAACAGTGTGAAGTCAGGAGTATAACTATTCTGAAGGGTCTATCTATTTATAACATAAATTTAAACTTTGTTTTGAAATTAAATTTCTCAAACCCAAGGCAAGGAGGAGAAAAACACTCAAACACTCCTGTCACAAAGGTGTTTGAAGCAATAACCAACCAAATGCTTGTAGCTCTATAATGTCTATTGTACAACACTACTTGTTGCCCTGTGTAAATTGAGGAACTCCTGCTAAAGTTTTCACAATGTAAGCATCCTTACCTAACTCCCTCATTACATCAAACAGCTGTGTAACTTCAATTATCCAACACTAAACTGATGATGTAAATATCCTTACCTAACTCCCTCATTACTCTTAACCCCTCCTGGTAGTTTGGTCCGCCTCTTCTTACAAATATGGAAACTCCATATTCCTTGAGATTCTCACGCAACTCCTTCAGTGCTCTGACAATACCCTGTGAAAATAATGACATTCAAGGTAAGTCTTCTGACATCCACAGTGAATCTGCAGACATCCAACGGTGCGTTTGCGGACATCCACAGTGAGTCTGCGGACACCAACAGTAAGTCTGCTGAAATTTATGGTAAGTCTGCCTGGATTAAGTTCAAATCTAGGGAAAATGTCTCTACTGGAATAATCATTTACACCTCCTGTCCAAAACGACACTGTCAGAATATCCTTCCTCTCTGGAATAAAGTTTCCCATCTTCTAAACTGTTATTCTCATTAAAGACATCCATGCATTAGAGCACAGATATTGCAAATTCGATAGACTCAAACAATGAAAGATTTATCTTAGTTACAATACACTTATTTTATTTTGTAAACCAAGTTTTGGTAGTTTTTTGTACAATGTCTGATGAGTAACTTTTTTTAAAGCTTTAAATATTAAGTTTGTAAATATCAAAATTTATAGATCATGTGGTCCTGGCAAACAAAGGAACAATTTACCTTGAAGGTAGATGCTACATTTGTGAAATTTGCAATTCCACCTCCAATTATCAGGACCTTTCCATCTGGATGTTTGTCGCCTTTGGTCATGAGGCCAATTACAGTCTTTGCATATTCATAAGTTTGTTGTTCACTAGGAGCACCAGAGTATTCTCCATAGTTGGCCAGTTCACTAGCTCCACCCAGATCACAAATGGTGTCACTGTAATAGAAAGAAAGGAGAAAAGAGCTTGCTTTTTGGTGGATGTTTGCAAAGGAAGATACTAAAGTATTGGTTTCAAAATTGACATAATAGTAATTACTTTCAGTAAAAACACTGCTTAACTAAACTATAGAGATGTGGACAGAGAAACAAGGGAATCGTAAAAGGTTTCACCTCCTAGTGGCACTATGACAATACACATACAATACACATCCAATACACATACAATACACAAATAATAAAAGGCAGCCGCCAAACATTGTTTTTCCCTAGTAATACAATATTTGCTAAGCAGTTTTAGAAGGATTTGTTCTTACCAAATATCTCTTGAAAATGCTTGAGTTGCTTCTTCTTTAACAAACAATGATGGTGGCACAGTTTATTCAGAGCTTTCTCTACTGTCAAGGATATTAGCAATCTATCATGTGACTTTATTCCATGAGTAAAATTAAATTTTACCTGTCACTTTACAAACTACAAGGGAATAGTGAAAGCCAACCTGTAAATCACAGAAGCACCTCCACCAGCAACCATGGTCCAAATACGCCCCTTTGGGTTTAAAATGGTCAGCTTAAGAGAGGCTCCACTCTTCGCATCAAGGTCAGCAATGTAAGCTTCCTGTAACGGGAAAATTCAAATTTTGACTTGAAGATATTTTACTATATTAAAGTATTATTTATGGAGGAGAAACAGTTTTCATTAAGTTTACCCTATGCACCAATATTGATAAGAAGCAGTAAAGGAGGCTACGAGATAAGAAACATGTTATCTAGCAAACATTCAGCAGTCAAATAAGTCAGTAAATTTGAGTAGATTCTATCTTGTAATATCACATGGTATAAGTGAATCAGGGTTCTTGCCAGCCCATTTTTAGCGGGCGGTGAACACAGTTTGAATTTGACTTTGCTTCTCAGTGGCCAGTTTGAAAATTTTGCTCCCGGTTTGAAGTTGACCACCTGGTTTCATAAACTAAAACATGTGGACCTTTTCAACATCAATACAAACATGGACTAAAATATTCACACTTTTTCAGTTAAACTGTAGTGTCTACAACTAGAACCCTCTTTTCCGACATTGGTGGTCAGTTGGTTGTATTCTGTATCTAGTAACACATAAGCGTTACATACAGCAATAACGGCTAACAATTGACCACACACACATATCTTACCACGGCACATACACAACTCTCTTTCAGAAAAAGGTTTCCTGCCAACCCACCCTAAATAGCATAATCATTGTTAGACCAGGAAAGCCCCGCCCATCACTAATATAGAAAACGATCTTATTGGCTGGCACATTGACGCAATTTTACGCAATGAAGTGTAAATTGGAACAAAAATATGCAATTTATTTCCAACTTTTATGAGTTGACATAGGTTATGTATTACTGCTGGTAAATTTTGTTAATCACCTTTGGCCTACCGTAACAGTTACAATTTCATCTCAATAAACTAAATAATATTGTAGTTATGCAGCCTATGTAACCTTGACTCTAGTGAGACTGTAACATGATTCTTTTCTTTTCACTGTCTGTTCTTTATGCTATAGCCTATAAATACTAACAGTCATGTATGTTTTATTGCAAAATATTTGAAAATTTATGAAAACGTGCTCAGTAAAAACAGCATCATTTTCAAGTATTTTGGCTGCTTTCAAAAGCGCTAAAATGGGGCCTTTGCCCCCTGGACCCGACAAGGGTCCCTAAACAGGGCCCCTTGCCCCACGCCTGGAAGTGCTCGCTTTGCAATCGTGCAAATGCCTGCCGCATCTGAGTTGCTAGTTGTCTTGGATTTCCGCCCAGTTTGACAACAAAAAAACTGTCTACAACCCTGTGAATATACCATCAACATTAAAGGAATATCATACACTACTATGAAATATTATAAATGTAGGTCACAGTGTAATAACTTGAGATCCAAACAAATACAATCACTAAGGGAAGTAAAATCTAATATTAAAAAACAAAAGTTATCGACCTGGATTGTCAAATGAATATCTACTGGCTCTACCAAGCTTCCATGTAGACCCTCTTCACAATTGAACTTGCAAAGATGAAGAGAAATACTAACCTCTGCAAAGACTTCTCTTCCAAAAGGAGGAGGGAATTCTAGGTCCCCCCACTGAACTTTACAAAGAAACTCTGCTGTCAAAGATGAAGAGAATACTAACCTCTGCAAAGGCTTCTCTTCCAAAAGGAGGAGGGAATTCTAGGTCCCCCCACTGAACTTTACAAAGAAACTCTGCTGTCAAAGATGAAGAGAAATACTAACCTATGCAAAGGCTTCTCTTCCAAAAGGAGGAGGGAATTCTAGGTCCCCCCACTGAACTTTACAAAGAAACTCTGCTGTCAAAGATGAAGAGAAATACTAACCTCTGCAAAGGCTTCTCTTCCAAAAGGAGGAGGGAATTCTAGGTCCCCCCACTGAACTTTACAAAGAAACTCTGCTGTCAAAGATGAAGAGAAATACTAACCTCTGCAAAGGCTTCTCTTCCAAAAGGAGGAGGGAATTCTAGGTCCCCCCACTGAACTTTACAAAGAAACTCTGCTGTCAAAGATGAAGAGAAATACTAACCTCTGCAAAGGCTTCTCTTCCAAAAGGAGGAGGGAATTCTAGGTCCCCCCACTGAACTTTACAAAGAAATTCTGCTGTCAAAGATGAAGAGAATACTAACCTCTGCAAAGGCTTCTCTTCCAAAAGGAGGAGGGAATTCTAGGTCCCCCCACTGAACTTTACAAAGAAACTCTGCTGTCAAAGATGAAGAGAATACTAACCTCTGCAAAAGCTTCTCTTCCAAAAGGAGGAGGGAATTCTAGGTCCCCCCACTGAACTTTACAAAGAAACTCTGCTGTTGAGTCTATTTTGGCAGCAAGATCCAATATGTATACCTTGTCTGTTACAACTGTGAAATATATCAAAATGAGAACATATTAATAGGTCAAAAGAACAGTATCATATCACAATGAATGGAGAAGATGTACTGACTACCTTCATTTATCTGGTATTACCTGACCATACTAATTAGAAACATAATACTCATCTACACAACATGAAGCACTAGATTTCCATACAAAACTACTGACATAGAATGGAATATTCAAACCTGTATTGCCTAACCATAATAATAAGAAAAATATATACATCTACACAACATGATGCAATGGTTTCCATACAAAACTACTCACATAGAACTGAATATTCAAAACTGTATTGCCTAACCCTAATAATAAGAAACATATATACATTTACACAACAAGATGCACTAGATTTACATCTATTTTATTTGAAACTGTCATAAATGTTTGAATGAAATCATGTTCACTTCTGCAAACAAGTATGTCATCATTCACACCACTAATTTGCAAGTAGTCACAAATTAATAAACTTCCATAAGAGCGAAAGTGACTATTTGTGGATATTTGCTTACCCAATGGATTAATCTCCAGATATGTAAAGTACAAATCTCGAAACTGCTGATAGAGGGCTTGGATAAAGTCAGCCAGCATACTGAAAGAAAAGACAAGTATAATATGAAAACTTTGAATAAAGCAAAGAACATATCCCCAAAACTTACTACATCTTGGACTTAATAAGTGATGATGCTTACCTGTCTAAATATACATGCACTTTCCACATCTACCTCAACTTCTGTTGCCTGTCTAAACTGACAGTGTTGGTAAGTCAGTTGGTAACTTTTTACCACTGCACTCTGTAATCCCACTTTTGACTCCTCCTGTATCTACCATTCAGGATGTAAACCTACATTTTTTATGTGGAAATTTCTATCCTGAACATATCCCAAAACTTACTGGTTTGAATATTTATGGGTGATGAGCTTACCTGTCTCCACACAACCTTAGCACCACTGTTCTACCATGCCTAGAATGAACTGGCAACCTTTTAACACAGTAAGCACTCTATGACCGGCCCCTCCAGTCAATGCCCTTCCTTCTCATTCTATCATCCAAAGTTCCAGCATCGTGCATTTTTTCCTCTGGATTTTTCTTGGTGTAATTCTTATGGAACTGTGACCTAGGATCTTAGTTTATGTGAAGATTTGTATCCTGAACTGCTGCTTGGTTTTTCTATGTTGTTTTGAACACATCTACTTATCAAGGCAACTCTGGAGTTGGTTTTTGATTGAGGGTTGGAAGGAAAAGGCCTTGAGGAACCAAAGCATGTTAGACTGAAGATGACAAAGATAAATGTCAAGATGCAAACCAAACTTAACTAATCAGATCAATCAAAATGAGCAAAGGCCATCAGAGGTATAACCAATAGATTCAGCTAATACCTTACACTGATAATAGATGCCTAACCCAGCATATTTGTCATCCTTTGTACTAATACCCGAGCTAGAAAAGGTGTTCAAATATCTACTATTATGCTTGAGATTACATTGGTCTTTCACATATCAGAATTAACTATTCTTTGATAACTTACTCTTGTTTCTCTGCAGGTACCTTCCCAAGTAGGTTACTTTTAACTTTGGCTGCAGTCACTTCCTCTTGAAGGCCAACTGAGTACTTTACAGCCTGTCAAGGAATGATGAAAACAAATACAGAGTGAAAACCTTCCCAATAGTCTCTTACTGTATTAGGGAATATAAAACTAGCAATCATGCAAACAGTTTTAGAAGGTCGTTGTGTATCAAAGTCTTGTTACATTTCATAGAGTAAACTTAACAAGATAGTCTCCAGTTTGACCTTCGTCTTCAAATGACTTCTAGTGATAAGCAAGTTTTTCTACTCACTAAAGTGGCTCCACAATCCAAGTTCAACCAAGCTTCAGTTTTTGAGATATTGTATACACCAGAGGCACATACACATGCATGATGAAAAAGACTCCTTTGGCCTTTGATTCCAATAAAGAATAACTGGAAGGTGTATGATCATCATTGGTACAACAAGGCTTAGCGAAAGTCAGTTAAATGCAGACTTCATTTTTAGAGTTAATCAGTAGTGCCTGCAGCTGTATAATTTAAATATGCCAAGTAAATTTACCAATATGAATTGTTTGAACATAACATTGGTGCTAAGGACATCTTTCTTTACATCAGAGAGCACCATAACAGACAGCTTTAAATTAGTTTTATTTCATAGAAATACCTTAGCATCAACATCACCAACATCTACACCACCCTGGTGATGGAAGAGAATGACATCATTCGCTCTCTCACAGTAGATACAGACATAGACCTCTTCAGCTGGTTGATGAGGGACGAACGGTTCAATGATGAAGTTCTTCAACCTTCCAGTGGCTGAGCCAACCTGTAATATGACATTAAGTCAGTAAGCTGGTAGTCAATCCATATTCACAGTTACTATGAGAATTCAAAAGATTTCTGTATGTATATTAACAACTGGGCGTTGTGGTCAAGTGGTTAAGGCAGTGGACTTGTGATCTAAGGATTACAGGTTCGAGCCTTGGCCAGATCATTGCGTTGTGTCCTTGGGCAAGGCGCTTTATCTCCATTGCCTCTCTTCACCCAGGTGTATAAATGGGGACCTGCGAGGTAACTTGTAAATATAGTTGCGTGCGCCGGTTTGTGGCTGCACCCTATGGGAAGTCCCCCGGGGGACACGTGGTTGTGGTGCACTGCGGTGCCCCAGGAGAGATTGATTGAATTGTGCACACTTTGGTGTGTGGGTGTGACAAATTACCAATGACCAGGGGTTAAGTTGTAAAGTCATGTGAGGAGGCATTAGCCTCATACAAGACTGTAAACCTTCAACTTTAACTTTAACTGCTATGTGTATTAAAAACATTTCAAGATTCAATCATTGGTATTCAATATAGAGTGGGAATGTATGATACCGTTGGTGTATATACGAAAGAAAAGTTGCTTTTCCTTAAAATTACTAAGATGGTAGTTCAATAGGAGTGTTAGCTCAATAGGAGTGCTAGCTCAGTGGTTAACGCCGGTGCCTTCCAATCATAAGGTCCCCGGGTTCGAATCACTCCGAGATTAATGTATGTCGTCCAGTTACAGAGTTGTTGACAGTTGACAATTCATAATCATGGACGTTAAATATGAATATAAGAGAGTGACTGCAGTCAGCTTGCGGCTTTGATAAGCCAATGAGGCTTCTTCGCGAGTTCCTGCTTGCAGGAGGATCTAAAATACATACATACAATAGTTAATTACACCACTTGAGGCAAATATTACTTCAGAATATTTACATCAGAACATTAACATAAAACAACATGAGATGTAACTATACAACACCATATTCCTATGTATAGTAGATATATAATGTAACTTCAAAGAAATGATCAACACCATAGCATCATCAAAGGATATGAAGTTTTGATAATTTCTACCTGTATATCTTGACCAAGACGAGACTGCAACCATTCTTTGGCTCCATTCAGATCTGTATTAACTTTAATGAGCCCAAGCTTGCCTCTCCTCTTTATCAGTTGATCAGGTTTTACCACAAGTTTCTAAATATAAAACAAGAGGAATCAAAAAAGGAGTTGATTTCAGCAGTATTCATAACATCATTTGAAGAATTTGTGATATTTGAACTTTTAAAAATAATTTCAGAGTGATTATGTACAATACTATGAAAGCAAATAGAAACTCACCTTTATATTGTTGAAAGAGGTAATTAATCCAAGTTTCCTGCTTTGATTCAATTGTCACATCACTTATAATTACCATAACATTAACAAACAAACACTGGGCAAGTGAGCAATGCCCCAAAAGTGGGGGCACAACTGCCTTTATGTTTAATAAACATTCCTTTCATGTAGTTAAGGTACATAGGATGTACATATGTCTAGTGGGAGAAAGGTATGAGAGGAGCAAAGTAAATCTAACCACATTACAGGTAAGCAGTATATACACTGGGTGCCTTAAGTAATGTACAAATACTGTACTTGACAACTCGTTGTACTGTAAAACATATATGTCAAGGTTATTAGACCTACATCCAGCCCACAGAATATTTAAAGAAAGAAAAAATGTCTGAGAAAGAATTAAGATGTAAATATGACAACACAAAAATTTCTTGGATTGCAAATGGGGATCTAAAAGCATTAGCAAGCTGGACATTCGTGTAAAAGTATCAAAGAAAAGTCAGATAAAATAGAGAATGGACAATATTTCACATGAACTGTATATTAGGGATTAGGGGGTGTGATCATGGAGATGAAAGAAGGGATACCACATGTGAGTATGCCACTCAACAGTACATAATGTAACCAGGGAAGACACAGTCATTCAAAGTACATACAAACTAATGGACACAGCCATTCAAAGTATACAAACTACTTAATTCAGAGTAAGGTATTTCAAGATCATTCTTGCTACTGTACATATATCTAAGTAATTGTTATTAACTTTTAGAACCAGCAAGATCAACATTCCACGGCTATTTATTGATTAATACTATGACACAAATAAAGGAGTGGTTTCCCATTATTTACCCAACATTTAGCAACACAAGCATGCATGCAAGCATGTACGGTTGATACCAGTAGATCTCATATGAACAGGAAATTCAAAGAGTGGTTAATTATCCACTTACTGTACAGTAAGTACAAAATACTAGTGCAATTGTGATATATGATGGTAGGTACATTAACCATTAAAGCCTATTCAACTTTAGATATTGTAAAAAAGGGAGAATTATGCAACTTATTTCTCCTTCCTGCTTAGCAGTAATTAACAGATATTGTACAGGGTTGTGACTATTCTATTCCAGAAGGAATCACAAAGATCATGGTTATCACAAAAAGGATGAAACTTGTAAATTTATCCTGTTTGTGCTCATCAAGTAATTTAAGCAGATAAAGTAGACCGTGTAGTGTAGACAAGCCTCTGTAGATAATGAATTAATTGAAATCACAGTTACACAGTATTAAACTACATACAGTGACATGTACTGAACTGAAGCTGTATTATACCATGAAACTAACAGCCATGACATATAATCTACAGCCCAAAGATTACCAACAAAACCAGAATTCATGCACCAATGACCGCACTGTAACGGTAGTTGTAGCTTAACTTCCAATGTCACTTCATGTTCAAAACTTATGATACTGTATCAGATAGAAATCTAAATTATTACACTCTAGAATACCTGGCCATGTATGCTTACAGTTAATTGCAGTACAATAAATGCTAAGCTTGTGGTGTTTTTACCAGGTATATTACGCTGTACATACGTAGCTCACAGATCATTTACAGTATGACATTTTGTTTATAGGCCTTGCTCTAATAATCACTCTCACCCTCTGAAATTTGACAAGGTATAGTACAGTTAACTGATTATGTAGTAAGGTGCCCAAACTGTCCTAGTTATTAGATGAAGTGATTCAAGTGAAAGAATAAAGTATCTGTAGGTGAAACCTTTCTGAAAAGAAACCTAATTTAATAACTTTTCCCATCACTTTTTCTGTTTACATTATTTTGCCAGCAATGCAAATATTTCAAAGGTCTGTGATTTCAATGGGCCAGGCATGACAATCAGGCATTTCTTGCTAATTTAAAATAGGTCAAACAGGAATAACTGCCCTGAGATTCTTCCACAAGCAGCTGTGGAGGATGAAGGGCATTTGTGTACCTAGGATATCAAACGTGCAGTAGGCTACTTTACATCTGGGCAGTAAGTTCAGATTGTCCAGCTCTGATGTTTCAAACTAAAGCTTGACAACAGCTTGAAAACAAAGTGTGATAATTCTTCAATTGTTAAGTGACACAAATTTGACATCTTGGTTAAAGGTGTGTTGCTATGTAAAGACTTAATTTATAAAAGAGTGTAAAGAGTTACTTTATTCATTATTAGCTATTTATACAAACAGATCTGCAAATTTAGTAAAATTGTTTGAGTAATTTATATGTATGAAAAAGCTAGTGTACATCACTGGTATATGACTAATTATTTGACTAGTTCTATAAACATTAAATTAATTACTAAAGCTATTCTCTAGAGTTACTTGGATTTACTATGAGCAAGGTTTGAACTGAGTTTGGAATATTATCAATAGCCACAGACAAAACACTCAATTTATTATCAGTAAGTTTGTATTACAGTGTAAACAGGTATATATACTGAAACTCAATACAAACAAAATCAACAATTATCCATATCCAGAATTTACTTTAATAGTCTTTCAGATAAAGAGTTGTTACTTAATTCAATTACAATCTATTGGTAAACATTAAGCATCCACCAAATGACCAATTTTAGCTGGAAGACATACAAGAATAACTGTGCAAGTAACCGCATCAGGGAGCCCTGATAACGACTCCCGTGTTCAAAGAAATAGGTCTGATGTTTCATATTGTCTCCATACATTAAACCACTGTATAAAAGTCAAGTGTTACTAAATATAAATCATGAAGATATTTTTAGTTGTAGGATATTTATACCATTCCTATATTTAACTCACCTCTTATTTGCTAAAAATATCTACTACACAAACAGGCAACAGTTCTAACCAGTTCCCAATGTTTTGGAAGATGACTCCTGAATTCAATGTTTAACCTTATTGATGTAAGTGATCACTATCTGTTTCTTGGTGAAAATCATCTGAGGTCAATAGTCAATACACAGTGGCCAGCTAAAATAACTCTCCAGTAATTGAATCTAAGACCCTGGCACTGTACCAGATAGGTAATGATACTTACCTGTCATCACCCTGCACTTTCCAATCTATCTGGTCTATAAATTATTGGCAATGTTTGGCCCTGCGTATCCTCTGACCTACTACTGCCAAGTAAACACCAACATCCTCTTCCTTCTGGATCAACCATCAACTCATGATTTCTACAACAGTCTAAAATATGTTGGGTTTTATTACTTCACATATATAAGTTTGAACTTTTGAAAAAGCAATTAGTCTCTCAATTTTCTGGCACCAAATAATATAGGGTTTTACTTGAACATTATGTTCACACCCTTATGTACTTTATGCAAATACACCAGACTATACAGTATATATGTAGATACTATACAGATCATGTCAGCCTAATATTGATTAATACTGTAGTTGATTCCTATTAATTTTGTCATAGAAAAATAACCTTCTTTTCAACCTAATTAAGATAACACAACTAGAAGGCTAGAAGCACATCCATTCACACAGACACAATCCGGGAGAGTCAAACCATTGAAACCAATTAACATTTTAACTGATAAATCAATAAAGTCTGCCTCTCAAAGTTAATCAGTTAAATGCCACTGGCAGATCGCTGTGCCTATATGAGCATGTATGCATAGAGGGAACGATATTCCCAAAAGAAATGCTGTGGCTGCACAGCGGTAGTTCCTGCAGCTAATAAGACTAGCTGGACAGAGCAAACTCTCCAAGATATTATGCAAAAGATGTGCTTGCATTGATATTGCAGGAAAACTGTAGCAATGGCACAGACACCCTACAGTACATATGTAAAGATAAGCATGTTTGTTCTGTGACAGTGCATATAAATTGCAATATATTTGATGTCAAATAATTTAACCAAGGCAGGAGGTACAGAACTGAATCAAGAACATTTGCGATGTTTGTGCGGTCTGAATTTGATGTACATACACTGCAGAATACAGTGCAAAATACTAATTACTACACTTCGTTTCCTAGGCCACCACCCTTCTATTCTGTTATTATAAATAGGTAGTTAGCATAATTTTATTTAAAGGGAAACAAAAATTGCTAGTTCAATTCAGATCATCAATGCAAAGAGTTGGTACAGATTTCCTTCAGCATCCTCATTGTTGGAGACTAATAATAAACATTGAGCTGCTCATTGTGCTATATTTCTCATTACTCATACAGTACTGTACATGCATTTGGCACATAGTTAATGTATGGCCTCACAATATTGATTAAATTATATATAAATATATGGTATGTATTGTGTTGGTATAGCACTATGCTAATATGAGGAAATCCAACAGCTGAGCAAATTTTGTAAGAGCTCTGACAGAGAGTATTAAGTGAATATTGTGTGACAAAACTTAAATATAGTATTTTGTACGTAATGATGCTCAGTGCTGCACACTCTGTCCATGTACATGACTACTGTATATGAAGTCACACACCAAAACAAATATGTGTTTGTGTGACTACCTATCAGTACTGAAATCTAAGTATTGTTACCAGAATGGTTATCCAGTTGTACATGCTTTGTTTAATATCATCATGAATAATGGTCTGATATTAAGCATTATCTATTAATGAGATTACAATTAATCAAAGCACTCAATTCTTTGTCAAGTTATGGTTTATATAGTATATAAATGTTTGGATGATACTAACATATGTACTTATAAAGGGACAATTTTCTGTTCAATCTGGATCTACCATTCAATACAAGGGAAATCAGAAACAAGGGCTGTGGCAAAGAAACATCTCCAACAGTAGGGTTGTTAGTAAGAAATGTCATTAGTTGGGAGACAAAATCAGCTTCACATACTGAGACTGACAACAACCCAATCATCCTTCCTTTCTGTCAGTCTCTGAGATCAATTTTATAGAGGGAAAAAAGCAATTACCTCTGTAAGCAGCCATGGGTATTTCTGAGCCAGTTCCGTCCAATCTGTATCCTGAGTAACAACAGCACATGGACTCTCAGCCAAGGATTTACTTTTAACAAACTTCCGAAGTAGGTCTTTACCTGCAGCCTCTCGTATAGCTTTGGCAGACATTTTAACACCTACAAATGTAGAGTCAAAAGTTCAATTAAGGTTTTATTGAAACTAAAGCTGACTGGCATGGCATGATTTTCACTTTCTCATATGAAACTTACAAACTTACCATCAGCAAGAATACATGAAAATAAGCACATTTATTAATTGTCTTTAAATCCTGTAACATTTCAACAGTCCCTTGAGAAACGTTGAAGAGTTCGTTCTCATCTAGGCATTAGTGCTGATAGTCATAATCGATTTATTGCCAGTAGTCGCGATTACACTTTGGAAGTTTGATTAATCGCGCTCAAAACCTAAGTTGTGATTACTCAACTACAAGCTAGCATTACACACAAGCTGCTTTTGAAACATAGCCTAACCTATGAAAAACATTACTAAAGCAGTAGAACTGTGCTGTGTTTAAAAATTGGCAAGCTCCTGCTCTGGTTAGATTCATGCGTTTACTTGTCAGTAATACGATTGTTCTGCAGTGCATCATTAAGTCCTAGCAATGTTTGATTATTGCACATAATCACAAATTCGTAAATTATTAATCCTTCATGATTGCCAAAAGTATTTGTAATTTCTTCAAACATGTTTACAATAACTTCATTACTAACCTGGTTCACATTTATCGGATGTCTGATTGAGTGTGTTGATTGCGGTGTAGTTTAATTTGAATACATGTGCAAAATATGTGCAGGCCAGCTATCACGCTAGGCTAGAGCCTTACCTAGAAAACTCTTGCATACTAATCATCACACCCCTACAAGGTGTTACATAGATCTATTCTTTGTTAGCTCTTATTAGTGCTCGAAGTAGTTGTAGTAGCCTCGTAGATTCATTCGAAAGTTTCTGATTTACTATGAAGGATTTTAAGAAATGTTGTAGATTGAAAGTTGTTGACAGTTTTAGTTTGGTAGATGTTTTAACATGATTTAGACACCACACGTTAAGACACGAAAGAATAAATAAGACAATAAAGTGCACCATGGAGAAAGATTTGTTTTGACTGCATCTCTGCAATGTAAAAATGACAGTGATGATGTTATAACTGCAGACCTGTCAACTCTCCCGGTTTTACCGGGAGACTCCCGATTTTTACCTGAATCTCCCGGCCTCCTGGTTTCATATTCTATTCTCCCGGTTTTTTAATGTTTCATCACTTGCGAAATTTCTGAAAATAGCCAACAGTTAGTCCTATGCCTATCGCGTAATAAGTGTAATCTTAAAATAGATTGATTGTTTACAAACACGTTACGACTGACACAGTGCTGTGCGGGACTCTCAACCAATAGCAGGCTGCTTTGTCAGTTCTCAGACTTCGCCCAATGTCGTTATTGTACGTTAGCCTTGGTCGAGTCCTGAATACAGTACAGTAGTACGGCGTGCACTGTGCATATGCCATGGTGCACAAGTTTAATAAACACAAGTTGTCACTTGTTTGTATATGCGGCGTAACTTATGTGTGCAGTTCGCATGTAGGCTACTTGTATACGACAAAAAACAGTTAAGTTCTATGCCGGCACACACTTTACCTGCCTCCTCTTCGATGCTAGGTGAATCCACGTCTTAAACTACGATATAAGAAACGTCTGTTTCAAACATCTCACTAATTCTTTCGCCGACTTTAATCCCTATTCATTGAGCACAATAGCATAACCTGCATATAAACTTGTACAAGGATTATACGAGATGTCTACGCGGCAATTTGTTTGTCAACGAGTTTATACGTGATTATACTTGTCTATACGTCTTTATACGATCTTGTGCGCGTACACATGTCCAGTTATACATGAGCGGTACTGTAGACTATTTATTTAGGAGTGTTTATATAATATCAGTTGAAATTACCAACCTCCCTATTTTCCCCTTATTCTCCCGGTTTTTTGGCCCTGAAAAATGTTATTCTCCCTATTTTGGGGTCAAACAGGTTGAAAGGTCTGTAACTGTAACCAATAATAGCGAGTTGAGCTATGCGATTAATCGACTACAAAGTACAAAAGAAGAGTCGACAACTTTCAGCACTAATGGGCATTTGGCTACATGGGCCAAATTAAAATGAAAAAAAATCATAACAAAATTATGCCATCAGCAGGGATGGGCTAAGTTACAAAGAGTTGGGTTAAATAAATACAAAAATGAACAATTTTTGCATACAGTTGACATAGCTAACTAAACCTGTTAAGTGACATTACTTAATGTAAGTAATAAAATCTTTTGGGATATTGTACTTTGCCTTCAAAGGAACACTTCCACATTGTGAAAATTTGCTAGCTTTCAGTACCATTGATGATTGCAATACATGATATGACATCCACTGGCAATGGTAATGAGCAGATTAGGCCAACTCAAAATTTTAGGTAAGAAGGCCTAGCCTATTTGCAGTAGTTCTGCTAAAGCCTTGTGAAGCGAAACTTTGACTAGCTTGGTTGGCAATACATTTCGGTTGCAGTCGCCTGCCACGTTCGCCTTAAACTGCGTACATAAGTTTATTAACAGTTCTGTCGCACCACTATTGATCTCTTACCTTTACGTAGCTGGGTTTTTTTGGTCAGTAGGTCTTGCAAACAGTTTCACAATTTCACAGAAAGTAGTAATACTAATAGTTCACTGAAACGTTAACGAGAAGTCTTCGCTCTCCGATCCTCAGCCCGTCTGTTGAGCATGCATGTAACGAGTGATCTGTGCTATCATCAAGTGTGTACACGACAATGATACTTCATGGTTGCTGCATCAGACGATAATCAGCTGTTCTTTCATCGGACGACAAAAAGTGCGGGGCGCCATCACTAGATAGTTAAATGGGCATCGAAATTCGGATAGTGGCATCATAGAAATGTATAGGGAAAAAATGTGTACCGGCACTTCCATTGTACGCAAATCGGCATGTCTTGGTATTTTGCGGTAAAATAACAATCTCTTGAAAAACCAGCTTCTCTACTACACATAAACTGGTGAATAATCTAGAGAAAGTGGCGGCAAATCCGTGGTACAGGGCCCGCTCGCCCTCAATTTTGAAGTGCCACTTTTCATAATTAACAAGAACTGTCCCTCATTATTTTTTTTTGGGGGGGGGGGGGTGGGGGGGGGGGTTCGAGGGAGCGCCTAACTTGCAAAACATTGTTCATTCCCAATAGGGTTCATTCATCTATTTTTAATGCGGTGTAGATCGACTTCGAGGCCGACTAGCAACTTTTTGAAACCGACTTCAGTGATTGCAGAACGTTTCGAAAAGTAACCCCCACCACCACCTAAAAGGAAATGGGAATACGGGGATGGCCGAAGTCACCGGAAGCATTTGTAGAAGAAATGTCAGAAGGAGGATTAGCTCTCAAATTCTATGGAATGTAGCCGGAAACTGCATCGTGTTAAGATATATCGTGTTCTCTCGTAGTATGTATATATATCCCCCGAAAGCTTGATCATCAAGTGATATATCTTGTCGTGAAGCTACTATAAACACGAAAAAACATGTCAAAAAGAGGCCAAATACAGTTCTCTAAACTGTTTTCCAAGCCATGCATATGGTCATCCAGGGGACTTCAGCTGCAGCATTTGCAGATATTATTTGGTTCTCTTGAAGTGATTTGTAAGTATTTAGTTTCCGCTGAATGTATTTCAAAGTCCCGGGATTGAAGCCCCGCGATTCGGACGCTGTATCATTTTGTTATCTATAATATTACTCATATCTGGGAAATGTAAGGAAGGAAGAGGAGAAAGATTTTTCTTTTATTTTTTCACCTCTTACGTTCAAAATTGTAAGACCACGCTAAAGTTCGGCTCCAATTTCGAGACCAAATTGGCATCGATCTGAGATCGACTTGTGCTTTTCACTGGGGTGACCCCCCCCCCCCCACTCCCCTACCCGTTGCACTCGTACCGGTATGTATGCTGCTGGTCAAACGCAACGTGTACAATATTCAAACCAATCAAAACATTTTGTCTATTTGAAACGATTATGTCAGCAACAACTGAAATGTTGGTATGTTACTAATACAATGTTACATCACTGGGGACAGCAGACTCAACATACATTGCTTCAAGTCACGTGTGTACAAAGATGGAAATGTCAAGGGTCAGTTCACCCAAGGAAGTTGATCTCGAGGCAGGGGATCCGGCCAGTCATGATCACCTTATGGCACCCCATTACCGTTAGAGTATAAATGGACTAAGGGGAGTACACACACTGTATTAAGGACACTATGCTATGGTCCGTCTTCAGCTTTAAATTTGGTATCCAGGTGAAGTTCACACGGTGACGGTAGCGTACTGTATCATTGTAAATATGTAAAAGTAAGTGGGCCTGACGTTTCGATCCTAGCAGGATCTTCTTCAGAGGCTGAATGAAGAAGATCCTGATAGGGTGAAGGAAGAACATGAATGGAGAAGATCCTGCTAGGATCGAAACGTCAGGCCTACTTGCTTTTACACAGTCTCTTACACAGGTTTTTTAGTGGATAAGCAGTTTGCTAACAGTTTTGTTTTATTTTAAATATCTAGGTCTGAGTTCAAGTTACTTAAATGACCGCATGGTATCATAATGTACTATGTTACTGACGACAGATCAAATCCAAACAATGAGGTATAACACTATAGACCTACTTGAGGTATTTACATTCTTCTTGTGTAATCGATATAGTGATTGCAGATGATTGCTTTCAAGAGGAACTATCGATTTACTAATCCCACATAGCCTGGTCTGAATAGATTACTTTTCCCTACATACATGGCCCTGTACATATATCAAACACTACACGTCACTCTATGCAAGTACATGGTATGGTGAATCACACGGTGTAGAGGTGCAAGGTGGTAAACTTAGTAACCACGTAGAATATATAAACATCAACAAACTTGTAAACATATAGTTGTAAATAACCGTTCTGTGTAGGAAGGGAAGAAGAAAGTTAACGCATATAGACATATAGTCACTTTCTAATACCAAAAATAGATAAAAAAAAACAAGAAAAGGTGGTAACATTTCCGACAGTTCTTGTTGGATGCGGACAGTTTGTTTAGCCGAGATTACAACTCCAAAACCGGATAGCGAAGACAAGTTACCCGAGACAGACGGTCTTACGCTTTGTGGAATTTCGATGGATGTCATTAAATTGTAATGAAATTTCCATATAAGAGAGAGAAACACTTTTCTTCTGAGGAAATAAATTGGTAAAACCTAATCGCTTATCATTCCAAATCTGCAACGTGTTGGATATATGATCGACCTGTGGCTATATTGTTTTGATACAAAGGACACCTTTTGAGGCATAATGGGAGGCAAAGCTTCCAAGACATCTCCAACCCTCGATAGCGAGGGTAAAAATGGAGCTTGTATAGGAGAGAAAGATAACCATCCACAAATTCGAGTTGAATCAGATCCCGGGAATGTAAGTAACCGGGATCAAGTGATCCCAAAGCCAGCGGCTCCACATCCCAGACGCCCAACTCTAGTGAAGAAATCTACAGTATTGGATGCGATGTTCATTGCAGGAGAGGATCTTCCAAGAAATCATCGATTGTCACCCATCAGAACCAGCAAGCCGGGAATATCTGGAAAACAAGCCGAACTGCAGGGTGCCCTTGGGGGTTCTGCTAGGTCTATCTTATCGGAGACAAGTTGGCACAGCGACAACAGCTCCCTATACCAAATCAAGTATCAGAATTATGAATATCCATTTGAAAATGTAGTATTCGAAGGGGGTGGAGTTAAAGGCCTTGCATACGCAGGCGCTATTAGGGTAAGTAATGATCATGCATTTAAAGGTTAGAGCTTCACATAAAACTCACATAGTCAGTTGATTATTTAAATTACGTGAATATATTGTATTTATGCAAATGTGTAATATGAAAACTTGAAAACTGTGGGCATTTGCAAATTACATATTTATTGTAGAAGAAACAAAGACATACGCGCCATGAACATGGGCCCTGAGCATGCAGCTTCCGTTTCACTTTGAATGGAGGGGGGGGGGGGAGGGGGTGGCAAGAGTATGTTTCTGGTCCTCGTTTATGTAACGAGTGATGATGCACGCCATGGCAAAACATAAAATAAATTTAATAAGGGGAGGTCGGTGGATCCATGAGAAGAGATGGTTAATATGGGCGCTGTGATCCGTGGTCTCGACATAAACAATAGACCTATGTGATATGCAATTATCCCTGCATGGAGGAACCGACCAACTGAATCTATGGAGAATCTTTAGAGAAAAACGTCCCAGTGCAGGAATAAATAGTTCAATATATTATCCAACTTCTTTTCTCTTTTCTTTCGGGGTTTCAAGGAGCTAGAAAATATTGGTGTTTGGCAGAATGTGAAACGTTTCTCAGGGACGAGTGCTGGAAGTATGTGGGCTGCTTTAGCTGCTCTCGGTTATAACTCATACGAAGTTGAGGACTTTCTAAGACAAGACCTAAAATCGCAATTTTTGGGTAAGTCCTGAGTTGGGTAAGTTAGGTGAAAGACGTAACTCTTTGCGTTACGGTTAGGTTACGGTTAGGTGGAAGACGTAACTCTTTTGTCTCGTCATCTCGTCACCATCACATCGATGCTAAGAGCACGACCACAAGTTTAGTTTAGTAGAAAAAAAGGATCAGGAGGGACACTCAAGTCCCCATCAAGGACCCTATAGGAGAGGAAAAAAGCTGAACACAAACACTCAGACCCGATTACAATTCTTATAGTGCTTGTCTAAAGCATTCTTAAGCCCATTGACACTACTCGCAAGTACAACTTTCTCAGGCAAACCGTTCCACTCATTCACAACCCTATTAGAAAAAAGTTATGCCGAATATTAATCCTACTTTGTGACTTTTGCAGTTTAAGACAATGACCTCTGGTACAACTACTATTAGCTAACATGAAAAAGGCAGTGAAGGATAAATTGTCAAAACCATACACAATCTTGAAAACCTGAATCAAGTCCCCACGTAACCTCCTAAGCTCCAGTGTGGTGAGATTCAACAGTTGTAACCGCCTATAATAAGGAACACTCTTTAATTTAAGGAACTAATCATCCTAGTAGCCCATCACAGATACGAGGATCCATTCCTTGACTTGTACTCCCCTCGTTTGCAATATTATATTAAAGGAACGATTATACCTAGTTAATTCGTGAATTTTTAAGCGACATTGCCGCCTACGCTCAATGTTTTGTTATATATATATATATATATATATATATATATATATATATATATATATATATATATATATATATATATATATATATATATATATATATATATATATATATATATATATCTATATATATATATATATATATATATATATATATATATATATATATATATATATATATATATACATTTTTTTATTAGATGCCAGTTGTGGTTATTGCAGCATCTTACCAAATTTGAAGAAGCATTTTGGATGGCATCCTGGTAGGAAAATCTTCAGATGGTTTGGAAAAGTTATCGAGGCAAAGACAGGCGGCGATGCCAACATAACATTCAAAGAGTTATACGACTGGTATGGAAAAGAGCTATGTGTGGTAGTTACCAACGTAAACATGATGGATGCCGAGTATTGCCATGTAAAAACCACGCCATCGCTTCCCATCAGGACCGCTGTAAGGATGTCGATGGCAATACCAGGTAAGTTTCAAAAGAGTAGAAGGAAACTATATGGACAAAGAAACATATCCAGTTATGAAACATTTAAACACAAAAGTTGAGCATACCGTTCCAACATGTGAAGAAGAACAAAAGAACAAGAATTTGATCTTCTAAACTTGCAAAATGAGAATGTGATCTTGCAAGTTAATAACCCTCAAGTAATCTCCGGCCAGTGAACCAGATCATACAAAGATGAGCTTCACGCCCTCACTATTTTATAAAAGTCGTTCATTTTATTCTTTTTACTTCTTTATCTTGTCTTCAACATGCTAATAGTTACGGTAATCAAGAAGTGGTTATTGCATCAAGGATATAGCCTAAATAACGTTATTTCTTATTCGTTGAACACAGCGACTAATTTTGTCCGGTTTGATTTTGATTGATAGGACTGTTTGGAGCTGTGAAATACAAACGCTATGGCCGGACAGACGTCTATGTTGATGGGGGTGTCCTGTGTAATTATCCTATTCACTGTTTCGATGGTATGTGACAAACTCTACTCCTGTCCTAGATAACTTTTTTTTCTCATTCAGCCCGTCATATTGACTTCATCATCAAATGTACAAAGCTCTGCTATATAATGAATATGCTGATTGTAAGAACGCAAGATCCTCCCACAGAACAAATAATTGTTACTATTTCAACTGTTTTTGAACATGGAGATATTAACTGGTTTAGTACGCACTTCTCGTCATAAAATGGTTCCCTTTTCGGCAAAATGTTGCCGAACTCCAAGTTGAACAGAACATTGTTGTCAGGATTACTACTCGTATTCCGAAGAGATAGCACATAACACCTGTACTGAGGAATCTTCACTGGCTTCCAATTAAGCGGCGTATTGATTTTAAGGTCTTGCTGATGATCTACAAAGCACTGAACAACATGTCTCCACAATACATCCGGGACATGCTTGTCGATCATAGACCTTCTAGACAGCTTCGTTCGACATCTCTCGATCTTTTACATGAACCTCGTTCAAAACTCAATCAGCAGGCATTACATTTTTGTAAAGCGCATTGAGCATTTTATATGAAAATTGCGCTATATTAAATGTTAATTTTATTAATGTAGTTTATTTCTATTTTCATACTTCCGTAACATTATTATTTATGTTGTGCATGTTACGTATTCGTTCATTAACCTAAATCAGGGTACGTTTGACAGGATGCACTACTGGTTGGTACAGGACAAATTGTTTCTATTGGAACATGATGACTCTCTCTGAGAGGGAGGGGAGAGGGGTTGGGGTGTGATAGAACGGTAATCGCAACATCATTTTGTACGGTGTGCCCGAAGCCAAGGAGGTAAACGTACTATAAAAGGATCGTGGCAATATTTTCCGCAAAAAAAAATCGATCCTGCGCCCTGTGGTAATGTTGGCTTATGTAATAAGAGGCTTTACCGAAATCTACCGAGGACTGCCTTCGTAAGTCATATGTCATCATGATCTCTTATGCTCACCAGTACTATTGGCCGTCAGGCCAACTTACTTTTACACATTCTCTTACACGGGATCTCTAGTGGATAAGTAGTTTTCTAACAGTTTTATTTTATTTTGTTATTCAGTAATACTATGAATATATAGTAGATTAAACTACTTTGTGCTGAAACGTTGTTGCTATTTTAGCATATAGGGGAATAATGTAGTGTGTGTATTTCTTAATATCCATATCTTTTGCAAAGCGGTGGTGGCATTCTCTGAAATATCAAATATGTTTCTTTGTAGGATGGTGGCTGTCCATGAAAAGACAAGATAGTTTTCTTTGCCGATTGAAGCCTCTTCATGACTTACCTCATCTTTGGGAGAAAGAAGAGAGATTTGGTGACTATAACGAAAAGACGATTGGGATGGTTCTAGTGAGTCCTCATACCTAACCTTAGTTTAGTTAAGGTGACTATTACGACCAGACGATTGGGATGGTTCTAGTGAGTCCTCATACCTAACCTTAGTTTAGTTAACGTGACTATAACGACAAGACGATTGGGATGGTTCTAGTGAGTCCTCATACCTAACATTAGTTTAGTTAAGGTGACTATTACGACCAGAGGATTGGGATGGTTCTAGTGAGTCCTCATACCTAACCTTAGTTTAGTTAAGGTGACTATAACGACAAGACGATTGGGATGGTTCTAGTGAGTCCTCATACCTAACATTAGTTTAGTTAAGGTGACTAAAACGACCAGAGGATTGGGATGGTTCTAGTGAGTCCTCATACCTAACCTTAGTTTAGTTAAGGTGACTATAACGACCAGAGGATTGGGATGGTTCTAGTGAGTCCTCATACCTAACATTAGTTTAGTTAACGTGACTATAACGACAAGACGATTGGGATGGTTCTAGTGAGTCCTCATACCTAACCTTAGTTTAGTTAAGGTGGCTATAACGACAAGACGATTGGGATGGTTCTAGTGAGTCCTCATACCTAACCTTAGTTTAGTTAAGGTGACTATTACGACCAGAGGATTGGGATGGTTCTAGTGAGTCCTCATACCTAACCTTAGTTTAGTTAAGGTGGCTATAACGACAAGACGATTGGGATGGTTCTAGTGAGTCCTCATACCTAACCTTAGTTTAGTTAAGGTGGCTATTACGACCAGAGGATTGGGATGGTTCTAGTGAGTCCTCATACCTAACCTTAGTTTAGTTAAGGCAGGGTTGTCCAACCTACGGCCTGCGGGCCACAGTCCGGCCCGCTGCAGGGTTGCGTCCGGCCCGCCAGAGATGCTCTACGGTGTAAAATTTAGTGAGCAGATTTATTGATAACAATTTGAAGCTATATAATCAATCATTCGAACCTTCTGGGTCCAAAAATCTGCATACAGGTCAGTTTGTGTGACACTCTCTCAGCGGAGGGGGGGGGGGGGGAGGGTACCGGCTGGACTTTATTCATCTGTTTTATCAGGAAGGAAAATAAGTCAGTGCACTCCGCGCGCAGTGCTCACATTTTGTTGCCTTGGGCTTCGCGCAAAAAAAATGAATAATCGAGCGAAGGGTTCATGCGGCCCCCTCCTTCATCATAATCCTTCCATGTGGCCCTCTTCTGCAATAGATTGGACAACCCTGAGTTAAGGTGACTATAACGAAAAGACGATTGGGATGGTTCTAGTGAGTCCTCATACCTAACCTTAGTTTAGTTAAGGTGACTATTACGACCAGACGATTGGGATGGTTCTAGTGAGTCCTCATACCTAACATTAGTTTAGTTAAGGTGACTAAAACGACCAGAGGATTGGGATGGTTCTAGAGAGTCCTCATACCTAACCTTAGTTTAGTTAAGTTGACTATAACGACAAGACGATTGGGATGGTTCTAGTGAGTCCTCATACCTAACCTTAGTTTAGTTAAGTTGACTATACGACAAGACGATTGGGATGGTTCTAGTGAGTCCTCATACCTAACCTTAGTTTAGTTAAGGTGACTATAACGACAAGACGATTGGGATGGTTCTAGTGAGTCCTCATACCTAACATTAGTTTAGTTAAGGTGACTATTACGACCAGACGATTGGGATGGTTCTAGTGAGTCCTCATACCTAACCTTAGTTTAGTTAAGTTGAGAGACCCAAGGATCAGGAAGCCTTACGGTACACCCTATCCGTGTTTATGTACTGATTGCGTGTAATTAAAGAATGAATTGCATGTCATGTTATTTATGTGTGTTTCACCTTGCTTTTCATCTAAATTCATACTTCAGTCGAACAGTGTGAATTAAAGCTGACCATGGTTGACTCATATAACCATTCAATCAATACAACCTTATATAAGAATGACACAATTATTGATTCCACAGTATTCCAGCGATGATCAAGACCTGATGGTTAATAAGATGGAGAAGCTATATAATAATGAACCACCGAATAGACCAATCACTAAACTATCACAGTAAGGCCATCTACTGAATTATCTCTGACAAACTCATATACCTCTGTAAGACCAATCACTAAACTATCACAGTAAGGCCATCTACTAAATTATCTCTGACACACTCATATACCTCTGTAAGACCAATCACTAAACTATCACAGTAAGGCCATCTACTAAATTATCTCTGACAAACTCATATACCTCTGTAAGACCA